>NC_056725.1:196839543-197178293 GCF_019279795.1 Protopterus annectens | reverse complement strand
TGTGGATCTTTATGCACTTTTAGAAGACCATAAATTGTTGGTATAGTCGGATGTTCTACACTAAAATAGTTGAAAAGATTGTAGTCTATTTGTTTAGTCATGAGCAAATCATATAAATAGAAATTATGTCTGTTGATAATACCATTAACCTGAAATTTCTGTAATATGATGTACACTTTTTCATCATGAAGCATGCTAAACATCCTATTCATATAATTTTCAGTATCAAACACAATTCCACCCCCCTTGTCTGCAGGTCTAATAACTAAAAATTCTGTATTAATTAGTATTCGTAGAGCCTCATTCTCTTTAATAGTCAAATTGTAAAAACTATTACTAGATTTCAAAGTAGCCATTTTCCAAAGGTCATCTTCACACATTTTTACAAAGGCATTCATAGCAGGGGAATTATTAAGAACAAAGCAACTTTGTTTCTTAAAAATGCATCTGTCAACATTATTCCCATTAATATCATCATAGATAACTTTCAACATTGTATTCCTGGCAAACAAATTAATGTCTAGGATGGTATCAACTAAATTCATGCCACAAGCTGGTATGAAGGATAGTCCTTTATTCACAACCGAGAGTTCCTCTTTGGTGAGAGCAACAGAAGATAGGTTAAAGACCAAGTCATTTATCTGCATGCCTGTGTGTTTGGGCCTCTGCTCTGAGATGTGGGGTTGGATTCTATCCTTCCCCATCTCCTGCAACTTCTGGACCTGCTCTTGCATATATCCTGCCTTATAGGCAGAGCCTTCTCCAAAAATAATGCTGACTTACGTAGACATTCAGCATTCTTTTTGTCTTTTGACCCTATGTTCACAGAATTACTGTTGTTGAAAGGAAACATTTTCGGTTTAACTACAGGTTCATTAGCAGTTTGTTTCGGTGTAATTATTTCAATATTAAAATCATTAGCTGAATTCTGAGCACTTTGCACATTAACAGCATTTTGAGCTGTAAAGTCATTGTCAGTATCATTTGAAAATACTGCTGCAGCATTACTGTCACAAGCGCTATTTTTGTTTAAAATATTGTTAAGAGAAATGGCTGCATCGTTAAAAGCAGAAGGTGAAGGCATACTCTGTTCAGAAGTGAGAACATCAACTTCAGTATCTAAGTCTACAATGCCAGGTACTAATGGCATTTCAGTAGACTTAGTTGAACAAACATTATGTTTAAAAAGATTGGTTAACTTTACCTTCTTGTTGACGATTATTAATAGCAGCTACATCAGATGTATTTCCTGCTCCACACACGTCGTTGTTAGCTGGAGGGTGGTTTTCCTCTGTTCCTAGACCAAAAAAGTTGCTGCCTGCTTTGATTAGTTGTGAAGGGCATGTACCACCTCTCAGGCTACTATTTACAGTTGAATCAGGAGGAAAAGCACTTTGTCCCATCTCTGAAGCATTTCCTTGTATTCCTATTGGTCGAGTGAACCTTGGCCAAGAGAAGACATTCCCAGCTTGGAAATCGGAGAAATCTCTGTGCAGTTTCTTTGTTTTCTCCTTCTCCAGTCTCCTTTCATATAAAGAGACATTTAGAAGGACATCATCAAGGTGTTGAACACAGATGTCATCTGTATAGGAATCCATAAGCATATTAGTCATATTGTTAATGTCAGTGGCTAAGGAGTTCTCTTCAGGCAAAAAGAACTCATTTATTAATGTCATATAGTCAATACTCAACTGCAAATTGAGCATTTGCCATCTTTTTAGGAGTTCTGGGTACTTGTCCCCATAGGGGGCATTGTAAGTAACCATAGCCCTCTAGGTATCACTTTGTGGAAGATAGCAGCCTCAAAGTGATAACATTGCCAAAGAAGGCGTTTGTGCTTATAAAGTTTATTCTCAAGTTCCTTCAGATGGCTCTTGAAAGTTGCTATCTCATTGAGGTCAAGATTAGCAGAAACAGTCTCTACATCATCAAGGCTTACACATAGTAAAGGGTTCACACTATTCCCAGTGGAATTAAATGAACCAACCTTTTTAGCAGACTCTTCAGTCCTTGCTCTTCTCTCCAAATTGCTCCAAGATGAAGGTATACCCCTGTTCAGGGCTGAATCCATCACCAAAAAATATATAAAAAATCTCTCTGCCAGCCAAAAAGCTCCACCAAACAAACAAAATTGTATAATGTAGGAAGTAGAGAGATGGTGGAACCAAGAACCCAAGAATATAAATATAATTATGAGTAAAGAGACTTGTAGGCTGGACAATAAAATACTTGAAATTTATTCCAAAACACAAAGTTAGGTAAGTGCATTTGAGGCAATCCTTTTCATCAGACCTTAATACACAAATAAATTAGCACACAAGGTTTAAATAAAACCAACAACCAATACAAATTCTTTAAAAATCAGTGAAGCAACCCTCTTTTTTTCAAGAGAGTTTTTAAGGACACAGCACTCTTAAAGCCAGGTGATAAGTATGCCTTAAAGTCCACTATCCGCCTTAATTCAGCATATTCAGTTTCATTGTTAATGTCACCTTCTCTAAAACTCACATTCATTTTCTGCAAAACCAAAAATTTTAAATTGTGCTGGTCTCCACAATCTAAAACATGCTTGGCTAGTGCATTAGTAAGCTTGCTGTTCCTAATATCATTAAGATGTTCCATTACCTTTTCCTTTAAAGTTCTATTGGTTTTACCAATGTAGAATGCACTACAGAGATTACACTTTGCAATCTGCATAAAATAAAAACTCTAGAGGATTCTGTTTGTAACAAAGTTTATTTTCAAATTCTTGCCATTTATGAAACTAAACTGGGTATAGAACCAACAACACTACTGATTTCAGGGTCACTTAGGAGAATGGTCCAGTTCTTTTTAATGATGTCAGATGTCTTGTTGACATCGTTAGAAAATGTAAGACATAGCCTATTCACAGATATTGAGGAGATCTGCCTTTCTGGGAGTGCATTCACTAGATGCTCATCAGAATAGTATTGTTTGGTTTTATAACTTTCATATGAATCTACTTCCACTATCGCTCTGTCAGTATCAGACTTCTTATATCCTCTCTCAACAAACTCTGTGGTGAGACGACTCATGGCTTCCATTAATTCTTCCCTGTCTGTATGTAATCTCTTGCAGCGTAAGACTTGGTTCATAACTATATTCCTAGTAATGTGTCTAGGATGCATACTGGAGCCATGAAGAATGTTGTTCTTCCTACAATCCTTCCTATGTATTCTAGTTGAGATATTACCAAACATATTTTTACTCACAGTTACATCCAGAAAGCTGATTTCACCTTTGGAGTGACTAAGGGAGAAGGATAAGTACCCAGTTGTGTTATCAAGGAACATAACATATGTATCTAATTGTGTCTCATCACCATGCCAAGCAAAGAAGATATCATCCACAAAAAGTTTATAAAAAATAATGTGCTGCTTGTACATGTCAGAGGTAAAAAACATTTCTTTCTCCCATTGGGCCAAAACGATATTGACATATCTGTTGGCACATGCTGTGTCCATAGCAACTCCCACTTTCTGAAGATAAAACTCTCTTTCAAACAAAAAAACATTATTCTCTAGAATCAAGTCTAGAAGGGCATATATCATATTGGTTTTGGCATTGCTGAAGTTGCTCTCCTTGGTAAGAAACTGCCTAACATTCTCAATCCCTTCATCAATGGGAATAACCGTAAACAAAGAGTTAATGTCCAATGTAACAAAGATAACATCAGTTAAACCTACAGCTTGTTGAGATTCAGCCCAGTCATAAAGATGTTCTAAGAACTGTTTGCTGCCAAGGAGGACAGTAGTTACCTTATTCAACACAAATCTTAGCTATTTTTCTACATATAGACATCGGCTCTGTGAACTAACCTCTTCCTGATACAATAGGTTGAAGTGGGGGATTTTGTGGATCTTTATGCACTTTTGGAAGACCATAAATTGTTGGTATAGTTGGATGTTCTACACCAAAATAGTTGAAAAGATTCTAGTCTATTTGGTTAGTCATTAGCAAATCATATAAATAGAAATTCAGCGTGTTCATAATACCATTAACCTGAAATTTATGCAATATGATGTACACTTTTTCATCATGAAGCATGCTAAATATCCTATCCATATAATTTTCAGTATCAAACACAACAATTCCACCCCCTTGTCTGCAGGTCTAATAACTAAAAATTCTGTATTAATTAGTGTTAGTAGAGCCTCAGTCTCTTTAATAGTCAAATTGTAAAAGACTATTACTAAATTTCAAAGTAGCCATTTTCCTAAGGTCATCTTCACACATTTTTACAAAGGCATTCATAGCAGAGGAATTATTAGGAACAAAGCAACTTAGTTTCTTAAAATGCTTCTGTCAACATTATTCCCATTATTATCATCATAGATAACTTTCAACATTGTATTCCTGGCAAACAAATTAATGTCTAGGATGGAATCAACTAAATTCATGCCACAAGCTGGTATGAAGGATAGTCCTTTATTCACAACCGAGAATTCCTCTTTGGTGAGAGCAACAGAAGATAGGTTAAAGACCAAGTCATTTATCTGCATGCCTGTGTGTTTGGGCCACTGCTCTGAGATGTGGGGTTGGATTCTATCCTTCCCCATCTCCTGCAACTTCTGGACCTGCTCTTGCATATATCCTGCCTTATAGGCAGAGCCTTGTCCAAAAAAAAACGCTGATTTACGTAGACATTCAGCATTCTTTTTGTCTTTTGACCCTATAGTCACAGAATTACTGTTGTTGAAAGGAAACATTTTCAGTTTAACTAAAGGTTCATTAGCAGTTTGTTTCGGTGTAATTATTTCAATATTAAAATCATTAGCTGAGTTCTGAGCACTTTGCACATTAACAGCATTTTGAGCAGTAAAGTCATTGTCAGTGTCATTTGAAAATACTGCTGCAGCATTAGTGTCACAAGTGCTATTTTTATTTAAACTATTGTTAAGAGAAATGGCTGCATCGTTAAAAGCAGAAGGTAAAGGCATACTCTGTTCAAAAGTGAGAACATCAACTTCAGTATCTATCTCTACAATGCCAGGTACTAATGGCATTTCAGTAGACTTACTTGAACAGACATTATGTTTAAAAAGATCGATGTTAACTTTACCTTCTTGTTGACAATTATTAATAGCAGCTACATCAGATATATTTCTTGCTGCACACACTTCGTTGTTAGCTGGAGGGTGGTTTTCCACTGCTCCTAGGCCAAAAAAGCTGCTGCCTGCTTCGGTTAGTTGTGAAGGGCATGCACCAGCTCTCGGGCTACTATTTACAGTTGAATCAGGAGGAAATGCTCTTTGTCCCATCTCGGAAGCATTTCCCTGTATTCCTATTGGTCGAGTCACCCTTGGCCAAGAGAAGATTTTCCCAGCTTGGAAATCGGAGAAATCTCTGCACAATTTCTTCATTTTCTCCTTCTCCAGTCTCCTTTCATATAAAGAGACATTTAGAAGGACATCATCAAGGTGTTGAACACAGATGTCATCTGTATAGGAATCCACAAGCATATTAGTCATATTGTTAATATCAGTGGGAAAGGAGTTCTCTTCAGGCAAAAATAATTCATTTATTAATGTCATATAGTCAATGCTCAACTGCAAATTGAGCATTTGCCATCTCTTTAAGAGTTCTGGATACTTGCCCCCATAGGAGGGCATTTTAAGTACCCTTAGCCCTCTAGGTATAGGGGTAGGGAGGGGCTTAAAGGATGTTAGGCAAGTGTATCTGGAATAGGAGTCACATTTTGGCGTGAACTTGCTACCCACCCTCCCTCCCTCTTTTATTAGTGGGGATATGGTTATGTTTAGTTTTGACAGGGCGGAGAAGAGGGGCAGGCTTTACCTCTTCTGTTCCCCCTCTGGTGCTGGATGGTCAATTCAATAAGTTTTAAAATGAAAGTGAGAGGTTATGTCGTTTGAGTACATAAGTAAGAGGAGGAAGCTGCTTATTTGGTTGAGGGTATAATACAATAAATGGTAATGAAAGTGAGTAGTTATGCTGCTTGATAAGTATATAAGCAAGTGGGTGAAGCTGCTTATTGGATTGATGGTATAATGCAATAAATGGTAATGAAAGTGAGTGGGTACGCTGCTTGATGAGTACCGATAAATGGTAATGAAAGTGAGCGGGTACTTCATAAGTAAATGAGTGGAGGTATGGACGCTGCTTACTGATCAGGATGAACAGGTTTACGCACTCCTGTCCTAAGATAATTTTACATGGATGTTATTTCACCTGTATCATGTTTGGTTGAAATGTATGAATATTGATTAACATTTATGTTTATGGAAATTTACTAAAGGTTGTCAAATGTCATTCGGTGTAATGTGTTTCTTGAAGGGGACCCGAACAACTGTTAGTTATACCTACATTAGTCATGTCTTTATAGCAGGCATACAACTGTATCTAACCTGTTAATCACCATAGTGAGCTTTATGTTTTTGTTTTAGCATTTTAATATTTTATCATTGTTTCATCAGTTTTGAAATTGTTTTCACTCATTGAATTCATTTAATGTGCTGATGCCTACACACTGTGCTGATTATATGTTCTAGTATTATTATCTGCTGCATTTGTATAATAGCTGTTCCTCAGCCATTGTTTTACATTGCTTTCCTGACTTGTTTTTCATCCAAAGACCTGTCTTAATAAAGCATACCTTATCACACTTACAATTGTATTTGTGTCTGGTTTTCACAAGATAAAATCAGAACTCCAAGGCTGGTGAAACACTAGTAATCCAAAGAACAAATTGCTAAAGAACTTATCTTATTATGTTTAATGAAAACAGGTTAGCACTTTCATCCACAAACAATAATAGACTTTTTTAAAACCTTCCAAAACAAAGTGTTCAAACAGCTATTTTAACACCAAGTAGCACATTTGGGTAAATACAAACAAATAGAAACTAGCTAATAATTAATAGCATGATTTACAGCTTACTACCCAAATAAATAGAATGTACAAACACAAATAACTCTGAAGATTATAAAACAAAATCACAACAAATAGATAATAAACTTGACTTATAAAATTATTTTATATAAGTAAAATGCAATTATAAAACAAGAGCTGAAGTTTTACAGTCATTCAGCCCTGGCTTTTTTGTGACATTTAATCTAAATTGTCATTCTAACTCTTTAAAGCATGTCTTTTTTAGGACCTAGCCAAGTTTTCAACAGCAAAGTTATCTAAAAAGAAAAAAAATCTTGAAATTACTATACTGACATGTGGGTTAAGTAATGCATCATTAGTGTTCGTTTTTATATTGTGACAATGATCATATATTCCAGATTTTAAAGTTCTCTCTGTTTAAACTACATACAATGCTTTGAATATAATCTACTTTGCTAGAGAGACAACAGATTTAGTATCACAGTTAAAAATTTATGGACTGGAGATGGCTTAAGGATATTTTTTCTAGAGCTTTCATAAATATAGTTACATTATAAACACTGTCCACATTTTGACATCTTCTCACATCTACTAGTTGTATTACACTTACTTAAACAATTATTAATATTCTAATTCCTTTTATATACAACTTTAGATTTACTGTCAAGTTCTTCAAAAATTAGGTAGCTAACATTACATTCCAGGTTCTGTCAACAGTTTCCTGATGATAAATACATCAACTGAAACAAGTGCCCTATCAACCCCTGCAACAATTGACCAGGCAGAAAAGGAACTCAGTATGTCAGAATGTAAGATATTCAGGAATCATTTTCCTGTCTTCAGTAATTTCGATTCTAATCTGATCTAATAAAATTTGAGTCAACCTTTTGAAAAATAACATTCTAATGAGTACTTCAGTTTCATTTAAAAAATCCTGTTCTGTAGATGCCAGTCTAAATAGATGCACAACTTGTCTTTGATAAGGCTTTTTTTTTACTCAGATAATTTTTATTTTAAACATGTAATTTAATCAATACATACTTTATATTTTGAATAACAAATTAGATAACTATATACAATGTTTACATTTAGCCTGACATAAGAAAACTTAATATGTCAACAAATTTGAATATGGATGATGTATCACAATACACAAGTAATCAGGAAGAGACTGGTTCCATTTGCAAAGTGTCTATCAATGACAAAACCTTCCGCCAAGGATTATTGACCAATTGCTTATGATAAATTCTTAGTTGTTTGGTTTCAATCTCTGTTAATGCTGTCTTCTTCAGTAAAGATAGAAAGTCATCCATGGTAGGCGTTGAGTTGCAGTTCCATTTTTTAGATATGCATTTTCTAGATATTGCTAGTATTGTCCATAGTAAATACACATTTATTTCATTCATAAGAGGACCTTCGTTTACATTCAATAAGATAAGAGTCTTAGTTAAAACAAATGATTCTGTGTATATAGCTTGCAGAAACTTATTAAAATTATTCCAATATGTTTTGATATCTGTACAATCATAAAAAATATGAGACCAGTCTGCTCTAGAAATTCATTGGCACCTCCAGCATCACCCATTTCTGGAAGAGTTGATGTTTGAAATTTTATCAGGTGTTAAAAAGGATCTATGTAGAAATTTCCAATTAAATATTCTCCAATATTGTGAATAGGATGTTAGCTTTACTGAAAGTAAGATATTTGATTTATTTTCTGGTGACAAATTTATTGAAAGATCTTTCGTGATATATCGCCAATAAGTTAATTTAGAAGTTGTTGTATAATTTATTTTTCCCTATATAAATGGGAAATTGTATACTTCATACTAATAAATATTGTAGTGAAATGTCTAAGTGTTCTTTCTTTTTTAATGATAATAAGAACACATCAGTAATTCAGTAGTTGATTCTAAGAAAATAAAAACATTTGCATAGCTCCAGTGTCTTTCCATAATATAAAAATGTCACCCTAATATCTGAGATACAACTGAATATTAGACATGTAACTGATGGTGAATACTAATATTTTTTTCCCATTTTAATAAAACAAGATTTGCACAAATGGGAACTAATGCAGCACAGATAACATCTCTACTTTGGCAAAAACACCCATCTTCAAAAAATGTAGAATTGTTATTTAAACTGAGTTTCGTGAAGAGCTTAATAAGTCTCACTTCAGATATACTTAAACTGTTAAAATGGGAAAACATATCCATAAGCCGATATAACCTAATAGTGTATGATATAACAGTGTAAAGCCCTTTTATACATGCAGTTAACAAAAGCAATGTGGTCTGAGAAAGAAGAGTGAGAAATACTCTTTAAAAATACCAGGAGTAATTCTCAGAATGCCTATAAGACTCAAAAAGTGTGTTATCCACAAAAGTAGAGAAATGTTCAGTGATGGATCTGTTGTCTACCACACTAAGGCACAAAGGAGGATTTGATACAGTCCTATGAATTTTTGGAAGTCGAAAAATAACAGGAGCCTAAGGGTTAGGAACAGACAAAAATGAAATAATCTCTGTCAACGGCACTTTGTCAAAGAAGATATTTCAAAGTATAATCTATATTAGCATAAGCTATATTTATCCCATCCTTAGAAACACATACATAAAAATCAGAATGATCAATAATCTGATTCATACTTCTTATATATTCTAGCAAACTCATCACAACAAGCCTTCTCTCAAATCAAGTTTTACATACACAGTGTTCTAGCTGAATGTTCTGCTTCAATTAAATTAAAATGAAAGATATTTTTTACATCTCAGGTATGTTTCACAGACAGTGTCTCAAAGATGCTAATCAATAGATTTGCAAATGTAGGGGTTATATGTACTAGATCTTTTAAGGTCTCTCTCAATGTGATTTTTCATAGCATCTATCTGACAAATAAGATTAATGCATTTTGCAACTAATAGTTTAAGTCAATAACAATCTTAGAAACACCAGCTTTCCAACATGAAATTATGAAAATTATCTTTTAAATAAACTTATATGTAGAAGTGAACTTCAAATTCAGCAAAGCTGTAAACAGTAAAATCTCCATCATTAATAAACAGTACCTTCACAGAGTTGTAACTGATTGTTCAGTTCTCCCATAAGACATGTGATCTCCTTTATCCTCGGCCCTTCCTGTATTAATTGTGCAACTGGCAACCACTCTGATGCTACACTTAAAGACATTTTTTGGTATCTCCCTGATCTGTTTGATAGTTGACTCACTGTTTAGCTATTCGTGGAGTTCTCCCCAGAGAACATGGTCCCAAAAAGGATGCAGTTTATTAGTCTGATGGTTGAAACCATACCTCTCAACCGCTCAATGCAAGAAATCTGGACAAAGCCAGAACGAATGGAGGAGGGGGGGGCAAAGGCCCAAAAATAAGGACAGAATTTAAATATTGGTCCTATAAACTTAGAAAGTTGATAGAATAATGGGCTTTGCATTATTATGTATTTTTGAAGGCTATAAAGTCTGGAACTCAAATGTCTGTCATTATTTAGTATTATTTAGTGACTTCAATCTTCAATGATTTTCTAGAAAACCACAAATTTTATGAGGAACAGACCAAAAATATGAGGCAAAAATCTGGACATTCTGCAAAAATCTGTACAGTTGAGAGGTATGGGTTGAACTAATTTTTTTCTAGGAGGTGTCATGAAAGCATGCAAAGGATAAATGCTACATGATGATGTTTGAGCATTTCCAACTGGAATGTGGTATTCCCAGTGCTGTTCATAATCACAATTGCCTTTCTGGGTCTTTCTAATTTTCAATTCTTTGACAGAGAGACATGTCTTTTACACTCAAAAAATAACACTGAAATTGTATAAATCTGAATCAAACAGTAAGCCTTTGATAATAGTCTCAGTGAAATTATTAATTTCAGTAATTAACATGCCAGTGTTGGCTTCATTGTGTCTTTTCAGAATAGCCATAAGTTCATGGCCTGCTCTGTCAAACACATCAGTTAACTCCATGTATACTAGTGAATTGTCCTTCATGGCATTAAGAAATCCTTTTGGTACGGAGACTGTTGCTTTTTTTAAAGCTGTCTCGCTATGTTAAACTTGTTTAACATAGTGAGACAGTGTGAAGCAATGGAGATCTTGCGTTTTCCGTTGCTGTAAAAAAAGAGTTATAGTGATGGAAAAATTCCAGGCTACCGGACCTTTTTCCATTACTATAACTCTGATTTACAATGTGCACGCTGACCAATCAGCGTGCACATTTTTGAATATTAACGGGGGGTCTTTGTATAATAGCTGTTTTCCATTGGTTAGTATTTAGTCCCATGTCCTTAACTTTGTTTAAAAAGCCATTAGAGTCCTTTATTTCAGATGGTTTTGAAAAAGTCCATAATTGTTTGTGGATGAAAGCATTCAATGTGTTTTCATTAATCATATTAAGGGAAGACAATGGGGGAATTTAATAAAGCCTACATAGTCTTGTTTACCATGTAGGTATTGTGCCACTCTGCTTACACAAAAGTAAGCAGGTTTGCTGTCCAGCAAGCACTGCTGGGCAGGGTGCATGCATGCACCAACACTGGAAGTTCCGTGGCATGCAAATCACCTCATAAGCAGGTGAAGCTCATGCAAATGAGGCAGGTAGAGCAATCCAGCAAGTAGATAGGCAACCCTGGACACCCCGTGTCAGTGTCCATAGTGTGCACAGACAAATTCCATATATAGGAATGTAGACAGACAAAAGGGGTTGTCAAAATGTAGATAGATGGACAGAAATGCCATATAACACACACATATGAGTGAAAAACAACCTATGTGTGAGTCAAAAGTTACAGAAACTGTGTTAAAATAAATTTTTTTTAATAATCTGAGTATGTTTGCACGGTGCGCTGCAGTGTGCAAAAATGCCTTAAAAACAAGAATAAAAAAATGTGGAAATAAAATTAATATTATGAGACAGAAATGTATTACAGAACTTAGTGTGAAGTATCTACAATGGTGCATTGGTGCTGTTGCTAATGTGGTTGGACTTGAAAGTGTGTAGTTTGCAGGTTGTGAGCTCAAATCCCTATGCAAATGAGGTGGAGTTTCTGAATAGCATAATGGGGTAATCGTCTCCACATATCCCCTCCATGTAAGTAGAGAACCATGTTGGTGTTCACACAGGAGGTAGCTGACATCAGGTTAGGGTGTGTCCAATAACTACTAAGCTGATTGGAGCTTAGCTGCACTTGTTTGATGGAGCACCGCCAAGCTAAGCTTGGAAGTCTGGAGGGTGTGTGCACTGACTTCTAAGCTTTGTTTACCTATGCGGTGTGCATTTCTGCATGTTTACATGGCGTGCCTCTGTGCTGAGTGTGAAAGTCTGGGGGTTGTGTCCATGGACTGCTAAGCTTTGTTTACCTACAGGGAGAACATTTTCGCAGTGCGCCACATTGCTGTATCTAAAAGGCAATGATGTATTAATTAGTTTTGACCCTTGTTTAACTTAAACTAGGGCCATTAACTGATGTTAACGATATACTAGTCAGGTACAATGCATCACAGGTAAACAATCACGCAGGCAACACCTACAGTAGAGCACTATAAAGTATGCATACACCCTACATTTCTCCCCCATGCTCTGCACCACTGGAGTACAGACATAGCAATTTTAACTGAAAGAATGCTAGGGGCGGCTGCAGGTCTGCTTCATATGTATGTGCTAGATGCTGAAGTCAGAGCTGCTGCTGCTGCTAACAGTAGACCTAGGTAGAGAAGGAGAAGAATGTTCAGGCCCTTGGTAACCTTCCAGGAGTTACATAACCTGGAGATTGTAGAGCACTACAGGGTGGACAGGGACATACTACAAGAACTCACTGAGCTCTGCTGCTCTTAACTCAGACTCAGGGAAAACAAAGGGGAACCCATCCCAGTGAAAACAAAGGTATGTGTAGTCCTTAAGATAATAGTCATAAGTACTTTCCAAAGACCAACTGGAGACATGATTGGGGTCTCACAGGCATCAGCATCCAGGGTACTTGACCAGATCCTGGATGCCATGCTACCACATGCCAGTGAGCACATTTATTTTCCCCTCACCCCTGACGTGAGGACCAGCAATATACAACACTTCCCTGATGTACTAGTGCCATAGAATGCACTCCTGTACACATCAAGATGCCAACCAGTGAGGAGGGTCGAATCTACATCAACCACAAGGGGTACCACTCCTTCAACTGCCAGGTCATGTGCAATGCCCAGGGCATTATCATGAATGTTTTTGCTGGCAGCCCTGGCAATTATCACAACTCTCATATCTGGCACACATCACAGCTGTACCAGATGTTTGCTAGAGGGGACATCCCACAAGGCTATTTACTTGGGGATGCTGGCTACGCATTGGAACCATGGACGATGACACCCCTCAGTAATGCACACACACCCATGGAAGAATGCTATAATGGGCACATGCACAAACTAGGAACATTATAGAGTGTGTGTTTGGGCTGATGAAGTCACGGATATGGTGCCTTGATATATCTGGTACTCTGCAGCCACCTGTGCACATATGTTCACAGTATGTCCCATGCTACACAATAAGATCCTGCAGAAACAGGTGGAGCAGGATCAGCAAAGGGAAAAGATACACAGCCCCCACAAGTGCCTAGGTCACCACAGCCACACTCACAGGAGGGCTCGGGGGAGGAGCCCCCCTGATGATGTCCCTGTAGGTAGACCTAGGTGTGCCCAGTATGCCCTGGCATTGCCTAAGAGACAACGCATTGCACATTCACTGAATACCTAGGGCCCTAGGGACTGACAACTTACTCATACTTACATACATATATTAAAATAGTTGATGCCAGGCAACCCACGCAACCTCATCCTAGCCATGTATTTGCTGAGTACTGCATGCATCACACAGATTCAGCCCTGAACTACAGGTCTATCAACTGCTGCATTCACAAGATAAGTCTCTAACCTACACACTACTTGTAAGGACTACTATAATATGATATCATATGTATGGATCTGCTGCTGTTATGCAAGGAAATATAATGGGCTATTTGGACAGATGTAACATCCACATGGGACTACAGATACCCAGTACAATAATATGTATTTCTTAATATACACTAGGCATCATGGTTGGAATATTCACAACATCAGGCAAGGGAGATGTTAAACAGTGGGCACACATGATATGTGGACAACTGTCTACCCAAGCTAATCATGTGCTGTTGTTCCCCTACCTCCAACACAGCACTGTACCCATATAACTGCTTTAACAGAAAATTAGTTATGGTATATCAGTGGACCAGGCAATCTCAGGGCTGTAACATTGACATTGCTCACACATTGTATGTCTGTCTTCACGCAGGATAACAATTTACATATTTATGCTGTTTATTGTGTGATGAATGACTCCTCTCTGTTTGGCGACCTGTGTGGCTCAGTGGACATTGGAAGCTATCATGGGTGATGGTGTTGATGGTTCTAATCTGGAATTACTCACATCTTTTGCATGTGAGGTACTACTATGTTGGTGTTTTCACAGACTGTCATACCTCTCAACCTCTTAGTGCAAGAATTTGGCAGAAAGCCAGAAAGATTAGGTGACAAAGGCCGAAACATAGGGACAGATTTTAAATATTGTCTCCATAAACCTAGAGAGTTGCTGGAATTAAAGGTGTTGCATTATTACATATTTTCTGAAGGATATAAAGTCTGAAACACAAATGTTTGTCTGTATTTAGTATAATATACTGACATCAATACTCGGATCTATATTAGAACACCGAACATTCAAAATTTCGAGTGCTCTGATATCAAACCCTATGTATCGAAAATTTAAAACATCAAACATTCAGAACAGCAATTCCTAGGGAAAAAAATTGCTATTCTAAAACACATACACACAACACAAGCCCACCAAACAAACAGCAATCCACACACATACACCTAAACTCTTACACCTAACCCTACACTAAGCTATACGTACACTGCTAACTATCCACTTACCTTAATCCAAACCCTAACCCTAAGGTCTGGATATATCACACAGTCACCTCACCCGCGCCCTAACCCTAGCTCACATACCCCACCCTAACCCTCATGTCCACACATTCGCACACTTACCTGACCCACACCCTAACCCTAACTCACCTAACCTGCCCTAACCCTCACGTCCACACAATCGCACACTTACCTGAACCCAACCCGTAACTTTCCATCTCAGCGCTGAAAATACAGAATCAACAGAAACGGACAAATGAATTCTTTCCCTAGGAAAAAAAATCAGTTTTCTGTTTCTTCAATATTTTCAATGTTCGCTGAAAATGGGTCGATATTAGAACACTCAAAATCTTGAACGTTCGTTGTTCTAATATAGACCCTAATATTCAGTAATTCATCAGAAGACCACAAATGTATGAGGAACAGACCAAACATATTAGACAAAGCTCTGGACATTCTGTGAAAATCAGGACAGTTGAGAGGTATGCAGACTGTCTGTTGGTGGTGGCATTGTTGCCTCACAGCAAGAGGTTCTCTACTTCATTTCTTGACTGGGGTGCCTTCTATGTGTAGTCTGCATGTCCTCCCTGCATTCATGTGGGTTTCTCTGGGTGCTCCGGTTTCCTCCCATGTTACAAAGACATGCATCTGGAGCATTTTTCCCCAGGCCTCCGCTGAAAATCGAATTTGTTCCAAGTCAGACTTTCCTGGTTAACAAATGTTAAAATAAAAAAAAATAAAATACAAAATCTCAGACTGGAATACAGGTATGTGTGGTCTGGATACGACAGTCCCACTGCTCATGCTTAGACGCTTAGTTAAAATGAGCGCATTTCTGTTGCCCCTTCATGAAAATGACCTGTTATGTATAAATGTCTACATATTCAGACATATACATATAAATATCTGTCTGTCACTATCTCTCTCTCACATGCATAGTATAACTATTGCTACATAGTGACAAATAGATGTATACCGATATATGTAGCTATATATACTAAAATGATACATACACTACCCCCATATATCTACATAACACATATACATATCATACACATGCACAGCTACATTTATATACACATCCCTATTATATACAGAAATATATGTGCGGATGTCTTTATTGTCCGACATACCCTAATAATAGTGAGTAAATCTGCACTATCACACAGCCATACTGTTGCTCAAAGGATCCAAAAGAAGGGCCCAATAGTATGTAATCCACTTACATACAGACCCCTTTACCTGATGGATGTCACCATGTAGACAGACAAACGTGAGCAGGTGGGGTAATGTATAATGTTGTCAATGCACGTATGGACAGGGCACATTGTCCCTGTCCACAGGTTTGCCTGTGTAACTGCAAGCAGCCACATATGGACATACTGGTAACAGTACACACATAGCTAGGATAAAAACAGTTATCTCACTGCTAGGATACTAGATGCAGATAACAGTATGAAGAAATATCCCTCTGCCTGTGCAGGCCACAGATCCTGTTCAATGCAAGCCTAGTTTGTGTAATGTACAAGTACTGTGCCTGCAATTACACATACAACAGACTTAATGTGTGGTATCTGCATCTGGTATGTGTGTGTGTGTGTATATACCCATATGGCATAACCTTGGTAACCTAGACTTGGGTAGGGTTTTGCAGTGATTTATTTGTAGCAGGTGATGTGGCCCCCCAAAGGACTGACTACAAAAAGGCCTGCTTATGTCACTGAGCATAATATGTCCTAAACTGATAGTTCTAGCAGACATGAGGTGTCTTGCATGCAACATGTACTGTGATCTGTAGTATGTTCCATTACATAGGTAAGTATTCACATCTACAAGCAGCCAACTTGCAATACATGTGTGCTTTGGGTACACACTGATTGGAAGTGGGGTTAGCCTCAACATAGCCATGTTTGTGTGTGAGCCTGTTGGAGCATTGTACACCATGTTATGGAACCATAAGATGTTTGACCTGAACTAGAATAATGGCCATACAGCCCTCATGATCATAGACATTGTCATATCATTAGTTACAGGATCAGCATATACTGCCCCAGTCCAAGAGGGACACCGGCAAATGTCCTGTGTTTAGATGCTGGTCAACCAGCCAATCAGTCAGATGTCATGTGCTGAGGTGCACTGATGTGCTTTGAGTGCCATTAAGCAGGGTTCTGTTCCAAGGGTGTATTGCAGTTTGCTAGAGAAATTTCTCCCACAAGCATGTAATACTAACATCACATACTGGGTTAATGCCCTTACAGTGAGTCATCCATCTACTATGCTATATAGCCAATCCCACATCATAAGACATAAGGTACACAAATGGTGTACTCATGACAAATGCCAGCATACAGTTTCTGTCAGTAACCACTACAAGTGGCATGGTGAATCAACATTGCATTACACAAGTACTTCTTCTTTTGGCTTTTTCTGGTCAGGGGTTGCCACAGTAGATCACCTGTCTGCTCATGATCGGCAGTAGAGTTTTTATAGTGTTGAGTTGCCAGCCCAGTGCCCAACCTTCCACAGAAGGCACACACGTGCACAGACTCATGCCTAGGGCCAATTTAGAGTGTCCAATCCACCTACAGCATGTCTTTGGGATGTGGGAGGAAACTGGAGCACCCAGAGGAAACCCACATGACCACAGAGAGGACATGTAGACTCCACACAGAAGGCACCCCAGCCGAGGATTGAACCAGAGAACTGCATTACACAAGTACGTGTTAACTAATATAGTTACCCTGTGCATCAGACACATAGCTTCATTTCCCTGCATTGATGATGAAGATGATAGGGATGTGGCACAAGTATCATCACTTGCACAGGGTGTTGTGTGGGGGTACAAGAGGCCTAGGCTGGCCCAAATGGTAGACTGCATGTGTGTGATTCAGGAAGAGAGCATGTAAGATGGACCATGGAGAGGTGCCATGTGTGTCTGTAGGTGACCTGCATTTGACAGTGGTGTGTGAATATGTGCATGTACACAGTCAAGCTCAGTGCTAGCCCTACAAGTATGTATGTTGGACAGCTTTGGACCAGATGATAGAAATGATAGCTCACCATCTCCGGCCCTGAACACAGGAACTGGCTCTGCCAAGAGTTGCACTGGCATCTCCATGCACAACGTCAGAAGCAGTGCTAGTACCTGATGGTGACTACGGTCTGCAAAAGCCGTGTTCCACACGGGATCACCCAAGACCATGAGCCCATGTACGTCCATGGGTCATATGCTCAACTCCAACCACACGTTCCAGCACAAACAATGTGTGGTCCATGACAGACACTGTCTCAGCCCACCTTCTGTCCACTCCATCAGTGAACTGATCCAGGATGACCCCAATGCAGTGGAAGCAGTCACAAATGTCAGACTGTGCTGTATCCATAACTCTAAGCATACATCTGGTGTTCACTTCAGAACATGCCTGTGCCTTCATGATGGCCCAAAACATGCAGCGAGTGACCCATGATGTGACACCTGCAACAGGTGGTGGACAGACAGCAGGCCTTCTACGATCACCCCTCTCAATCCTCCTGTGTGGAACCTTGCCAGCTCTCTGGCTATGGCCAGTGTCTACACTCACTAGAGCCATAGCTGCCACACTTTCCTGTTCAATGTCTCCACTTTCTGACAGTCCAATATCTGTGGCCTCTGAGGATGGGATATGTGTGGGTATACAGACTGTGTGCAGTGACAATGGAGGCAGAAGAGGAATTTCTACCTCTGGGACAGATTCAGTGCCCAACACCCCCACCTCTGCCTTACTGTGGCCACCATCATCATCATCAGAGTCCAAAGAGACAGTTACATCAGGTTGTGTAGGGGACAGACATCAACCCCCATGATCACCTGCAATAAGAAAGAAAAAAGCAGTACATTAATACCTACACTGTATGAAAAGCCTCCAAGACTCTTAACAATGAAGACCCACAATGGGATTAGTGGTCAAATAACTTCCTTCTCTACTTTCATCCACAAAACACTTCCTCAGAACAAAATACAAATTCAACTCATGACCTTTATAATAATCAGTTGAAGTAAATCAAGTAAAACATGACCAGTGATATTTACATTTTAATTTATCAGTATGACACGAAAAAACAACACATAAAAACGCAGTACAACTCTCTTAACAAATATATGGAAATACACATTTCACTGCCTGATGTATTTACCTTGACCCTGTTGTATTTTAAAAGACATTTTAGATTCCTTGTCTCATTTAAACCAGGTGCCTTATCTGCTCTTAACTGTAACTGCCAAGCTGTATCTGTTTGTTGAATTACACTCCTGTTATTACCCCTTCTAGAAACCTTCGGTACCTGTACCAGACTGGAATTTAAAAATATCCTATGCTGTTTACACACATAGGTATGTTTACATAGGGCATTATTCTAGCCCTTAACTGTACTAGAACATAATTGTTCCTTAAAAAAACAAGTGCCATGCTTACCATTAGCAGGGCCATGGCCTTGGGCAATACCTGACGGACCTGTGAAAAGTTGAGGGTGGGGTAATGTCAGTACCACCGCATGTTGCAGCACAAGGTAATATGTTCATATATCTCACATTTACAGTAGCTGCTGTGTTACTTGTTGTATAGGTCACAATATGAGTGTATAACTGAGGTTAAGCCTCCCCCAAAGAACAAAGACCTAACACCCACATAAAAGTACCTACAGCCTGACACACTGACTGCTACAGTACTGATCACAGTAAGTATACCTGTATGCTGTGGAAACTGTGGCACCCACCTTCATGATGTATGTTGTGATGTATGCCTGGGAGCTGTTGTGTGTGCCTAGGTACACCAGGAATTCCTCAGTGGCCGAGAGTGGTTGTTCAACTACAGGCCCTCCACCAGTGATGGCATGATCCCTGGCTGTATCTGCTGCCCTTCATCATACAGTATTATGTCAGTTGCCCAGTGTCAAACCTGCTCATATGTCCTGCCTGCTGTCCCATGCCATTCACATCACGGAGAAAGTCTGCCCACAATGCAGCACACTGTTCCCTGCTTTGTCTCTCTCTGGATAGTAGGATGTGATGATGTTGCCTTAGTGCTTGCAGTATAATTTTATTCTCCGCATTCGAGAAGAGTGCATGTCATCTACAGTACATAATTCCTGAAAGAGATCAAAAGGTGAACACATTACTGGATCACATATGTAGATGTACACTATGTACAGATGCAGCAAGGCCAAAATTGCTCGCAATAACCACTGCTTGCTCACACATGTCTTATTCCAGAGTGTGCAGCAAACAAAGTGTGTGGATACCAGTAAGATAGTAGCAATAGTCAGGTATTCTCGTGTGTGTCATGACAGCTAGTGCTGTATTATTATACGCCCAACACTCAGATCTACTGTGGTGTGTCCCCTATGGGGAACCCCTCGATAATATGTCATACAAACAATGCCACATGAATAGCAGTGTGCTATTACAATCACTGTATAGGGACGGTCCAATGAGACCAGTGTACCACAATGACAAAAGACAATACTGTGTAGGTGTAAGACAGCAGAAGGTCACTGACATGTCATTATCACAGGTCTAAGACAGAGTTAATGCTGTAATCACTATTCCCCATAAGTCAATTTACCCATTTGCAACCTGTTGTACACAAAAACATTGACATACCTGATGGAGTGCAGTCCTCTTCTGTTGATATGTGCTGGTAGCATAGTTGTCACATTGGCGTGCTCTGTGTGAGGAAGGTCTCATACAAAATGGCTCCCCATAGCCAGCTGCTTGCCTTTTAAACATGCTTCCCAGCAGCAGGTGATTACCTGTAAATCAGTCTGTGGTTCTGAAATGCTAATTGCAGCTAAAACAGCTGATTTGCAGTATCATCAGCCAATGACATGCAACCACTGTAGAATATATAAGGCCTTTGTGTAGATTAGGGACCCTTTCTGATATGTTGTGCTGGACATTACTGGGGTGAAAAGGCTACATTGTCACAGAAGGTAGGTCTGCAGCAGACACCTTTACATAGAGATATGTGTGCTACAGGCTGCAGCTACTGCTTCAGGTAATAGACATAGACAGAGAGTGTGAAGACTTTAGAGGACAACAAGCTGTAGGAGTAATTGTGTGAGCTGTGTTAGCCTTGTTGTAGAACCAGGCCCAGAGTGAGAGTACCCTCTACACTCCAATGAAGGCATGTGTTTAAGTTAAGTATGTTAGGCAACGGTATCAATAATAGAGTTCTAGGCAACATGTTTGGTATGTCCTTCAGCAAAGCAAGATGGGGTATACATATATATATATATATATATATATATATATATATATATATATATATATATATATATATATATATATATATATATATATATATATATATATATATATATATATTATTTTTTTGTGTGTGTGTGTGTGTGTGTGTGTGTGTGTGTGTGTGTGTGAATATGTCCACCATTTCGTCATCTGCCAGGCCATGTATTACAGTCTGGTAGTAATTTGCAAATGTATGAGGGCAGTCTTTGTTACAAGCAGGGACTTCAAATGTGTATGCTTGTTGTTCAGCTGTGGTAATCTGCACTTTGACTATGAAAGGATTGTGTGGTGCACTCTGATATTAGTGACTCTCATTTGCAGTACCTGAGTTGACATTCTCTGAATGCATATTACTGCATGACGTGACAATTTATGCACTTATACATTTGCTATAGTGATATGTGAAGTGTGTTCCTACCTGCAGGCCTGTAACTTCCATCAGTTAAAACCAGTCAATTCATTTGACATGCATTGTGTGGATAAAGAGCACATGACTCTGTCATTAATTGCTGGCTACACAATACTGAAAATTCAGTGCTACACACCAATAGATTTGAACCCAGGACTATGTGTGGCAAAATTGTACTGTTTATGAGCCATTTAATAAACTGAGCTATTGAGTCACTAGTGCAGCAGGTATATTTGCAAGACATATGTGCACACCTAGAGGCTGTGACAATCATGTTCTACATCCATCAATATATGCAAGGCTTGATATGGATGTATTTCTGAACGAGGGTCCCAGTTGCATATGTATTTTGCCATTAATGAGTTCATAGGTGTTTTTCTACATGTTGCTGATAAAAGGGCACATGCACCTGTTATCAGAGGCCTCACTTACATACATTATTATATCTTTGACTTTGTAGTGGTGTCCTATTGCAGCAGAGTCCCAGGAACACTCCCATGGTTTGCATTATGTTTTAAGTTTGCATGGCACGCAGCACAGCTATGCTGCAACATGCCTAATGACTGCAACTGGCAATTACTATGCTTTATTTTTAAAGCACCTATTTTAAGTAAGAGTTGCGTGGCATGGCAGGTTAATGCACTGGTATACAGGTGTGATGGTCTTGGATTCAAAACATAGGACGTGTATTTATTTTGTAAATGTGTAATAGAATTTTAAGGACACATACAGTCAATATAGCGTTATTTAACTGAGCTTAGTGATGCTGTGTGACTCTGCATGCTGCACAGCATCATGCTAAAAATAAGGAAAAGAAACTTGGGGAGATAGGAAAGTGGTAAAATGCGGGGCAAACAGAGGGAAAAACATAGTGGAAGGCAGGTAGGGAAGTGCAGGAAGGCTGCAGGAAAGAACCATATCTATCCATTTCTTATACAGTAACAACTTATGCACTTTGACAGAATATGTACATGGATTTAAACTCTCACCCACAGAGAGAGGGGTGAGGACAACATAACTGCATTGTCAATCCAATTGGACAAATTACTTGTGTCCAGTGGACATGTGGGTGAAATGGAGAACTATGTAAGGGATGATATTTTTTGGGGGGGACAGGTGGCCATTTTTTTTAAGGTGTGAGTGGAATGTTCGAGAAGAGAGACAGGTGTATGTGGGGAGGTAAGTTGGGTAGGTGAGGATGCATTTTCAGACAGACAAGACAGCAGACAGGAGGATAAGGGTGTTGTAGAATCCAAGTCCTATGTGCCTTCAGATGGCAGCAGCATGACTCACATTCCCACATATGGGACTGCCCCAAGGGTGGCAGTGCTGGATGCTGGATACCAGGGAGAGGGTGCCCCACAAGGTCAGCCAGCATGCCCTCAATCCAGCACAGGTGGTGGTCAAACCAACGGTAGACTATCCTATGCACCAAAACTGACAGCTCATCCTGGGTGACAATGCCACCTCCACCACTGCTCCCAGAGGGGGACTGGGCCCCATCTGTTTGGTAGTACTACCTGGTGCCACAGGTAGTGAAGAGGCGGAAGAGGGGGCACCACTGGTCTGAGTCCCAGACGTGCTGGGACCCAGTACCATGGCTGGTTGAGGCAAGGGAGGGGAATCAGCCAGAACCGGCTTACCTTGACATGCTGTGGTGATAGAGGTATGGCAATAGGTTAAGGTTGGTAATAACCAAACATTGTTAGTAGTAACAGAGTGGAACATAATTCTAATTGATACAAATGCACATTAATGTATCGTATGCATAACACAATGTAAATAACATAACAGTCAGTAAGGTAACAGGATGCCAGTAAGAAGTAAGCCATAAGGGCAACAACATAGTTTAGCAAAGTATGCTAATAGTGAATCAAAATAACACATAACAATATTACATCACATTTTGCAAAAGTATAGTTAGTTTAATAGCATATGTTAATATTAAATCATAATAATAAATAACAATAATAAATAAATGAAGATAATGGGTGGGGGATAAGTAGAGAGAGAGAGAGAGAGAGAGACAGAGAGAGAGAAAACATTCCATTAGTAGCATTGCAGATTATATCTTTGAAAACACTGATAATAAATACTCTACAGGTGTATCGTGTCAGTTTTGTACAGTGACTATAATTCTCCTCTAGATGATATAGCACATACATACCTCTCAGGCTGTGAGCATGGGTCAGTATGAGCCAAACAATGACAAATATATGTACACAACTACAGAGAACAGTTTCACATAATGTGGACTTATATGACTACCAAGATGTTCTGTAAGCAGATTTGGTAATACATTGCATTCCAGGTAGTCTTTCTCTGGTAATCCTGTGACAGATGGATTAGGCACTTTAATGACATTACAAGGAATCATGACATTTGAGAGGCATGTTTGTGTACAGTACATAAACTAAACAGCCTTCATGGCATGGCTTAGTTGGGAGGCATGAGGATAGAACCCAATAATTGTGGCTGCATCTGACATCTGCAAATAACATACTAATTGACTGCAGCAACTTAGTACAGACATGCAAGGAATGCAGCCATATTGCAAATAAACAGATTTATTTATGAATCAACAATGCTGGTGAACACTTTCTTGCTATTGATTTTAAAATTCTGTGAAATATAAACACAATATCTGCTCATAATATGGGCTACCTCACCCATATACGTTTTGTTCTTGGGTAGAGAGAAAATATCTGCATTACATGACTGATACTGAAAATTTAGTGCTACACACCACTGGATTTGAATCCAGGACTGTGTGTGGAAAAATGTACTGTGCATAAGGCATTTAATAGACTGAGCTACTGAGCCAATGCTGACTACTGACTGATGGATACTGGCCTAGAGATAACCTGAAACCATACTATGAGCTGAGCAATACAAGTTACAGGGCATTCTTCTTGCATTCTTGAACTATTACAGTGTTATAATTGACTGTAGAATACACATGCATGGAATACAGCCATACTGTATATATTAATACAGCTTTATTTTATAATCAGCAATACTTGTGAACACTTTTTATTTGTATAGTTTTGAAATATGTGAAGTCCACATACAGTATCTGCCCATGGAGTGGGCGACCTCACCCATATAACTTTATTACCCAAAGGAGGAGGAACAGAGCATTATGTGATGATACAGGCCTGGAGACAGCCTTGGACAGTACTATGAGTTAAGCAATACAGTTTGGATGCCATTTGTTTTGCATTCTACAGCTGTTACAGTGTTACACTTGAATGCAGCAACCTAACCATAGACAATCAATGCATACAGCTCTACTGCAATGGTTATGACAACACAATCCTGCTGTACACCATTTTTCTTACTGTTATTGGTATTACTGTTTATTGCACTATTTTATTTTATTTTTTATTTTACATTTGTTGACCGGGATAGTCCGACTGGATGCATGTCCATTTTCAGCAGAGGCCCGGGGAGAAACGCTCCAAGGGTAAGCAGATACAGCATTACATAATACCAGCATTACATATTACAAACAGATTATTTACAGAGATTACATAAGTAAGCAAGTTAAACAAGTTCCACAGGTTAAAGTTAGTCCTGAGCACAAGTCAGGATTAAATTAAATTACACAGTAAACTGGTTAACAGATTTTTATACATTCGAGTTAGCCAGGCTTGATACATTGACATAGCCAGTTAAGTGACAAATGTTGTTTGAGTCTAGTTTTAAATTGACCTAAGGTGGAAAGTAAGGTAATATCAGCTGGAAGTGAGTTCCAGGATCTACTTACAGAGTTTGCAAAGAGAGAATCACCGGCTGTGTTATTAATTTTGCTAGTCTGAATTAGTAGTTTGTTAGAGGATCGAGCGGTCTAGGATTGTTATAGGGGGTGATAATATTTTTAAGTGCAGGAGTATTGTCCGGATTATAGAGGATTTTATAGGTCATAATCAGTTGGTTATACTGGATTAGGCTAGGTAGTTCAAGCCAACCAAGCTGATTTAGATTGATGCAATGATGTGTCCTAAAAGGCAGCCCAGTGGCAAACCTGGCAACGTGGTTGTAGCAAATTGAGAGTTTGTTAAGGACAGTCTTGTTCAAATTCGAGAGTAGAGGGGATGCATACAGAAGGGTTGAAAGAAGGTGAGAGCGAGCTATGGCAATTTTAGCTGGAGGGGTTAGGAAGGCTTTTATTCTGTAAAGTGACCCTAGTTTTTTATTGATGGTTTTGATAGTTTGGTTAACATGTAGGTCAAATTTGAGATTATTGTCTATGATGACACCTAATAGTTTTGTAGATGGGTCAGGGGAGATTATTGTGCCATCATTTGATTTTATGGTAAAGGTGAAAGCGGTAGACCTACGTGTTGGTGAAAATAACAGCATTTTAGTTTTTTTGGGATTTAGGATCAGACGATGTTCAGAAAGCCAGTTTTCTATTGTATTAAAGGTGGTCTGGGTAGCTGACTCTACTGGAGATGTGGCTGAGCAAATCAGAGTAGAGTCATCAGCATATTGGATACAGCTGACTTTTGGGATGACAGTATAAAGGTCGTTAATGAAGATGGAGAACAGCAAGGGCCCTAGTATAGAGCCTTGTGGTACTCTGAGGGTGTTAGGTAGAAGGTTAGAGAGTTTGTTCTGCCAGAGGACAGCCTGCTGTCGACCATTCAGGTAGGATTGAAACCATTGGAGGGCTCCAGTATCTAGACAGAATGTTTGCAGGGTGTGGATTAAAAGTTGGTGATCAACCATATCGAATGCCTTGGAAAGATCTAAAAAGAGGGCTGAGGATATATAATTATTGTTGCGATTATGGTTTATGGTGTTAGTAAAGGCTAGGAGGGCTGAAGTAGTGCTGTGTTGAGGACGGAAGCCATGCTGAGTGTCTGCCATAAGGCGATTTTGGATTAGGTGGTGCATGAATTGTCTATGAATACATTTTTCCATAATCTTTGCAAGTGGAGAGTATAGCTATTGGCCTATAATTGGAGAATTCAGTAGAGCTGCCTCCTTTGTGAAGTGGGATTACATAGGATATTTTCCAGATGGTGGGAATTTTAGCTTCTACTATGGTTCGATTGATTAGTATTGAGACGGGTAAGCAATAGCATCAGCTGATTTTTGTAGGTACTCGGCAGGAGTTGATCAGCAGAAAGTGTAGTGGGTTTTAATTTTTGATCAAGGTGCGGATAAGTGAAGTGGCGACTGGTTGGAAGCTGAGCAAGTAGGTTTCTAGGGTGCTACTTTCAGGACCAGGGAGCTAGGAGGTAGTTGGCTAGCTAGGGCTTGAATTGTCTCAGTAAAGAATTGGTTAAAACTATCAGAAACATCTTCAGGGTTTTATCAATAGTAGCAGCAGGGATTGGGGTTGAAGTTTGTCCAGGATGTAGTAGATTATTTAAACCTGCCCAAAACTTCTGAGGGTTATTTTGATTTACTGTCTGTAAATTACAGTAGTATTGTTTTTGTCTTGTAAAATTGATTTTTGGTTTCGTTCCTGGATTGCCTGTATGTAATGTGATCTTGAGGGTCTTTAGAAGAATGCCATAAAGCCCATGCTTTGTTTCTAAGGGTAATTTTGAGTTTAAACTCTATAGAAAGCCATGGTGCAGTTTTGCCTTGGTTCTCTTTGAGCGAACAGGTGCATGCAAATCAAGGATCTCAAGGAATTTGTTGTTAAAGTATGCTACTGCTTCCTCTAAGGGAGGTGTTTTAGAATAGACCAATTACATGAGTTTAGTTCTTGTTGGAATTTGGCAGGGTCAAAGTTTTTATTGTTTCTAACCTTTCTGAGTAAGGGTTGTTGGGAATTAATGGTTTTGTGCTTAATTACATATGTGAGAAGGTGATCGCTTAGGTCATTAAGGAGGGTACCAGAGGTGTACAGTTGGGGGTGACTGTTTATGAGTACCCAGTCAAGTATACTTTCTTTTTGATTGGGTTTACCTATCCTGGTAGGGGTGGATATGATTTGTGTAAATGCATGCAGGTTAATATGGGTGGTTGGGGATTCTAAGGAACAGGTGCCCCAGTCTATGTTAAAGTCTCCAAGTAGTAGGGTTTCTTGGGGGTAGTGACATGATAACCAGTGCAGGATATCTTCAAATGTAGATATATTGTTACCTGGGGGAATGTATATACAGATGATATTAATGCATTTATTTTTATTAAGTTGCAATTTGGTGGCAAGAATCTCAGAGTTATTAATCTGAGGAGGTTGTATTACATCTATGGTGACATTCAACTCAGATTTATAGAGTACAGCTACCCCACCCCCTTCCTCGAAGCACGATCCAGCCTGTGTATGTTGTACCCAGGTGGTAACACTTCATTGTCTTTAGTGTTAGGTTTTAACCAGGTTTCAGATAAACAGAGAATCTCAGGGGAGTGGACATCCAGAAGTGCATGCAATTCATGTACCTTGTTATTAATGCTTCTAATATTGAGATGACAGACTAGGAGAGAGTTAGTTGACCTATAAATTGTAGGTTTGTAGCTTAGATTACAAGTAGAGGGGGTATGTGTATCTGAAGTGAGTGGGACAGGGTTGGGGTGAATATCACCACCAAGTATTAGGTTAAGTCTATACTTGGAGATGAACTTCAGGAATTTGTTTATTAGTTTGTGGTAGTGTTTGGATATAGAGCTAATGTGCTTGGGGTTGAGATGTTGATAGACTGAACAAGATGTTGGATAGGATCTGGTACTGTAAGTATGGTTGAAGGTGAAAGGATTTGCAGCTGGGGTGATAGTATGGCCTTTTGGGACCTGAAATCCCGTAAGAAACTGGTTTTCATACAAGGTAAGGAGGTATGGTGTGAACAAGAGGGGTGTGAACAAGAGGGGTAGTAAAGAGGAGTATATCGTTATATGTGATTCAGCTAGTGAGTGAAGGAACTGTTTTACCTGGTGATGCAACACCAGAAGATAGAGTGGTGAGGTAAAGGTACTGGAAGGGGGGATGGGAGAATGCCAGATGAAAGCTAATAGGTGCTATTAAATGTAGGTAGTATAATAGGGGTGAGTGGAATTATCCCAGATGAAAGCAGATAGGATCTAGAAAGTGGGGGAGTGGCTATAGTACTATAAATGTAGAGGTACTGGGGGCGGGAGGTAATTGGGGCAGGAGGGAGTGAAGAGAGCCCGAGCATAGCGAGGGCGAACGTAGCGGGGCTATTGCAGTTTACAAGGTTTCCTAAGGTGTCCTAAAGCTATAAGGTAAGTATTACAGCTCTAATGTAAGAGTCAATTTACTGCAGTTACAGGGGAAGGAGGCAACCACTCAAGTAGAAACAAAGAGCCCTATGGCTGACCAATATGGTGACCTGCTTAATTACAAAGCACTGTAAATGAAAGCTTAACAAACGCTTTTTGTGTAACCTACTCTGTTTAAATGTTGAAAACAACTAATTGCAGTCCTGTAGACACCGTTTTGTAGGGAACTGTAGAGTTCAGTCTGTTTAAATGTTGAAAACAACTGATTGCAGTCCTGTAGACACCGTTTTGTAGGGAACTGTAGAGTTCAGTCTGTTTAAATCTTGAAAACAACTGATTGCAGTCCTGTAGACATCGTTTTGTAGGGAACTGTAGAGTTCAGTCTGTTTAAATGTTGAAAACAACTGATTGCAGTCCTGTAGACACCGTTTTGTAGGGAACTGTAGAGTCCAGTCTGTTTAAATGTTGAAAACAACTGATTGCAGTCCTGTAGACACCATTTTGTAGGGAACTGTAGAGTTCAAACAAAGTCACACCAGGTCAGCCAAGGGGGGAAGAGAGAGGGAAATCCTAAGCACCTAGATTTGAAAAACACTACAGATGTTAATGTTTATTTATTGCACTACAGCTCTAATTGCCCATTTATTACACTACAGTTGTACTTGCCCATTTATTGCACAACAGTTTATCTTGTGCATACTTTATTGCAGCAAATGCTTTAGTCTTTCTTGCTTATTGCACAACAGTTAGCATAATACATCCGTACTTACCGCATTCATGGTGCAACCTGGCAAGGCGTCCGGCATGGGACTCAACATCACAAGCCCTCTCAGCTGCAGCTGTTGGCAGAGAAGCACACCCTTATGTGTACCAGTTTTGCAGACATTCAGCTTGCAAATTGGAAAAACAGAGGAAAAATTACTTACATATTTGTGGGACATTCCCTGCCATAGCTTCTTGGACCCAGGTGTCCAAGTTTCCATGCCTTCTTCTCTTCAGGTCATCATAATGGTGACAACACTGCTCACCTGGGCAGGGGTTACCAGTAACACTGGTGAGTTCCCTGGCCAAATGGTCCCAGGCCTCCGCCTTACACTCTGAGCCTTGTAAACTGCTCTGCAGAAGCCTAGGTTAATGTTTTTTTTTTTTTACCATGAGCCTAACCTTGACTTCTGCACCATTCATTGGACTGCTGAATGCCCTACTTCTGCACCCAAAAGTACGCACCTTCACCAGCATATCAATCTGCCATATCAACAGTCAATTGAGCTTCAATGAATGGTGCAGAATCCCTGCCTATTGCTCTTAATATAGACTGTTTTCCCACCCTTACACACCATTGAGCAAAATTCAAAAAAGCTCCACATCACTTTGCAGTAAGCAAACCAGCTAAGCAGAGCTGAGCAGTGTGAAAACGTGCACAACCATGGTTTTAGCAAAGCTTAACACTGCACAAACATTGGTAGTTGTTAGCATGTTTGTGCAATGCTTAGCATGGTTGAGCAAAGCTTAGCAGAGCACAGCAGTGCCATATTTCACAATTTTGTTATTAAATTAACCAAAAAGTGTACGTTAAATTGCAAACATCTTTTGCCTGCTATGGACTCAAACTCAGGACCTACTATACATAAGGCTGCAATTCTACCCATTTAGCTACTTGGATATTATGAAAACTAGTATAACTTCAAATATACTACTAGGCTACCTGTTCGCATTGCTGAGCTCTGCGCCACACTGTGCAAACAAACCTACAAATAAATAATTAATTAAATCTGGATTCTATTTTTAGATGGGTAGCAGGTGTCAGGTGTGGCTTGGCATTGCTTTGCTCGGCACTGTGCCTCAAAAACAGGCAGAAAAAAACAAACAAAAAAAATATATAACTTAGATATTAGACATTTAACACAACTCATAAGATTTCAACAGTGGTGGGGTGCATTACAAGGAATGGCACTCTGTACATAACATCTGACTGGGCATCCACAACCATGGGTAGGCTCTACACATCTCCCTACACTGATTCAATATCCCTGTTCCTATGTTCTCCCTTGGCAGTACACCATCATTAATATGTATAGTGCACTGCCGAGGGAGAACTGTGGCCATGTACATGGATACAGTCCATGTAGGCTCTACATGGAGCTTACATGGATTTTATTAAACCTTGGGGACTCTTTCAATTGTGTTGTTTTGTTTTTCCATTTATTCAGAATTTTTCTACAGCTATGGCCAAGGAGTAGGCAGTGGTTAGAGAGTAGCCACAATGCTCTGGATTGGCCATCTCCCTAATATTTGGCCTCCTGAAGTGATCACTTGTGGCCTCCATTGTTTCTTCTCTGGTTGGTGATGTAGGCAAATCAGCAACTGGTGCAGAGGACCCTCACCTGTTTAAAGTTTGGTGACTGTTGTAGACTGAGGTGGGCTAGAAATCTGATGCATGTATTGATAGCCAGGCTTTACTCCTCAAATATTTAGTAGAGTCATGTAACTGGTCAGCCTCACCTACTGGACTACCAGTGGAGGAGCTCAATCCTTATGCCAGCTATAGTGGTGACTGACTTTTGGCCAGATTTACCAGTGGGCCTGCATGGCAGGCTGTCCTCATTCCACTCTATCCATCACTATAGTGTTCCCCTTCCTTGTGTTTCCCCCCCTTCTGTATCAGTTACGTATATATTGCTTCTCTGCTGCCATGTGACTGCTGTTGTCCCTGTAATAACTGGAACTGTTCTATCTTGTGCAGTTCCACTTTCTTCATCTGGATTGGAACAGTGGAACAAAGCTTAAATAATTGCAGACATTTGAAAACGTTTGTCTGCATTTTTTGACAACCATCCTGATCTGTGTGGAATCATCAATTTGTGTTTGCATCTAAAATAATCTCCTTCATGACAGACAGTGGCTTCAGAGTATCAGAGCCATTGGAAGTTCATATCACATACTTGCATACTCTGATTATGGTAAGGATGGATGAAGACAAAATGTTGGTGGTTTAATTTGCTTCCATTATTTTTACATTCATATAATACAATGAATAATATAAAAGCAAATATTAACTATGCAGCTGACTTTGCTCCTTTCTTTAGAGAAAAGTATAGTTTAGAGAAAAGCACACAGCCATACAAGCACAAAGAGATGAATGCACAGACACACACACCACCCTATGCATAGATACACAACATCCCAATGCACACAAAGGCATAACATTTGAACTTAGATGTTGCAGAGTTAAAATAAAGATGTGCTTCTAGTCTTTATCAGCAAATTCACAGTATATCTCCACTGCACTATTTAAATAAAAAAGAATGTAATTTAGAAATAGGTACAAAATATGATGGCTGTGCAACTTCTTAAACATGTCAGTATAAAGCACATCACCATGGATCACTTATAATCAAACATAATGGTACTGTAAGACAAAAATGCACAAGTTCAGTATGAATCTTTTAATGACTTGATAAAAATCAAATGTACTTTTGTCTTTAAGAGTGCAGCAAACTAGTGCGGTTGCCACACCCTAAAGTGTGGAACACGCATGATGACTGTCACATTTTTGACATGATTTAATGCAAAGCCTGTGGTGTAAGCTTTAGATTAGGATAACAAAAATGCAATACATTGTGAATACACGTTCACCACTCATAATGCAGCAACGTTTGAATTATTGCAACTGTATACCTTAAGGAAATTAGCATAGCTGTTAAAAGTTTTTTCTGAATGTTATTTTGCATAACAAATGCTAAATTATTTTCTAACTGTAAAATACCCCTCCAAAAATGTCTTCTTGAGCAAGAAATTAAAAGCTATAGAGATGATGCACACATTTTCAGTTTTAAATAATGTGCAAGTATCCACTGGAAATATGGCAAACTCCAAAAGTGAAAAGCTTACCTTTAACTATGTAAAGGGGCACTCTTGTCTTCAATTGTTTTCAATATTAGTCAACAATTTTTATGCATATTGTTTTATAATAAACACTATAAAATATTTATGATTTCTAGCATTGTTGATGCTAGAAGGATGCTTTTATTTTTAGTCTTACTTTACGTTTTTCTATTACAGTTGTATCATGTTTCAGTCGATCACTTTGAGTAATATTTTCATCTGCCTTTACTGGTTTTAAGGTATTACAACGATATTCATTGTAGTGTATGTCTATCTTTGAATTGTTTTAATGTGGGGTCAAAATGGCAGGGTCAAAACATTCTGTCCCAGCACAGGGTATAAAATTATTTCCTACTTACATGCCTTGGTTCTATTTGAATAGTATTAGGTATGAATAAATTGTTTGTAAATTAAATTTGAAATGGATCCATAATAAAGAGAATAGAGGGGAAGTTGACTCCATATCCTCGAGTAAGGAATTTTAACTCATATTAAGTGATAACTACTGCCTTAAGTCTTTAATTATGTTTACACTTCTCATTTGTTTGGTATTTGCTTAGCATGTCAATGATAGAACTTAAGAGAAAAAGTAACTAACTGAAAATATACCTCCAGAAAAGATAATATTAAAATAAAAAAGGATAAATGAGGAGTCTGATAATGGAACATGAAAGAAATAGCAGAAAAATGGACAAGAAGTGAAGATGATACTGGAGAATTGTGGTAACAGAGCATGTGATGTCTGCATGAAATGTGGCTGCTTTATGGTGAATTAAGAGAGAAGACAGTGGACTGACTGGTCATATGAGAAAGAATAGGGTAAATCTGGAAAGAGTAAAGGGGAGAATGCAAACAGAGAGGATAGGCTTGAAAAAGTCCTGGGAAGAAAGGCAGGGGACAGTAGGATTTTGGCACATTGTCAGGCAAATAAAGGTATATGGGTGGCACAAAATAATATAAAGGAAGAAAGTGAAGATTCAACTGAAAAGATAGAAAAGAAAATGGTGGTGAAAACAAATGCAAAGACCAGTGACAAAGCAGCAGCACAGATAGTGCAGGAGATATGTGGACAGGGTGACTCTCATGAACACATGGGAGAAGTAGAGCACAGATGAGGCATAACTGTTGGAAAAATATGGAGGAGCAACAAAGGAAGGATTAAGAGAAAACTGCTTTATACTTAAGAAGGTAGCCAGCACTGTGCCACTACTCTGCTGGAGGTGGTGGAAGTGAAAATGGAACCTCTTCATGTGTGACATGAAAGAGATGAGTCAGTGTCAGGAAGGAAATGTGGCTTTGGTGATTGAAGTCTCAGTCAAAAAAGAGTAATATGTAATGCCGACAAACCACAGCGCACACCGCCAATAGAGCTCGGACCCCACAAACAAAAAAATAAGTAAAATAAGTCCAAGCATAAAACGCACTTGTGGGAACCTGAAGGCACAGTCTCATTAAATATGGTACCAAAATCAAATAATACAGTCACAATATCCAATAAGGTCACGAAACATAACACACTTAATTGTATCAGTTTATTAAAGTTAGCGCTTTCACCCGAAGGCTTCCTCAGACTTTTAAAAACTGCACCATAAACCACATTTAAAAAGAGTTGCTATACATTTCATTGGTCATTCCCTTTACCAATCAGACAGGAAGTACCTCAGTAATTCACATTACGCTTATACGTAAGATGTACATAAAGCTGTAAGTGAAACTATATATAGTAATAACAACAACATCATATATACAATATTTGAAAAACAAATAAACATATAAAAGTATATGCAACAAAACAAACTGTTATCGAAAACATACTTCGGGTGCATACTTCCTCTATGCAAAAAGGTGTTTCTATGACATAGTTTGCGATGTATAGAAGTATTTAAGAGCCCACTATTCAACCTAAAAATATTAACATCAAGAAAAGATATCTGGTCAAGTGAATAATTGGGTGTAAACCTCAAGAAATCTGTAGAACTATTCATGTGTTCAACGAATGTCAAAAGACTCTCTATATCACCTAACCAAATCATGAAAAGGTCATCAACAAATCTCTTGTATAGACCAACATATTCACTATATCCATCGGCCTGGAACAAATAATCATTCTCCCATTTAGCCATGACGAGGTTGGCGTAGCTATTGGCACAAGACATGCCCATAGCTACGCCATCTCTCTGTAAAAATAAATCATCCCCATACAGGAAAATGTTTGCATGTAAAATAGTCTCTAATAGTAATGCCAACATATCTATCCTTTCAGGACTATAGTTTGATTTAGAGCGTAGATAGTCTAAAATACAAGTAATACCTTGATCATTAGGTATCACGGTGAACAAGCTAATTACATCTAATGTCACCAAATAATAACCTTGTTTCTCATCCAACTGTTTTGTGTAGTCATATAAATCTACTAAAAACTGCTTGCTATCCTTCAATATAACAGGGTTGGCATCTACTATAGGGTGCAGATAATATTCTATATAAATCGAGAGGGGTTCAGTGACCCAGCCTTGTCCAGCAACTATCGGACGCATTGGAGGTTTATGTAAAGATTTGTGGACTTTTGGAAGTCCTTGTATGATAGGTATATGAGGATTGCTAACCTTAAAGTAATTATATAATTCCTCATCTATTATTCTACTAAGTACTAAGTCATCAAGCATATCATATATTTGAAAAACTTTCTCATTGACATCTCTCATTGCAACTTTACTATAAAAATGTGTTTCACTCAGTAATTCATACATGCTATCATTGTAATCCACTAAGTCCATCAGAACAATAGGTCCGGCTTTATCAGCTGGTCTAATAGCTAGCGTGTTATCATTCCTCAGATCTTTCAAAGCCTGTCATTGTTTATAATTTAAATTATTCTTACCATAAACCTTTTTAGTATTCTCATAATAATCATATATATCATTCTCCACCAATTTTGAGAAGGTCTCCACTAAAGGGTGTAGCTGTGGAATGTACACACTATTGGGTCGAAACCTCCTTGCCCTGTCATCACTTCCATAAGCACCAAAATCCAATTTCAATTGTATGTTTCTAACAAATAGTTTAGTGTCAATGATAGAGTCTACCAAGTTACTCCTATTAGTAGGGATAAAACTGAGACCTTTCTCAAGCACCTGTGTCTCAAATGGAGTGAGTATTTTATGTGAAAGATTAGCAATTAATGACTTATCGTTCTCTCCCACATTTTTTCAATGTCGGACCCTGTTGCTCTCCCCCTGAGCCCCTCCTTTTGTGTCTGCCTCTGCTTGCAGACCGTTGTCTATCTGTGTAGTTTTATTGGGCTATGGGGAAAGGAATAGTAGCCTTGGTGCCTTTGTTATTATTAGATGTAGAGGGTATGACAGTATTAGTTGTTTTCCTTCTAACAACCTCTAATGCTTCTTTATCAGTTATCAAGTTGCTATCACAAGCATTACTACCAACTGTCATGTCATTACTAGTACTGTTAGTAGTGGCGGGAATGGGTCTATTATGAATGGCTAACCCGCCTTCACTTTCCCCATTCACTTGACCATGCTGAATCACTTTACTCATATTGTTATCAATACAGTTGTTATCCAAACTGCTAGTTAACTGGCTACCAGTAGCTGTAGAACCATGATTTACACTTAGTCCATTCCCTAACTCAGTGTGTTGTCTGGGCCAAGTAAAGACATTACAGTTATTAAAGTCTCTCAAGTCACGTAGAATTTTAGTTTTCTTTTGTTCAAGAAGTCGTTTTTCAAAAAGCATAACTTTGTCCAGCACTCTTTCAAGTTTTAAGTCAATTGAGTCGGCTAAATATTTCAATTTAATGTTATCATAAACTTCATTCACTTGGCTTCTTAGAGCTTCTTCTTGGGCTTAAAAAAATCTATTAAATGTCTCATATAATTGAAGCTCAATTCAAGATTAAGTCTTTGCCATTCACAAAGTAATTCTGGAAACTTGTTACCTGACGTGGGCATTTTTAAAATTCTTAAGCCCCTGGGAACGATTTTCTTTGCCAGGCATGCCTCGAAATGTTGGTGTTGTAGTTGAAGTTTTTTCAACTTCAACAACTCTGTTTCTAGCTTGTTAAGATCTTCCGTTAAATTCAACAAATTCTCGTCGCTTTCAACTGCCGTACCTTGCTCCAGAATCGGTTCATAGTCCATCAACAAGTTTTCTCTTCCTGTCACACAAACTTGAAACCTTTCGGTCCTCAGAATGGTTACGCCCAAAACGTTGGGCACATATGGTAATTCAATACTCTGAAGCGTACTTTCAGCCATCCTCTTAGGCTGGTGTGTTAAAAAATAGTAATATGTAATGCCGAAAAACCACAGCGCACACCGCGAATAGAGCTCGGATCCCACAAACAAAAAAATAAGTAAAATAAATCCAAGCATAAAACGCACTTGTGGGAACCTGAAGGCACAGTCTCATTAAATATGATACCAAAATGAAATAATACAGTCGCAATATCCAAAAAGGTCACAAAACATAGCACACTTAATTGTATCAGTTTATTAAAGTTAGCGCTTTCACCCGAAGGCTTCCTCAGACTTTTAAAAACTGCACCATAAACCACATTTAAAAAGTGTTGCTATACATTTCATTGGTCATTCCCTTTACCAATCAGACAGGAAGTACCTCAGTAATTCACATTACGCTTATACGTAAGATGTACATAAAGCTGTAAGTGAAACTATATATAGTAATAACAACAACATAATATATACAATATTTGAAAAACAAATAAACATATAAAAGTATATGCAACAAAACAAACTGTCTGCGGACCTAGCACTACTTATTTAGACACTAAAACATTCTAGTGTAAATCTAATATAGCAATAATATAAAAGATTTAAAACTTATATCATTCCTTTTTCAACCCTACATTGAATCAATCCACAATTCACATTACTCTTGCACGTATGTGAAATTGTGAATAAATATATTTAAAAACGTCTATAAAAATATGTGAAACTATTAGCGACAGCACCATATTTACTGAATAAATGTATCCAGCAAATGTATTGAGAAATATATAGCAGAAGAAACTAACACTACCCATTTAGTTACATCGGAACACATTGAGGTAAATCTATTTTAACAACAATGTGTAAAAGTGAAGCCATAATACTGATATTCACAACATTTAAAACACAACACACAAATGCTCTGAACCCTAAGCACTGAACAACAAACACAAGAAATGCTGATGACTGTGGCATGTGAAGAGTACACATTAACGCTAAGGTAAATCACTCAACCTCAGTATTAAAAACTGCCATTAAAAATTAAAACTAAAACTAGTAGTTATACTATAAACTGAACAAAGGGATAATAAATCAAGTACCCTATTAACAATAGATCACCAAACTACTAGAAATAAAGGACAATGTTGAATAATAAATATGAAACCTTTACCTATAGACAAAAACCGGGTCTGGCGTTACCCCAATTATGTGGTCTAAAAATGTACAAAAACAACAGGGGACTTAAGGAAAAAATTAGTGTGTTGTCCAAGATGGGGAGGAGAAGGCATACATTAACTCACATAAGAGGTCATTTCCTAGGTCTAGTCACTCTTTTCCTCCTCAGTATTGGTTTAACTTGAACCTTGTCATTAAGTCCTGGGGCCTTATCGGCCCTACATTTAATAATCCACTTAAGTTCATTTTCTAATGTATAATTCACCAAATCACCTCCTCTCTTACTATCGAATATAACCTGTAGCACACAAAATCTAAACCTGTGCGTATTACCTAGAGCTATACTATGTTTAGCTAAAGCATTATTCACAGAACCAGTCCTTATATGAAATACATGTTCCCTAATCCGCTCTCTTAGGGATCTGTTAGTTTTTCCAATATAAAAAGAGGCGCACATTGTGCATCTAGCTAAGTATATCACATTGATACTAGCACAATTCGTGCCTGTACGTAACCTATATTCATAGTTGGTCACAGGGTGGACAAAACTTAAACTTGTATCTATATGCATACATTGATTGCACCTGCCACATGGTATCGTGTTATAACTACTTGAACCCTCCATATCATGACAGGTCATATTTTTAGGTCTACAAAGAAGGCTCTTAAGATTAGGCTTATTCTTAAATACAACTTTGGGTGCAGGACCTACCAAGGTACCAATCTTATTGTCCAATAACAAAACATCCCAGTGTTTCTTCATGGACTCTCTTATGAACAATGCATCCTTTGTAAAAAACATAGCTGCTCTAACCTTATTTGTAACTGAAGAAGATGGTGGAGAATCAACAGTTACTAAGGGTTCTAAAAAATAGGGTGTAGCTCTATCTGATCTCATGCCATTCACTTCTAACACCACTTGTTCAAATCTATGAGCTCCATGTGTGCAAGAGTAATGTGAATTGTGGATCGATTCAATGTAGGGTTGAAAAGGGAATGATATAAGTTTTAAATCTTTTATATTATCGCTATATTAGATTTACACTAGAATGTTTTAGTGTCTAAATAAATAGCGCTAGGTCCGCAGACAGTTTGTTTTGTTGCATATACTTTTATATGTTTATTTGTTTTTCAAATATTGTATATATAATGTTGTTATTACTATATATAGTTTTACTTACAGCTTTATGTACATCTTACGTATAAGCGTAATGTGAATTACTGAGGTACTTCCTGTCTGATTGGTAAAGGGAATGACCAATGAAATTTATAGCAACTCTTTTTAAATGTGGTTTATGGTGCAGTTTTTAAAAGTCTGAGGAAGCCTTCGGGTGAAAGCGCTAACTTTAATAAACTGATACAATTAAGTGTGTTATGTTTCGTGACCTTATTTGATATTGTGACTGTATTATTTGATTTTGGTACCATATTTAATGAGACTGTGCCTTCAGGTTCCCACAAGTGCATTTTATGCTTGGACTTATCAGTCAAAAAAGAATTAGGCATCTAAGTAAGTGAGGAAAGTTATGAGTTTTCTTCAGAACTAGTACTGGACGGACCATAAGACAGGGTAGGTGGTGAGAAAAAAAGCTCACCATTGAGGACAGTGAACAGATAGTTTAATTCATTTAGGGGTAGATATATCTGGTAGTAAGCAAAGCCAAAGATAAAGTAGTAAATGCAAGAAGGAGGGACTGGAAGTAACATTCTCAGAAATGTTACCACAGGCAGCACACTAACAAAATAATAGATTAGATTACATAATAACAGGTTGTGTGATGGACAAGAGAGAAAGGATTTAGGCTGATAGAAAGATGAGAGATGGGGGCATGGCAGAGAGATCAGCTATATGCACTGGACTGACTATACCTTATTCTAAAGGGGATAATCATTCTCTGTTTTAGGTTAGAGAGGGTCATCCAAGTGACTGTACCTTTAACGTACTGCAGCCAAGTGAAACTTAAAGTGTTTCATTAGTTACAGCCTATTGTTAACACTAGGCATCTAATATTGCCTGTTTGTATTAAAATGAATAATTCCAAAACCTGCTACTTGCTAGGTATTGAAAGTTTCCATCTTAAAGGTCACATCATGTGGAAACCAACTACATTGATACTTATCCTCTGTGCAGAGCAGCTAACATTAATTATTATTCATTCACTGTTTATTTCCATTGTCATCATTTTTATATATCGCTAAATATCCCAACAACCAAGTGACACAAGCAAAACAGCTTCACCTCATAAGCTCACAAGTAGATGAACAAAATGTTACTGACAGTACTTCCTCAGATATTCTATGTTATATGCAAAGTATTAAAAAATATTATATACTATGGTTGTTTTTACTTATTCAAATCCATTTAAGACCTGGAATTTAAAGAGTACTACCTCTGTAAAGAATTGTTTGTGCTGACAGTTTACCTGTTACACTTCTTTAGTAATCATAATGGTTTCAAAGATATGACTATCTGTTTGAATTGTTAAGACATAACTTGATTTTGTCAAAAAACTTTCACAAGTTCCAGTCATGGGGGGATGAGCTATGCTAAAATGAAGTGGGGAGGGAGTTTTACAGAAAAAGAAGAGAAAGAACAGATATTCAAGTAGCAAAAAAAATTTTAGATAAATGGGAAACCATTAAAAAAGTAAGAATGACAGTTAAACAGTTTTCAAGCTGTATATTAAGAAATCACTATTGCATTTCTTAATGACAGTTTTTAAATTTTCAAAATGATCTTCAAAACCATTTGTCTGTTTATACATAGCCATAAAGTAATTGTCTTGGGGAGTATAAAACTGATGTATACCACAGTTTCTTCATACATCTTTGTGCATGTACACACACACACACGCACACACACACACACACACACACACACACACACACACACACACACACACACACACACATGCACACACACACACACACACACACGCACACATTAGAAGCTCTGCTCCCATCATCATCTTACTTATACAATTGCACACACTTGTAAAATAAAAAAGACCACACACAGTGCATCAGTTCTGGCAAACAAATAGAAACTAGCATTGATTTTCTGTGTTCAGCACTTATTGATATGTTGAAAAGCAGAAAGTAAAATAGATGAATTGAAAACCACTGTTTGGTTAAGGCTGGCAGGACAAAGAAACATATATGTATCTATACATCTATATATACATACATGCATACACATATACACATATATATATATATATATATATATATATATATATATATATATATATATATATATATATATATATATATATATATATATATATATATATATATGGATATGCCTAGATGTACTAGCTCTAAGTTAAAAAGAATACTACTCTGCAAAGTCTACAAATCTTAAGAAATGTAGTCAAGTGGTGTGCATAACACCAGAAAATGAGCTGCAAACCAACAGTTGTGAACAACTATAAAGGAATAAACTATTGTGAAAATGAACAAGTTCTCAACATGTAACTAAATATAAAATAAAAGGCTTCATAAAAATGCCCAAACTGTGTTTTTTAAAGTTGCATGCCTCTTAAACACCAGGAACAAATTCTCTAATACCTATAGATCTAACTCATATGCGAAAGAAATTAGTCTGCAGAACATAAGAACATGAACTGTGCACCAAACGTAATCCCACAAGTCTAAACTATGTACCATCCAGCAAGACTACAAAACCATGTAAAAAGAATGTACATTACACACAGTGATGGCTGACCTGATTTTGCAATAAGCAAGAAAGAAATTTGCCCTTTTCCACAAAAGGGAGAATAGAGAGATATTAATAATATATAAAAATTAATCATGATTAACAGGGTGTTTATTGACTGTTAGGTAGACTGCAATGAGGAAGGGAGATGTGGCAAGGAAATGCATAATTCAAAAAATAATTTCTAAAATTGTCTGATAACATCAAAGTGAGTGCTATGGTTAGAGAGTCTTAGGCACTTTGGTTGGAATTTAGCTCCCTAAAAATGTTCGAAAGAGATGTTGCTGAACTGCTCCCAGTTCAATGACTGTAAAATTATCTTGTTTTGTGTGGTATAATTTTTAAAGCAGGGAACCATGTAATTAACATAAATAAACATTTTTCTCATCAATAAGCACATGAAGTGAAGCTAACTTACAGGAAATATTGTTTATCTCAGGAATAATAACATTATTTTTTTTACAAGGGTGTTATATACTGATTAAGAATGCATGCAGAACCAGAATTTATGAAATATGTCAGCATTATGATTTTACAATCAGGGAGAGCTGAGGAACACTTGGAAAAGATTTGCATCTTTATAGCAGGAGTTAGAAGTGCAGTATTAATTTCCATAAACCAGATAAAAAATATTGTTTCAATTATTGGAATATATCTGAAATTACTTCTCAATGACAATCTGTGTTCCCCAATTAAGGTTGTCATCATAAGAAGACCAGATTGAAGAATTAAGATATGTCATTGAATTTCATATATACAGATAGTTTATAAGATTTAGAACTTTATTTTGGACAAATGAATTCAATAATTATTGCAGGGAATCCAAGTAATCTAAGTGGGAGCTACTGTATGAGAACTTAAGTTTATTCCATAGACAATTTGACTAAGAATAGGTAGGTATCTTTTTGGAAGAGTCAGATTTAGTCTGGTTGATTCAGCTGAAAGAGGAAGATCATGGTTAAATCTACTACTATTTCTCTAAGTAATTTAAAATATTTAGGGTTAATCATCTGATTATTAATTTGTAAAATTAGATTTAAATTGATAGGCTGAAGAAGTGTATAACATTCAGAAACATTTGGCAAATTCATTAGACTTGTGATTATTTGAATCATTTTTATAAAGAATTTGTGTACTTTGATAGATTTGATGACTTTATCATTAAGAAAATGGATGGTACAAATGTTGCAGGGATAAACAATTAAGTAGTTATGGCACATAATTTGGGAGTCCTTGTAACATTAGCAGGGTTTGCATTGATGGCTGTCCAAAATCTTATAGCGTTAGTAAGGAAATATAACACTTCAAAGTTTGGAAGTGCTAATCCATTGGTTCACGTGAGGTCAACTTTGACTTCTTTATTCTAACACATTTTGGGTTTCACATACCTTTAGAAACAGATGTTTCAATTGTATTGATGGGTTTAGTCAGAATAACTTGATGGGAGGATATAAAGCAATATAATAACCTGTAAAAAATATTAATTTTGATAATGACCACTTTGGTGAAAAAAAGAGAATTTCATATCAGACCATCTAAATAGGTCAGACTGAATGCCTGATTAGATTTGAGGATACTGGAAGTTGCATTACCAGGCTACTGTAGTGTTAAAGGTTAGACATAAGTAAGTGAATAATTATTGTGCATTTCTGCTAACTTAATGGGATTGTGGTTGAATATCAGTGGGAAGATAAAATATTTTTTCAGGATTCATTTTGTAATTCTTCTGAATAAGATTTAATTGTTGTCATAATTTTATGAAGGTCAAAATTCATATCTATTAAATATATGTTTGCATCATTTGTGTAAGCAGTGAAAGGGATTTGGATGTTAAAGTATTTAAGTATATTGTAATATGCATTTTAAATGAGATGTTCAGTCTTTACATAAAACCCATATTTGTAAAAGTATGGAAAAAGCAGACAACCTAAACTTACTTCACTACATAAAGGAATAAGCTGTGAGATAATTTATTTGCAATTCTGTATTAGATTGTGATCTATGACTTTTAAGTAATTTATATAGGCCTCAGGAAGATGAAATTGATCTAGTACTGCAAAAAGAAACTGGATGTTAACTCTAAAGAAAGCATTAGAGGCATTGATTAAAATAGTGAACTGAGTTGTATTGCTATTTCGAAGTTCTATAAAGTACATAGAGTTAGAGATTGATCTGTCCTTTTTCTGTATTTGATTAACCCTGATTGAAAGGGAGATATAATGTTTTGTGTAGTATCTTTTAATCTACTGGTTAATATTGCTACTAGAACTTTGATATCAATACTCAGTAAGGCAAATGGGTATATAGTTTGAAATATATGTGGGTTTCCTGTTAGGTTTTAGGTTCAATATAGTCTTGTACAGATTGAGATAGTGATCTGAAACAGTATTTGTTAGAATGCAGTGAAAAAAAGATAAATAATTTTTGTCAGAATATTGTGAAAATATATGTGTAGAATTCCACTAAGTATCCATCTAGGCCTGGAGTCTTATCAGCTTTTAGTAAATTAATGGTGTTTTGTATTTATTTTAATGTAATAGGAACAGGTAAAATATTTTGGTGCTCCTTGGCAAATTAGGCAAGCTAATATGATTAGGATAGGTACTGAAATCTGTATTACATTTGGTGTCAGAGATATTGTTACATAAGTTCAAATAATGCTCTTGGACAGCATTAACATGTTACTCTAATTTGAGGTTAAGTTAATGTTATTAATATCTATTTCTTATATAATGTTTTGGGATTTATGCATTTTTAGAATTTCCTCAGAAATTTAGAAGGAGTTTGAGCCCATTCTGAATACAGGGCTAAAGTTTTACTTTCCTATGAAGAAAGCTGCTAAGTATAGTATAATACCAAATCTTGTAGCATCAATTTTATATGGGCTTCATTATCTGTACTAGGATTTGGTCATTGTAGAAGAAATAAAACATTTATCTTCTTTTCTGAAAGAAATAGATTTGAGGAGATTCTGTCTAAAAAAACAAGACACTGGAAACACTGTGAAACAGCTCAGCATTTTAAATGTATGAAAATATATTTGATGGCAAGGATATTTGGTATAACTGATATGTAAATTGCACACTAAGATATTTTAAAATCATTGAAATTAGCAAATATCAGTGATAAATTATGTATCCGAAATTGCACGCTGAGTGGTTATACTTTCATCTGTTATCAGGTTGCATACACTATGCAGACTGATATATCTTATTTTTATATAATTTTTTAAGTCTTTCCAAGAATCTCTCATCACTATAAATCTTTCATCATACACTACGCAGACCGATATATCTTATTTCTATATTATTTTTTAAGCATTTCCAGGAATCTCTCATCATTATAATCTTCCTTGTCTATCTTACCTTCATTCTTTAATCTATATTCTGATGCCCTTTTTAATTAATATTAGAATATTTTTCACTATCCTCTTATTTCTTCAAAGAAATCCTTTTTCCCCATTTTCTTTGCAAAACATTTCTTTGCAAAATGTTGTCCTCTTTATAATGATAATGCAGGCATGTTTCTTGTAATATTATCGTGTGTGCATTGCTATTATCAGTGTAAGTCAACACTCTTTCCTTCTTTCCTTCTTTCTCCTGTCTACCATCCAATGAATGCTCTAGACTATGTCCATTTGTAACATTTGAAAGCTTTTAATAACAGAAAGACTGTAATGCAAGCAGCCCGAAGGAAGGTTCCATGCCAAACACTGTTCCCAAGATACTGTTTACTTCTAAGATAAAATATTGACCGCTTTCATTCTATTCAACGCAGGACATGCTTATGCGCTTTGTATTTCCATTACAAACTAACCCTTGATAGTCTATTCTATTAATTTGTTGCATCACTTTGTGGTTACAATTAGGAAGAGTGAATGCTCACTTGAGCTAATGTTTTTTTGTCCTATAAAAACGTGACTGCTAATGTGAGTGGGCATTCTTACTAATAGATTTTCTGCCATCAGTATTTTGAATGGAATTGAGATACAAAGGGGTAAGGGAGTTTGCCCTTATCCTACTGTTGTACGGTCTCAGAGTTAGTATATGTATATTTAGCTAGAGGTGTTGAGGCACAGCTCCTTATATGTGCGGCACTTAATCCTTAAAGAAGTAGCCCCCCTGCAAAAAAAAAAAAAAAAATAGAAAGAAATAATTGTTAATTTTTTGAGCATTCACTCTAAACTAATCACTGTTTAGAGGTTCATTCATATGAGTGTTTACAGTTTCATGAGATACCCATCATTATACATCTTTTTATAATATTGACTCAAATGAACCTGATGTCTTATTTAGAACAAAGAACATGTTCCTCTCACCCACAAAGCAAACAATATATTAACTACTCTATAATTGCAGTAGGATAAAAGCATCTCCTACTACTTTCTGCTTGGACTTAAATACTGATTTATTCCTTTACACTAGACAACTAGAATAAATCACAAATCTATTTATTTCTCTTATCTCCAGCTAGTAATTTAAATATCTTATTTTTTAAACTGGCCCTCTATTTTTCTGATGCAAGATAACCTTGCTATTTAACTGTATTCATTTAGTATATTTTTTACTTTTAACCTATATTCATTCTTGCTAGAAAGCAAATTTTCCCTGTAGAATGATTTGTAAAACTGTAACCTGTAAAGCAGCCATATAGTGCAAATACCTTGTCTGCTAACAAGCTTAGAACAGCTATTTGGGCCTCAATTCACAGTAACTAGAGATTTAGTAGAATTCAGTATTGTGTAAATATTAACGTTAGTGGAATTTAGTACCATTTAAATTAGTCTGTACCAACAAAGCACCCTTAGTAGTCTTCTAACCACACCATGCCATCCCCTTGTAGCTCACAAATCAAAGGAATGCACAGCATGGCTATGCGATTTTCTAACTTCTCTGTAGCCAGCTTGATGGATATCGACATCTTGAGACATTGTTAACAATTGTCTCATTTTTACTGACAACCACTTAATCCTTAAAGAAGTAGCCACAGTATGTGAGAGATGTACTTACACAATGACACTGGAAGCTAAACTCTCACATATAAGTCCACATCAGGTTATTCAAACCACACACACAGCACCTACTTCACACAGTACACAACACATACATAGACTACCATATGCTGAGGCTCTTAAAAGCAATCTTCCTAAACAACAAAGTTCTCCTAGACCACCCGTTGTTAAAGCTATGCCTCAGCAAGACCAAAGGCTCTCAGAAAAAACAACATCTAACACCAGAAATACTGTCATTCTCAGTGCAGCCCCACTAAGCCCCTGAGGCAAGCAAACTCACTTCCAAGGGCTCTCATCATAAGGGATTCCATCATAAGATATACTGATGTCCCTCTAACCAGGCTGAATAAAGAAGAAGATAACTGTTAGTCACTTATCTGAAGCCAGGATCCTCCAAATCATGCGTGTACTCAAATCATTGCACCACAGCTACTAGTATGATTCCCTGTTAGTCCATGTGGGTGCAAATGACATGATATTATCCTACCATTCAATGGGAAAACTACTCGAGTACAAACTCCCAGGCCCAGCGCTTTCTGGAATTCATCAACTCAAATGCCCTGGATCAGCTGGTAAACTCCCCTACCAGAGGTGAAAATATATTGGACCTGGTCATCACCAACATGGGTGACAGGTATTCCACAACGGAGGACAACCTATCACTGGTTAGCTCAGACCATAAACTAATCACTCTGGATGTCCACACCCCACCACCACCCCTAACTAAGGAAACCACAGTAAAAAACTTTTATAAAGGAAACTTCACCTTACTTAAGACAAAGGTGGTAAGTTTCACAGCCCCCACGTTAAAGGATAATGCTGCCCAAGATGCAGGAACTTTTACAAATGCACTCTATGAGCACCTACAAGGATGCATGGATCGTGCCATCCATAGCAAAACCAAGACTCACTCCTCTAAGAGAAGGAAATAGTATGGTGGACTCCTGCCATAAACAGGCTATACAATAGAAGGAGGAAACTAGTTCAGAAAAAAAGCAAATCCCAAGAAGGAAAGACATCCCTGATCAGTATCAGTAAGAAGCTAAGGTGCCTCATGAAATCATCCAAGGCTAACTTCGAAAGAGAAATAGCCAAGAATTCAAAAGATAACCACAAAGCCTTCTTTAGCTATGTTAAGAATCTAAGTGACAACTCACAGATATGCACTGAACTAATACAAACTAGCACAAAATATACTGAACCTACTGATATTGCCAACATCCTGTCAGATAGATTCAGTGCAAACTTCACCCCCCTCTCACCTCCAAAAGGGCCCACAACAATACCGGAAAAGTGCAGTGTCCCAAAAATCACAAACGCACAGGTGAAAACAGCCCTTTCAAAAGCCAAAAACACAGCGTCAATGGGACCAGATGGTGTCCCAGCCTGCGTCTTGCACAAACAACAGAAAGAACTAACCCCCCACCTAAACACAATGTTCAACCTCAACCTCTCCACAGGCTACATGCCCATAGAATGGTGCACAGAAATGGTTATTACTCTCCACAAATGAGGGGCCACAACTGACCCTGATAACTATTGCCCCATAAGCCTGACTAGCCTGGTCTGCAAGGCTATGGAGTGCATCATCATGGAACTCATTAACAAAGACATTGGGAACCTCCAAACACTTGACCCGACCCAGTTCAGCTTTGTTAAGGGAAGATTATGCCTACTAAACCTGGTTAACATCTTCAAGACAGTCACCAAGTCCATAGACGAGGGAAAGGTGGTTCACCCAGCCTACCTTGACCTTGCCAAGGCTTTCAACACCATTCCCCACTCAGCTATTACAGAAAGATTCACCAGCCTGAACATAAACCCCTATGTCATCAGATGGGCTGCCAGCTGGCTTACAGAAAGAACTCACATTGTAAGAATAGCGGGCTCCAGGTCCAACTCTAAACCAGTCACAAGTGGTGTCCCGCAAGGCTTGGTCCTGGGACCCCTACTGTTCAGCATATACTTCTCAGAAGTACAGGCAAATACAGGTGGACTATGGCTAACCAAGTTCGCCGATGACTGCAAACTAGGAGCTATAATTGACTCTCCGGCTGACACGGACATCCTCCAATAGGGCCTTACTGAGACGGACTCCTGGTGTCAAAATCATGGCCTCAAGCTAAATGCCAAAAAAATGCATAGTCATCCCGTTTGGGAAAAACAAAACACCCAGGAATTACCACATAGGTGGCAGCCCCCTTAATACGGAAGAGGAAATAAGAGATCTGGGGATCCAGGTAGATAGTAATCTCTCCTTTGACAATCATATTGCCAAAGTAGTTAGGAAATCCTTCTATGTGGCCCATCTAATTACTAAAGGGTTTGCATCTAGAAATAAAGAGGTTATAGTGCCCCTGTACTCGTCACTCATTAGACCCATCATAGTGTACAATGCCCCATTTGGGATGTACCTCACAAGACCCTTCCAACAGCTGGAAAGACCACAAAAGTACCTCACCAAGAGGATTACTGGCCTCAGACATATGTCCTATGTAGCACGACTGAAAAAACTCTGGCTGTCCTCAGTGGCATATCGCTTACTCGGAGGTGATCTCTGCCTGACTTACAAAACCATGGCCAACTCAGAACTGATGGACATGCTCCACCTAAAGAAATCCAAGTCACTGTGAGTCACGCGGTCTAGTGAGCTAAACCTCACCACAACAATAAATAGAACATGCTGGAGGGATAGATTCCTGTCACAGAGACTCCACATGCTTAGGAACAAAATTCCAAACTACATCAGGCAGAGCCCCTCACTAACACTCTTCAAGAGAACCCTTGATGAGTGGATGGGTAACAGAAAATACACCCCTGGGATCACTTCATTGGCTCTGCTTGACAGAAGATCAGTTAGTTAATCAATGGGGCGGCAAAAGCCAACACACTCTGGCAAGGCTTATAAATGCCATAGGGCAGATAGCTTAGTACCTACCTATGAACCTATGAACCCATGTACCTCCCTTAACTATATGAATAGAGACATAATGCAACTTTCAAACTATGTGTCTCAGACTACTAGTATGAGCCTGGCATTGAGCAGCATATTACCATCACTGAGGATAATGCAAGAATATGAGCAAAAAATGATCGATTTCAAAAACTGGCTGTCTTTCTGATGCCATTCTAAGGGGATCTGATATTTGTCAGCTTGGGAGGACATGGTTGACAGACAACATTGCTTTGCCAAGGATGGTCTGTACCTTTCCCCTCTAGGCTTTTGAATACTGGCTAAGGCTTTGTCCATCCCCATAGTGCCTTTTTTAGGCAATGCCAAATTGACAACCCTACCAGTATAGAAAAATAATTTCAAAAGACCCTTAAGATTTTATTGATCAATGCCAGGAGCCTAAATAAAAAAAAATAACATATACTTCCTCCAATACCTCCTCACACCTGATAAAATATATATCTCTGCAGTTACTGAAACATGCTTTAAAGATGCAGGCAGTACTCAGGCAGTGCAGGGTTTAAATGCCCTCCACATTTTTATTCTAGTAGCTGCACAGGCAAGAGCTAAAGGTGAAGGTGTCTTAGTATACATCAGTAGCAAGCATACCTCTAGGGTGATCAACCAGTATAATGTGCTAGAAATCCTCCATATTCAGCTCACCACAGAAAAAATCCTGTATCATATTCTAGCCAAGTATAGGTCACACACATGTCCCAATCAGCTCATGATGCTTCTTTAGACCTACTACAGAGATTTACCATCCAATGTAACACCCTACTCATGGAAGACTTTAATTACCCCTCTGTAGAGTGGGAATTCTGAACTGCCTGAAATCTACAGTCACAGAGATTCTTGGACTTCATAAATACAGACAACCTTGATGAAATAGTGAATTTGCTCATGAGAGGAATCAACATACTGGACGTTGTGCTCACAAATATGGGAAAAATTATGCACCCTGCCTCCCCATTGTCTCATCTTCCCTGTTAAGGTCCAACCATAAAGCTGTCTACTTTGAAATCAAAATCAGCTCTGTATTTCCATTAAAGCCAGTAACAGTTAGGAGCTTCTCCAAGGCAAATTCTCTGTTATTAAGTGATGGTTTGTCAAAATTCAATAACCCTCCAAACCCCAAGAACACACAAGCCTATGTTGAATTGCTTTCAGAAACTCTGTACAACTGTGTCAATAACTGCATAGAGGCTGATGTACCTACTGGAACTAAGCTCAGAATTAGCCCCAGAAACCAAACATCCTGGTGGCTTCCCAAATTAAACAGGATATACAACAAAAGGAAAAAAAACAACGGCAAAAATCAGGAAGGGTAATTCCCATAACGATAAAAACTCTTCTCAAAGGAAATAGACAAATAAGATGGTTAATTAGGTGAAGGAAAGCAAACTTGTAGGTTATTATAGCCTCCCAGATGAAAGATAACCGTTTGGCCTTCTACAACTATGTCAGAATCCTCAAGGTCAGCACACAGCAATGTGCTGAATTAGTGGTTAATGACACCAAATTCACCAAACTTGGATATAGTGAAACTATTAGCAGACAGATTCTGTTCCACTTTTAGCCTCTTTCTCACCGCCAACCATCTCTCCAATTATACCTTCAAACATAACCCCCTGCAACTATAACTAGGGAGCATGTAGTGGCTGTTCTCACTAAAACCAAAAACATGGATTCAATGGACCCCAACAATATCCCAGGATACCTCCTGAATAGTCTAAAATGCAACAAATCAGGGCCCTTGGAGTCACTATTTAAATATAGCCTTAACAAAGGCTTTGTGCCACATGAATGGAGGACTACCATAGTCATCCTTCTTCATAAGGGATGACCTACAACAGATCCTGGAAACTAAAGAACCATTAGTCTGATTAGTCTTATTTGAAAACCATGGAAAAAAAAATATCACGGAAATTATCAGCAATGATATAGGAGACGTCCAGACTGTGGATCCATCCCAGTTTAGCATTGTCAATGGAAGGCTATGCTTGTTGAATCTAGTGGACTTCTTTAAAAAGGTCACTAAAACAACAGATTAGGGAAAACTATGCGTATTGACTACCGAGATCTGGATAAGGCATTTGATACAATAATCCATTCAGGCATTGTCAGCAAGCATACAGTACTAGGTATAAACCCCTTTATAACATGTGGATACCTGATTGGCTCAATTATAGGACCCATGATGTTAAAATCAGTGAGGCTACCTCCAAAAAGAGTCTGGTTACCAGTGGAGTCTCACAGGGCTCTGTGCCAGGCCCACTCTTTTTTGACATCTACTTCATGGAAGGCCTCTGGATAACCAAATTTGCTGATGGTTGCAAACTGGGAACAGTCATTGAAGCTTGCCAAGATAAGAACACCTTTCAGGAAGGTTTAATACAGACAAAAGTTTGTTTCCAACTCCATGGCTTAAAACTCAGTACCAAGAAATGCATTAGAGTACCTTTGGGAAGTCTGCCACCTTGGGTAACTTTGTCATTACAGAAATACCCTTAACCGTTGATTCACTAGTCTGGGATCTGGGAACTTATGTAGATAGTAACTTAGCCTTCAATCAAGATGCATCTAAGGAAGTTATAAAAGCCTTCCATTTGCTCAACTTATAAGCAAGAGCATGGCATCTAAGTCCAGAGAGGTCATCATACGACTGTACTCAGCCCTCATTAAGTCCTTCATAGAGTATAATGCCCCTTTAGGTACTCATCTGACCAGACACATGCAGCAAAAGGAACTTCGATAAAGGTTCCTTACCAAACAAAAAAAAAAACAAACAAGGAGTAAACATAATGTTCTATGTTAATTGCATCAAAACCCTATCTCTTTTCTTGGTATCATATAGACTTCTGAGAGGTGATCTTTGCCTTGTGGGACAAGGCATTCCCAGAAACTGTTTTGATGACTCTTTTGCACATCTACAAAACAAACAGCATCAGAACTACTAGATTAAAACACCTAAATTTTGCTTGCAGCATAAATAGGACATGTTGGATATACAAATATACTTCTCAGAGATGTCCCATTCTCTGGAAAACCTAGGTTCTGCCCTATCCCTATTTAAGTGCAACTTGGACCCATGGATGGCTCATCAGAAATTCACCCTTGGTCTGGCTCCTATGAATCTGATGGACAGAAGCAATCAGTAAATCTCCTCCTTTAAATGAAATATAAATCAAATGTGTGTGCCACATTTGGGTTGCATGACTAGGTTTTTAAGGGCCCTAGTGCTCATTAACCTAGTATACACTTATAAGTCTATAAGCTTTATTCATTTATACTGCAAGTAAACACTTTTTAAAACATTTGCTGTTAACTTCATTACATATCGCAAATATTGTAGCTATGCACAAAAGGTCAAAACAGTTAACTATCTTGACAAAGTGTTTCCATCTTCTTGTAATCAATTGCCACTTAACATTGGTACAGAAATGTCCCATTTTTGTAGGATAATGACAAGTGGTAATAATTGGGAATTTGGTTAAAACAAGAAAGAATATGAGAAACTCGAGAATTTATTTGATTTAAGATGTCAAGAGGGCAGCTAAAGAAATGCAGGAATAAATTACTCAGAAAATTATAAGTAAGATATGTTTATAGAAAATGGTGTTTATGGATATTGGCTATAATAGTCAATTGATTAATATGTTTTTCATCCCACTGGTTCTAAATGTAGGTCTAGTTTATATCTATCAACAAAAAGATCAAATGTGGAAGAATACGAAAAAAGGAAATACAGAAGTTTATTATCCGGGATAATAATAAGAAAACAGTGCAATGGAAAAACTAATTTTGACAAAGGACAACGTGGATAAGGACTTCCATACATGGTGGCATACTATAAGGAAGTGATGTTGAACCTTTTGGGTTCTGTGTGCCAAAAATATAGAAAATACCTAACTTGACTCTGCTGGTGTCTCACCCCCCCAAAACAACAACGACAACAACAACAATAAATAAATAAATAAATAAATAAATATAAAACAGCATAGCTCTCAATACATCAGGGATAAATCTTGTTAGAATCAGGGCCCAGTCTAGAAATAAGAGACATGGACAGTTTTAAGCTGCTAGTACTATTAGTTTGAGTCACTGACATAAAAAATGAACGTGAATTAATATACATTTCTGAAGTAAAATAAGTCTATAAATCTAATTGCCATTAACTAGTATAAAAATTCACCAGTCTTAGGAGAGATTAAGAGTGACAGTTGAGAGGAATGTAAAACAGCACATGCTTAGAAATGCAGACTGGAAGCCAAAAATCCAAATAAAGAAAGCAACAGAGCAACCAAAGGAGTAGTCCACACAGGATTTATTCAATTAAGTGCTCTTTGTCCAATTAGCAACTAGGATTTCTTCAGATAAAAATGTCTAAAAACATCTCTACTTAAATATAACTTCAAAAAAGTCACATGATCAAATTAGGGTAATGACTACACACTTCCCTCCAAAAATGTAACCCTCTGTGTGTTTGAAAACATTTAAAATTACTTCAACTAGAAATAATAAAAAAAATCAAAATCCATTCAAAATACATAGCAGCACAACAACAAAATTCTTGTGGTAGCTCTATAACAAGCTAAAGTGTTACCTTCACTCTGTTTTTTATATATATATATATGCAGTTAAATATGTACCCTTTATCTTAACAAACTTCAGTTTTTAAAGACATAAAATAGAACACATCTCATTAAATCCTGGGTAGCAACAAGCATTTAAATGAATTTGCCACATCAATTCAAGTTTTTCTACTAATAAAGAACTGGGTCCACCCCTGATGTTCTGAGTAACTTGGCCATTGGCCCTGAGAAGTATATGTTTGATTAGAGGATGTGTGCCTAGCTAAGGCATTTTCAAGTTTACCCCTGTTCATGCTATAAATGTGTTCATAGACACATTCTTTCAATTTACAACTAATTTATTGGTCTTGCTGAAGTAAAAAGCTGGGCAAGATTGACACTGGGCTAGGTACACAATCATTCTGGAATTACAGTTACATTTTTTAGTTGTAAAGTATCTTGCATTTCTTATAATAAAGCTTTGGCTTATATCAATGTATTTGCAAAGCCAATACGTGGCACACTTATACATGCCTGGGAGTCTTACTGAACTAGGGTTGCTGTTTTTCAAAGAGTTCTTCAGGTTGCACCCTCTCCTAAAAAACACTGAGGGTTGCTCCCCTAACTTGTTTAATAGGTCTTGGTCACACATCAGCAAGTCCCAATTTTTGCTTAGAATGTTTTTGATGTCTAATGCATCTCTACTAAAAGTCATGATGAAACTCAAAGAAAACTTATTTGTGCTCGTAGTGTGGCAAACTACATTGGTATTGCCATCACTTTGATTTAACTCAACCTGTGTATCACTGTGCATTCTTACTATTCAGTAATGGTTTATATAAACCTTTATTTCTTTTAGATTGCACTTCTTCAGTTAACTCCTGAATCAGTGAATCAAAGTAACCCCTCCTGTGGAACATACCCCTCAATGTTTAACATTCTTCCACAAATTCTACCTCTTCCCCTTTCTGAAGAGTGGAACCAGATTGGAGAATCATATGCACATCCTCCTAATCCAAGGCATGCAAGCACTATGGACATGATGACAACAACAGGCGTGAGACAGCAGAACAGTTCTGAACAACAGAGAAGGAGCGAGAGACCACTAGCCACTAAGAACAACTGAAACGATAACTGGAGTAACAATGCTAATACTAATGTGAATAATGTTCACTGACAAAAATCCACAACTAAACATTAGTATGTTTAAAATTTCAGAGTCCTAGAGCTACCAACCACAACCCAGGTCACTAGAACCAACAAGGCCATTACAATATGCAGGGAGCGAACAAACAGAGGAGGTAACAACTTTCTCGGACAACAATTTTTTAGTAGAGATAGATAATTGTACTATTATTCCAAATGAAGATGGTGACTTTAAAGTGTATAATTACTTAACACTTGAGATTGAACCTGCATTGTTTGAATTGCTAGCTAAGGGATTGACTTTTGTCCCTGCATGTTTTGCAGACACTACTAAGACTTTAATGGATTTTAAAATGTATATAAGGAAACTCAATCTAGCTGTACTTCTTGGTAATAATGACTTTCCTGATTCTGTTTTTAAGATTCCCAGTACATTTAACCCACCTATACACCCATTGATTGCATTGTTTGACCGAATGTGTGAACTGGACATCAGATCACTTGATAAGGAGAATAACAAACAAACAAACAATACACAGAAAGAATTATAATGTGTCAAGATCTGACTAGGCAGCCTTATATGATTTACGTAAACTCCCAGTCAGGATGACAAAACCAGACGGGGGGGGGGGGGCTGGTACTGATGGATTTGAATATGTATATGCAGAAAATGAAACAGGTATTAATGACTGAGACTTACGATAAAGTTAGTTTAAATTAACTTAATACAGCATATAGACATATTAAATCATATTTCAATGACTTATTCACTGAAGCAACTGTAGATGTGAACCTTTACAACTACCTAACAATGTTAGCCCCTAGAACACCTATTCTGTTTGGCATCCCAAAAATCCACAAAAGTCTATTCAACCCGCCTATGAGGCCATCAGTGGATGCCAGGCAATTTATTATTTACTCTAGTGTTAAAGTCATAGACACTATTCTGAAAAAATACATTTGCCAAGAACCACAAACTTGTAAAGACTCTTGGTCTTTTTTGTCTAGACTGAACAAACTAGAATTTAAAGGAGAGTATAACTTTCTAACAATTGACGTTTGGGATTTATATACATCAGTTCCACATGTAGAAGGTATTGGATGGGTGTCATATATTTAACTGAGACTTTATTGGATATTATCTTGACTAACAATTACATCATTTTTGATAATGAAATCTATTTACAAAAAATTAGTGTGGCTATGGGCTCACCTTGTGGAGCAAGCTTTGCCAACTTGGTCATGGCTTACTGGGAGTTAGAATATATATTACAAAGAACAGAGAGATTAATGAACAGATTTATTTTTACATAATTTCCTGGATGACATTTTTATCATCCTTAAAGGAGACGAAAGAGATGCTTTAGAATTAATTAGGTATTTCAACAACACAACCAGTTTTTTTCAATTTACTTACACTTTTCACCAAGGGAACATGGTGTACTTAGACATTGACCTGAGGAAAGACAGATCCATGAGAAACTCTTATCTAAGATTTACAAGAAAAGTACCTACTCAAATGCCTTCTTGCATTTTACTAGCTCACACCCGTTCAATCAAAAATGGTCAGTTATAAAGGGCCAACTTGTAAGATCAGCAAGGATGTTTTCTGTAGAGGAAGAATTTGTGGAATAATGTTAAACATTGAGGGATATGTTCCTCAGGAGGGGTTACCCTGATTCACTGATTCAGGAGTTAACTGAAGAAGTACAAACTAAAAGAAATAGAGGTTTTTATAAACCACTACCGCATAGTAATAGAGTACACAGTGACACACAAGTTGAGTTAAACCAAAGTGATGGCAATACCAATGTAGTTTGCCACACTACGAACACTAACAAGTTCTCATTGAGTTTCATCATAACTTTTAGTACAGATGGATTAGACATCAAAAATATTCTGAACAAAAATTGGGACTTGTTGATGAGTGACCAAGTCCTGTTAAACAAGTTAGGGGACCATCCCTCAGTGTTTTTTAGGAGGGGATGCAACCTGAAGAACTTGTTGGAAAACAACAACCCTAGTTCAGTGAGACTCACAGGCATGTATAAGTGTGAAATGTGTAGGTTCTGCAAATATATGGATATAAGCTAAAGCTTTATTATAAGAAATGCAAGATACTTTACAACTCAAAAATGTTACTGTAATTCTAAGATGATTGTGTACCTAGCCCAATGTCAAACTTGCCCAGTTTTCTACGTTGGCAAGACTCACCGTAAGTTGAAAGAACGTGTCTGTGAACACATTTCTAACATGAAAAGGGGTAAACTTGAAAATACCTTAGCTAGGCACACATCCTCTAATCAAACACATACTTTTAAATTCAGGGCCATTGACCAAGTTACTCTGGACATCAGGGATGGACCCAGTTCTTTATTATTAGAAAAATTTGAATTAATGTGGCAAATTCATTTAAATGCTTGTTGCTACCCAGGATTAAGCACACTGTAAATGGAAGTTGGACACACAAAATAAAAATAAGAAGAATCCAGACCACCGATGAAGGCAAAATATTTTATAAAACCACACAGATAAGCACTTTTGTCTGAAGAAGTCTTGCTCCAAGACGAAAGTGCTTATCTGTGTGGTTTTATAAAAGATTTTGCTTTCATTGGTGGCCTGGATTCTTCTTATTTTTATTTTGTGGCTACCCAGGATTAAACAAGATGTGTTCTATTTAATGCCTTTTAAAACTGAAGAGTTTGTTAAGATAAAGGGTACATATTTGCCTACATATATATAAAAAACAGAGTGAAGGTAACACTTTAGCTTGTTATAGAGCTACCACAATAATTTTGTTGTTGTGCTGCTATGTATCTTGAATGGATTTTGAATTTTTTTATTATTTCTAGTTGAAGTCATTTTAAATGTTTTCAAGTACACATAGGGTTAAATTTTTGGAGGGAAGTGTGTAGTCATTACCCTAATTTGATCATGTGACTTTTTTGAAGTTGTATTTAAGTAGGGATATTTTTAGACATTTTTGTATCTGAAGAATTCCTGATTACTAATCGGACAAAAAGCGCTTCACTGACTAAATCCTGTGTGGACTATTCCTTTGGTTGCTTTTAATGTTTTCTTAGAAATGCAGACTACTTGTCCTTTGCAGAAGTGTAACCATGAAGAGAAAACAGTGTCAGCACTGTCCTTGGTAGACTGTATCGAGACAGTAAAATTAAATAGTCTTTGAGGTTAATAACTTCCTTACCTCTGCAGCAGTGTTGTTGAACTGGCTCCTGGTGCAAAATAATTCAATACATTTCATAAGAGCAATGAATGCAAAAGCAGTTTCATTAGTAACTTGGGTATTGGTGAATGCTGGCATGTCATCCAAAATGTTGTGTCATCTTTGGCACACGTGTCTTAGGTTCACCATCACTGCATTTTACATGCATTTTACTTTAATATATTACTTCAATATTTTGAGTATATGCACAAGTGTAAAGGCATGATATACATAGTGTATAGGGCATGTGGACATTTGGCCAGATTTAGGAATGAAATAAAAAAAGTGTTAATTTGAGTCTGATATAAAATGAGAAAATGGAATATAACAATACACTATACTACATATAGCAATGAGAAAGACATAGAAGATAATTTCATGAGGATTTGGAAATGACAGAACAAAGGACCGAGATAGTGGTGATGAAAGGACATATAATAATAACATGGAATGAAACTTGACAGTTATATACTTGAAAGATAATTTAACATCAGTTTAAGATTGCTCTTTTTGTGATGGAATAAAATAATGTAGAGTTGAAAGTGTTGCTGTCATTATTGTTGATAGAAGCTAAGAAAGCCATGACTAGAATCAAGAGAACCAAAGATAAACCATTGGTAAGAGAGGTATTAAAGATGATGTAAAAGATAAAAATTAGTATTGGAGAAAAAGAGCCATCTAGTTAAAAATGGCTGCATGGTATTCTATGGTAAGACTGACATCTGAAAATGAACAGTATTTTTATTATTACACAGAGGATTTTTTTTTTTAATTATTTACATTTAAATTCCCCTGTAAAATGACTGCTTCATGAGGTCCTTCATCAGTAATGAAAATGACATTATCAGTAAATCTATTACATAAAATAATGTTACAAAATCTGTTGAATTTATGTAAAGTGATTCCTTCCTAGTTATTGATAAGTAAATTTAGAAATGAGGGAGACACTTTTTCACGATTACTATTCCATAAATATGTTTAAAATCTTCATTATAATAAAACAAAGTAGTTATTTTCTAATAATACTCCAAAAAGCTACAAGCTCCGTTATACATTTCAATGGCATTAACTAAAAAATGTCCAACTATAATATCAACTTGTGAAGTAACAGGGCATATTAAAAAAATATTTAGTTAGTAGCATAATATAATTTTTATACAACCCATATCTAAAACATTTAATTTCATTAAAATGTCCCACAAATAGGAATGAGTATTTTATAAAATCTTTTCAGAATTTTATCCAAAATGTATATATTCATTCTGTTTAAAAACCCTTATTGATGAAAATCTGTTGTAGTTTTATGTAACATGGATATATCCCCTGAAATACCTATTTTAGGGTTTTCTCCACTGTAAAAAATGTCAATGTCAAACTTTCTACTATGCAGCATTTAAACTATACCAACATCACACAGTTGTAGGCTAGATTAATATTATTATGTGAAACACAATCATAAAAATCAGTATTACTGAGGATATCTAGCACTTTCTTGTCATAAATATGATGAGCAATGTCAAACTTGAGCTGCTTTTGTCATCTTTCATGAAAGGAAGTTTGTTTTCAAACCTAAAAAAATTGTTAAAGAACATTTTGGTGGGAGACTGACTTATTACAGTGGGTATGTGCACTTCAGCCAGCTTCTCAAATAATTGGCAATCCTACAGAAAGATAAAAAGCAAATGTATTAAATGTATTTCATTTTAACAAACTATTGTTCATACATCACTCCGCTGTGCCCAAATCTTCTTCTTTCGGCTTTTCCCAGTTAGGGATTGCCACAGCAGATCACCTGTCTGCTCATGATTGACAGGAGAGTTTTACAGTGTCAAGTTGCCAGCCCAGTGCCCAACCTTCCACAGAAGGCACACACACGCACGCACTCACTCACGCCTAGGGCCAATTTAGAGTGTCTTATCCACCTACAGCATGTCTTTGGGATGTGGGAGAAAACCGGAACACCTGGAGGAAACCAGAGAGGACATGCAGACTCCGCACAGAAGGCACCCCAGCCGAGGAACGAACCAGAAAACCTCTTGCTGTGAGGCAACAACGCTAGCCACTGCACCACTGTGGCCGCCCACTCCACTGTGCCCAAATAAAAACTGAAATTAAGTATGTTTAAACATTGTTTCATAACAACCAACATTTGAACTAATTAAGGAAAGAACAGATGATAAGTACTTTGCCAAAGAGTTAAATTCATTGTGCTTAAATAAGTTGCCTTGCATTTTCCTTGTTGAGATCACCACTGCCATTTTTCTGGTAAATCATTTTCATGTAGACATGTTTTGACTAAAAGTATTTTCTGCAGTATTGTTCTGATTGCTGCATATGACATCACTCTATAGGCAATTCCCTATCCTTTACTCTTCCTGACTAACCATCCTGGACAAGATTGAAGGGTAGAATTGTTGTCCCCACTTGTTTGATAACATTTTGCCCTCTTTTTTGACCAATCTGTTGGAATATGTCACAGATGCTCAATCTTAATTCTCTATAAGGATAACATTGTCCATACATTGTGACTCATCAGCACAAACATTTTCATTTGAAAAATCTGGATCCATGAAACTGACATTACATTTTTTAGAAATGGTGTATGCAATTCATTTTCATATATTTTAAGTCCATATTTTGTTTTAATTTTATTTATTTATGTATTGTAATGGTGATGTCCTATCTGTACATTGTACAAATGTTGTTCTAATAAAATATTTTGTAATCAGGAAAGGTGGAGTTTTGTCAAATATTTAATATTTACATCAATAATTTCCTTTTCTAGTAATTTAACTTGAGTCACATTGCTTTTTGTTTAATTATTTATCTATTTTTATTTACATTTGTTTACTGGAGTAGAACAATGATGAAACAATGACCAATTACAGACTCAGAATGTAGTTAGGATATTCAATAAATGACATCCAACATTATCAAACCAAATGTCAAATAATTTTTTATATAATAGGGAGTTGTCAGTGATACTCCAATTCACCACCTACCTCATATACAATAACGTCAATCCCATATCTACCCTTAACCCCAGCTTTAAGGTTCCCGAACATTCTTTCCCTTATAAAATCACTAAAGAAGATGCAAACACTACACTTCAAATACAGACGTACAAACATAACATCAGATCTCTCCCTTTCATACATGTTACTCTAACCTTAATCAAAGAACATCCACATTTATCTTCTCAGCCCACTGCCAAAACATTTTAATATATCAGAAAATTTCAGCATTACCGATAAATCCAACTTATTTCTTGTTGATGTACATATCCACACTAAAGCAACATTCAAAGTTTCTTCTTTTATTCAGTCCTGTACTTGAAAACTTGAAATGAGTGTCTTTGACAACTTATGACAGCAGAAATAGAAGATAACATGTGCATTTCACAGAGTTCTCAGTAACCATACACAATGCATGTGTGTGTGTGTGTGTGTGTGTGTGTGTGTGTGTGTGTGTGTGTGTGTGTGTGTGTGTGTGTGTGTGTGTGTGTGTGTGTGGGTATGTGTGTCGAATATTTTGCACACATCTAGAAACCATGCACTACCCTCTGTTCTACAGGAGGAAAATGAATGTTTAGTTGTCATGTCAGGCTATTATTATGTTATTTTTATATTTGACACAATAATATATACTAATTATATTTACAATACTTTCCATGACCAACAATTATTTGGGAACGTGTCTGGTACTGATAAAATATCAAATAGTGGTCTAAGGAACTTGTACATCACTAATGGCTTACTAAATGTATACAATGTAGGGCATATAATATATCTAGCTTTGTCTTCTAGAATTATAATTGAATTTCATAACATCTAACAGTATAAAACACATGAAAATAACATCCCCTCCACATATAAGGACACAAAACTACCAAACACACTTTTTACTATGTTTCTGCAGGGGGGCTTGATACAGTGGGGTTAAGAAATTAACTTTTTTCAACTGTAGTGCAATCTAGGAGTTGGCATACTTAATTTATGGGAGTGTGTGGAGGCAGAGCCCCCCACTTGGGGAACAATATAAATGAGCAATGAACTGATGTCAGCACCCACTCTACAACAAAAGGTTGTTTTAAATAATTCATTGCATTACTATTTTGAGCAAGATTTTAATTTGAATGTTCAGCACTTTTATGAAGTGGACAAAGAGTTATGATACTGAATAACAGTTTATTTGGGAGTGTAAAGATTTGTAAAAATCGTGAAAAGTGTGGAAGATTGGAAGTACAGGGAAAGATATGAGCATGAAGAATTGTCATTTTTGAAGCAAAGAGGGTGCGGAATAGAATATGACTTGGGTATATATAATTATTTCATATATATTTTTTTTTATATATATAATTATTTTGGTAATGTGTTATAGAGATTTAATGGAGTAAGCTTTTAACAAGTTTCTGTTGGTTGTTCTGGGCTTATTTTCTGCAGCTATCAATTGTAGAATATACAACTCTGAGGAAATCATTTACACACAAAAAGCTGATGACTTGCTCCCTTGAAGAGATAGCTGTGCTTAATGTGTTAAAAAAGAAACCTATTAATAATGGGAATGATGTAGAATGTTATAACAATTAAGGAAATAGGACAAGGGTGCCTGATTAAGTGTACATAATTTAAGACAGATGTTGGAAGAGAGAAGTTGCCAGTGAGATAATTAACTGTTTGGAAAAAGTTTCTAGATAGTATATCTGACTATCACTGCAGATGGGCTTTGAATATGTGGAAGTGATAACTAGTACTCTATTACAAAGCTGTAGATGGATGACATACTGTCTTCTATTTTAATCTTTTTATCAATTTTTCCCTTTCTATTTGGAAACTTGTTTTGCTCATGGCAGGTGATTCAGATACATTTCATGTATGAACCCTGCATGTTGCTAAAATTATTTGATTATATTGCAGACCTCCCCCACAATATGGTTGTCATGAAAATGTTGTGTTAGTGCTAGTTCCCTTGAGTGTTTTTAACATCTTTATGAAAATGGAAGTTTGAATTCCAGAATTACTTGAATAGGGAAGATATCACTTGTGAATTACTTCCTGGTGGAAAATTTGATATTCCAAAAACAGAAGGGTAAAATTGATTGTTATGAGATCCTGCCCTTACTAGATTCCCTTTGGAGGGATGCACATTTAGGAGCATTATACTTTACATTATGTATGATATATATTTAATTCTAGTTTTTTTTTTTTTTTCATTTTCTGGTTTTGTAAAGCAGTAGAGTTCAACACTGTGGAGTAACAGTAAAACCTATCTGAGAGGTGTCTTTTAGATAATTACTACTTTGATTATTTCTGAAGTAAATCAGTGATGAATTCTGGCAGATAAGAAGCAATATAAGTGTATTTCTTCAGTTCTGCTACAAGTCATTATTGATTTTCTTCTTGTGTTTACTGGAAAACACATTATTAGGTGTTGTTAAAAACTGCTAGCATTACTTAACTATTTGGTAGTCTGTTTCTTGAGTAAGTGCCTTTTTATATATATTTGCTATTTTTTATGAGATATTATTGTCTGTATGTCCTCAGTATTACTTTTGAAGCTTTACTAACAGTTCAAAGCTATCTCATAAAATATTTAGTATATATCAGCAATATGCCAAGGTTATTCATATGAGAATCAGTCTAAATAAAACTATGCTTTTATACAGTTTACTGAGCCTTCATATATGATATAAGGTAAACAATTCTAGACTGAGGCACATGGAAGAGCCATTTGGCAGGTACATAAGCTCTTCGGCTATGTTATGAATTTAGCTCCTGAAAAAGAAGTTTGCTTGTCTAAAAATCTATATTAACCCAAATAGAAAATGTATGTTGAAAGAAAAGGTAATTGTGTTGTTTGCATGCTGTGCTTCCCAAGTGTTTCTTAAGTTATTTATACAGTACTTACAGGTTCGTGCTTTACTGTCTCCATCAGTATTTGTACAACTTGCTTATTCTTTCGGTATTAGTTTAATACATCACTAAAATGATTTATGCAGCACTTTCCAGTTAAAAAGTTACATCATGAAAATTTAAACATACAGCAAATCCAGACGTACATAGAAATATAATGCACATACAGAAAGTGTAACTTTGAAGAGTTCCTGAACTAGTCATTTAATTAAAAAGTGATAATTTAGAGGTACTGATCTTTTGGTTCTTAATACTTTGAAAAGTACACTTGTTTGTCAACCATTGAGATATTTTTCTATAATTACACACAAGAAATGGCTGAGGAGTCACTTTTTTAATTGAACTGTGTCAGTGACTCAACAGGTAGCACACTTACCTTTGTTGCTCGAAAATGAGAAGGCTGTGGGTTCTATTGCCACACTAGGTGATCGGATTGCTGACAGTGTAGTGCAACATTAGTAGAGTGCTTAATTTCCAAAAGTGTTGTCTTTAGGATGGCATGTTAAATCATGGTCACATCTGCTTCACTTAGAGTTAGCTGAGATGGATGTAAAACATCCCATGCCACCCATCAAAAAAAGTAGGGATCCTTTATTTAACACACACACACACACACACACACACACACACACACACACACACACACACACACACACACACACACACACACACTCATGCCAATATTTACATATTTGTATATTTACAAAATGTACATGTGTATATATTTATTTACACACACACACACACACACACACACACACACGTTTATATATATATATATATATATATATATATATATATATATATATATATATATATACACACACACAGACTTTTTATTTTTTTACTATCATCTTTATGACATCCACATTATTCTTTTATAATTGACCCTCGCACTCATTCTTTTACAACCATAATCTAATGTTCTGCAATATAGCTGCCAAAATCCATTTCCCATTAAATAAAGGTTTTATTCAGTGTTTTATTCCAGATAGCCCATATTGCATAACATAAATTCATACCTATCCTCCACATATATTCTTTCTTCTTGTTCTTATAATATCCATACATATTCATATTCACAACAAAAAAATTAATAGTTGACTACATGGTGTACCAATAAATGAAAGAAACGAACAGACCAAAACTGATAGAACCACACTTAATTTATTGAGAAGAATGATACAGTAGCAAGTTCTTTTGCCCCTGTATATTCAAGATGTCATCAGAATAAATCATTTTAAATCAATTTTCCTTATATCACTGCTACTAGTCAAATCCAATCATACTTCATTATGTAGGAGCACAGTCTTAAAGTTACAAACAACCATTTCCTATAGGAGGATAATAGTAGAATGGGCTTGAATATAAAGAACTGCTGAGGAACTTTAAATTGAATACCTTTACTCATGCTGGTTTGAATGGCCACATTTCAGTAGAACATGTTTTAAAAGTTTGTACAGCTAAATTATAATAATTCATTTTTTTAGAATTTTGTGTCCCATTTGGACGGCCCTGGAAGAAAAAATGGGAAACAAAGTTTTATATGATTTATTAAGGTCTTAAGGTGTTAATGTGATATAAATATTTAGATTTGAATTGAATGAGTATAATGTAGTTTTAAGATAATGCATAAGAAATGGCTGTATATGACTTCGAGATTATAGGCTCATAGTTTCATAGGTCGGTACCAGGCTATCTGCCCGAAGGCATTTATAATGCTGGCTTTCGCCGCCCCCTTAGATTAGCTCCCTGTGCCTCTGTCCAGCAGAGCCATTGAAGTGATCCCTTGGGTAAACTTTCTGTTTCCCATCCATTCATCAAGGTTTCTCTTGAAGAGAGTTTTATTTATTTATTTTTTTATTTATTTTATTTTACATTTGTTGACCGGACTAGTCTAGCTGGACATATATCCGTTTTCAGTAGAGGCCCGGGGAGAAAAGCTCCAATTACATGAAGTAAGAAAACATTTACATCAAAAAACATAAGCAAACTACAAAAAATACAATGGTAGGCTTGTGTAAGAATTTAACAAAAAAAAAACAACTAGCAAGCACAAGGCAAGTTAACCAAAAACAGCTGGTTAACAATACAAATTTCAGGAATGCAGCATACTAAAGTTAGAATTATAAAAACTTGTAAGAAAATCACAAGACGGCCAAACATGCAGAAGGAAAATAAAACAAATTGTTTGAAAAGTCAATATAAAAGAAGTAGCTGGCATCAATTAGTTATATTATTTAGAGGCACAGTTAGGGGATAGTGGGGGAAGGTAGGAGTAAGGGAGAAGTAATTTCAGTCGGGTTTAGTACAAGGACATAGCCACTGAGTTTTAAGATATTCTTTTATGTGTTTTTTGAATAGGGGTGTGGAGTCTAGGTTAGTTATTTCTTGAGGGAGTTGATTCCAGATTTTCCCAACAGAGTTTGAAAATAGTGAGTCACCAGCTTTATTGTATGATAAAGCAAGGAGCTCTGCCTAATGTAGATTGGAATCTTGTTCCAGAGCATGGGAAGTCTCTGGGACAGGAATCTATCCCTCCAGCACGTCCTATTTATTGTTGTGGTGAGGTTTAGATCCCTAGAGCATGTGTTTCGAGGGGATATGGTTTTCTTTAGGTGGAGCATGTCCATCAATTCTGGGTTGGACATGGCCTTGTATCTCAGGCAGAGATCACCTCTGAGTAGACGGTATGCAACCGAGTACAGCTGGAGTTTCTTTAGTCAAGCTGCATAGGGCATCTGCTTGAGGCCAGTGATCCTCTTGGTGAGGTACTTCTGTGGTCTTTCCAGTTGTTGCAGGTGTCTTGTAAGTTACATCCCAAATGGGACATTATACTCTTTGATGGGTCTGCTGAGTGATGCTTAGAGGGGCCCAGTGACCTCTTTCGATCTGGATGCAAACCCTTTTGTGATTAGGTGGGCCACATAGAAGGATTTTCTAACCACTTTGGCAATGTGATTATCAAAGGAGAGATTACTATCTACTTTGGTCCTCAGATCCCTTATTATGTCTTCTGTATTTAGGGGCTACCACCAATGTTGTAGTTTGTGGGTACTTTGTTTTTTCCAAAGGGGATGACTATGCACTTTTTGGCATTTAGCTTGAGGCCATGATTTTGACACCAGGTATCTGTCTCAGTGAGACCCTTTTGGAGGATGTCTGTGTCAGCCGGAGAATCAATTATAGCCCCTAGTTTGTAGTCATCTGTGAACTTGGTCAGACATAGTCCTCTTGTGCTTGCCTTTACCTCTGAGAAGTATATGCTGAACAGGAGGGGTCCTAGGACTGATCACTGAGGAATGTCACTTATAACCGGTTTAGAGTCAGACCTAGCTCCAGCAACTCTTACCATGTGGGTTCTGTCCGTGAGCCAGTTGGCAACCCATCTTGTGATGTAGGGGTTTATGTTCAGGCTGGTGAGCTTGTCTATAATACATGAGTGGGGAATGGTGTCAAAGGCCTTTGCAATTTCTTGGTAGGCTGTGTGGACCATCTTTCCCTCATCTATAGCCTTGGCAACTGTCTCAAAGAAGTCCACCAGGTTTAGGAGGCATGATCTGCCCTTAACAAAGCTGAACTGGGTAGAGTCCAGTGTTTGTAGGATCCCAATGTCTCTGTTAATGAGATCCATGATGATGTGCGCCATAGCTTTGCAGACCAAGCTAGTCAGGCTTATAGGGTGATAGTTCCAGGGGTCCATTGTGGCTCCACCTTTGTGGATTGGAATAACTGTTGCTGTGCACCACTCTGTGAGCATGTAGCCTGTGGAGAGGCTGAGTTTAAACAGTGTGTTTAGGTGAGGGGTTAGTTCATCTTTGAGATCGTGTAGGACGCAGCCTGGGACACCATCCAGTCCCACTGATGCTGTGTTTTTGGCTTTAGAGAGGGCTGTTTTAATCTGAGTGTCTGTGATTTCAGGGGCACTACATTCTTCTGGTGTAGTTATGGGCCCTTTTGGGGATGAGAGGGGGGTGAAGTTTGTACTGAACCTGTCTGCTAGGATGTTGGCTATATCAGTCGGTTCAGTGTATTTTGTGCCATTCTGCACTAACTCTGAGCAGATCTGAGAATTGACCCTTAGATTTTTGACATATCTAAAGAATGCCTTGTGATTATCTTTGGAGTCCATGGCAATTTTTCTTTTGAAGCTAGCCTTGGATGATTTTATGAGGGAACGTAGATACTTGCTGATACTGATCAGGGATGGCTTCCCTTCTTTGGATTTTACTCTTTTCTGTACTAATTTCCTCCTTCTATTGTATAGCTTGTTTATGGCATGGGTCCACCAGACTAGTTTCCTTTTCTTGGAGGAGTGAGTCTTGGGAACATAGATACTTGCTGATACTGATCAGGGATGGCTTCCCTTCTTCGGATTTTACTCTTTTTCTGTACTAATTTCCTCCTTCTATTGTATAACTTGTTTATGGCATGGGTCCACCAGACTAGTTTCCTTTTCTTGGAGGAGTGAGTCTTGGTTTTGTTTGGGATAGCATGATCCATGCATTTTTGTAGGTGCCCGTAGAGTGCATTAATACAGGATTTTGCAGCTTGGACAGCAGTATCCTTTAGCATGGAGGCTTTGAAACTTCCCACCTTGGTCTTAAGTAACGTAAAGTTTGCTTTTGAAAAGTTTTTCACAGTGGTTTCTTTGACTGGGGTTGGTGGCAGAATGTGGATATCCAGAGTGATTAGTTTATGGTCAGATCTAACCAGCGAAGGGATGACCTCCTTTGTGGAGCACCGGTCGCCCATGTTGGTGATGACCAGGTCCAATATGTTGTCACCTCTGGTGGGGGTGTTGACTAGTTTGATCCAGGGTGTTTGAGTTTATAAATTCTATGAAATGTTGGGCAAGGGAGTTTGTACTTGAGTAGTTCCCCCAGTTAATGTTTGGGTAATTGAAATCACCCAATATCAGGGTGTTTTGTAGGACCTTTATGTTTCCCAGTGTTTCCAGGAATGCGGAGTGGAGGTCCTGGGACATGGTGGATGATCTGTAGCAAGCTATAATTTGAATAGCAGTTTTGCCCATTGTTAGTTGCACGTGGATGATCTCTGAAGCATCGTGCTGTGCCACTAACCTGGAGGTGTGGGTATTCTTGATGAAAATGGATTCTCCCCGCCTTTTGTATTTAGGTCTGGATTTTGTGGCCAAAATGTATGGTATGAGTTGTAGCCTGGTAGTGCTGGGGTGCTCTCTGGAGTCTTAAACCAGGTTTCTGTTACTGCACATATATTGATTTCCTCCATACTGAGGAGTGCCTCGAGCGTGTGCATTTTGAGGTTTAGACTTCTGGCATTGAGTAGCATTGCCCTCAGTTTTTTGTTACTTGCGCTATTTACAGCAGTGGGTTTGTCCTTTGAGCCTTGCCTAAAAAAGGCACTATGGGGGTGGCAAGTGCCTTGGCCAGTATTCAAAAGCATAAGGGTGACAGGTGCAAGCCGTCTCTAGCAAAGCAGCGTAGCTTGTCGAGCATGTCATCCCAGGCTGACAGACACTGGATCCACTTTGAATGACACCAGAAGCTTAGCCAATTGTTGAAACTGTATTGTGTTCCTATATAATGAATAAATAATGGATTTGAGTAGTAGCAGTTTTATAAGGACAAATTGATTTAAAATTATTTATTCCGATGAAGTCCTGAATATGTAGGGACAAAAGCATTTAATGTTTTATTGTACTTCTTAATAAATTAAGTGTGGTTCTATTTGTTTCAGTTTGTCTGTTTGTTTTAATTTCATTTTTACACCATGTGGTCACTGGTTTCAGTGCTAGATTTGTGACTTGGAAGCTTTTGGATTTGATATTCATATTTATATCTATGTTGTTTATTTTAATAATATTCTCCAAAAAAATTCTTCACACAACTTTTTTCCAAAGTTTCTCTACTATTTTACATTTAACAAAATGCTCTGTTGTCACTTCCTCCACAAAAGAATAAGCATACTTTATCGAAATTCTTTTTATATGGCATACTCCTCTTTAGTTGTACCTTAAATATTACCAGGGTCCATAGGAAGTCATGATACTCTACTATCTTGGAATACAATGTTTACCTTACTTTAAAGACTTTAATCACTTCTGGTAAATTTTCCCATGCATTTGCATAATGATGTTGTTTTATTACATTATTAGGCCAGAGTCTTCTGTCTTTCTGTATATCATTTATTTTTATTTTCCATGTAAGTACTTTTCTTGATAAAAGTTTTAATTTCTTTGCTTACCTCTTTCTTTCTCTTTTTCTTATTGTCTTCATCCCCCAGAACTTTTTGTCCTTATATTAAAATATTCCATTATTAATTTCTCATTCTCTTTATTTACCCACATTAATACTCAGTACAAGTTTAAGGAAGCAGAATAAACAATTGGATTTGGTAATCTCAACACCTCTTCATCCTTATCATGTACAGCAAACTTCTTTTCAATTGGTTTAATCTTGAACCCCATATGAAAGAAAACATCAGTTGCATATTTCCTTTATATTTTTGTGGGATCGTATAAACATTCGATATACATGTTATTTTCCCATTAATGCAAAATTCACCAGATAAACATTTTTCTTGAGTGCTAATTTATACATCCTCCACAGAAGATGTATTAATTTCATTTATTTTATCAAACATTCCCATTGCATCATAACTAAATATTTTTTTTTTATCAAATTTTATCCCTAGCAAAGAAACTTGATTAGTTGAAAAAGAGACATCCCACAACTTTCACCATGTCACCCAAACCCTTATTCTTATCTTTATTTGAGGTCTGTTCTATTTTCTTTAAACATCCAAAACAAGCCAACACTTCCCTTATCCATGTTTTATTCTTAGTAACTATACCTATACCATCAATGTATGTCAAAAGTATTGGAATTGCCACCTCCTTTTGCATTACCTATCTAGCATCTTTCATTTTATAAGCTACTTCAGTCACTTTTACATTCATTACCAATGCAAACAATATTCTGCTCATGAGACATCCATGTCTTATACCACATTTCATGCATATTTCTTTACTCAGTCACTGAATCACAACTATAATATTTGAAATGCTAATATACATACTCTCTTAATTATTTTACTTATACCATACTTCTCCATAACATCCCACAAAGCATCATGTCCTGCTGTATCAAATGCCTTGCTAATATCACCTATCATAGATGTCACATTGTCCCTTTTAGTTACAATATCTTCCACAATTTCTCTTGCAATCACTAAAAGTCTTGACATCCCTACCCCTTTATATACTTTCTTAATTAATATGTATTACCCTTCCTTCTATTTTTCTTTGTATTATTCTCATAAATATTTTATAATATGTGTTAATTGATGTGATGGGTCTCCCAAGTTTTTTATTTTAATCTTCTCATCTTTCATGCACATAAATTTTAATATCCCACTACATTAAGTCGTACGTAACAAACCATTCATTCAGTACATTTACAAAATACTGTCTTTGCCAGTCCATTAATTTATTGTGCATTTCATAACCTAAATTTTATGGGTACGAAACTGAATCAACATTTACTTTCCTAAGTACTTTATTCTATTCACTTATAAAATTTATTTTTCCAATTCTTCCTTAACTTGTTCAGGATTTTTTTTCTTACTTTCCATTTATGTCTTATTTTCCTTCTTTCTGCTGTTATACATATATTTCACATGTTGTACTACAATACTCATAATTTGTTGTTGTGTTCTTTTTTACCTCTCCTTTTAAATTTTTCATTTTCTTTATTGCATTATTATTATTCTCTTTTACTATTTAACTAAAATATGCAGATACCACCTCCCTTCTCCCTTGTAAATAATATATATGTTTGAACAGTAATGCCTTATTTTTCTTGATTCCTTTTATATTTCTTTTTCTTATCATACTGCTCTCTTGTATTAGTCTCAAAATTCACAAATACATTTCTATAAATATTCTCATACTTCACTTTCTCTTTCTTTCTTATATCATTCTGCCATTGAAAAAACAAAAACACTCTTTATATTTCTTTGTAAATTCAGTCAAAAAAGATGACAAACTGAAAATTTTTGGTTGGAAATAAAATATTGAACTTAGGAAGTGAATCACTGTTCTGTAGTGGCTACGTTGTATAAAAACAGTGACAATTCTGCATGTAATGTTAGTAAGGATGGGAAAGTTTACTGCTGTGGATGGTAGGTGGAAAGAACAAGTTTAATTATAATTGTGGGGTTCTTTAATTTTAATTTAAAGTTAAAATGTAAAAAGAAAGAGGACAATGTAAAAAATAAAGGAAGTGATAACATCTGGAAAATTAGCTGTGTGCAACCAAAGTCAATGGATATATAGAAGGGGATCACTTGAATCTGAAATTGCATTTTTTGTAGTATCAGAAGGTTTGGTGGTAGAAGATGGTGATACAGTTGTGACAGTTTTTTTTTATACAACTAAACAATATGGATGGAGGTCATGGAAGAAAGGGAGCATATTAAAATAGGAAAGGAAATTAAAAGAATAAATAAGAAATCATGGGATTAAATTGGAGAGTATGAAGTTGCATGCATGGAAGGATCATATAATCATGCTTGTTAGGCATACCATTCCAGTATCCCTATTTTTACTGCAGTATTAATAATACTGTTCAAATTTACTGAAAGTACTCTAAATTGTTACTTTTCCTTCCTTTAGAATTTATGAGAAATATTTTCAGATCATCTTTTTCTTATTTTTACTCTTTTTCCAACTGAATATTTTTCCTGGATTTATGTAAATATAATCCTTGATCCTCTGACTCAGATTTTTCATTGGATAGGACTTCAACACATTATTAGCATTCATCCATTTTTTGGACATCTCTTCCTGAATGCAGTCACTCTAAAAATGTTCCCCTCCCTATTTTTTCATCTTCTACAATTTCTTCTTTACCTAGTTCACCCTTTCCCACAGACTCTTGTTCTCTTTCCACATGTATGCATTTGATCCCTTTCCCCTTGTACTTTATTTACTGTTTGCACTTGATCCATCCAAAAGTGTCCTTTTTTGCATTCTTTTACATTTTTTCATTTACATTTTTTGCATTCAGGTATGCATCTTGTTGCTGTATGTCTCTTTTTCCTATACTCGTCACATAGTACCTTGTCACAACTCTTAATTAAATTAGAAAAGTCTCACTAAAGGACCATGATTTAGGCTGGCCAGTATGTCTTAACTCATTCACTCCAATGGAACTCAGGAAGTTTGGGTGGAGTCTAAGCCTTTTGACAGAATCAAATTATGTCCTCACATTTATTTATTTATTATTTATTTTTTATTTTGCATTTGTTAACCGGGATAGTCCAGCTGGATATATGTCCATTCGGGGAGAAAAGCTCCAAAGAAACAATTAAACAGAACATACAGACAAACTTGGGTACATATTTCACCTAGATCCTTTAAGGTATCTAGTTAATGACACTTATAGGTATAAATTGCAGACACTTACAGATTAAAGTCACAGACAGATACATATTTCAACTAGATCCAGTAGGGTATCTGGTTATTGACACATATAGGTATAGGCTGCAGACACTAGATGGAAACAGTTGCAATAGTCATTAAACAGTATTACATTGTTAACAGTAACATTGTTATATGAATATTATCATAACTTTGATATGGTACATGTTTATATGCCAGTAACAGATATGACTCTAGTTTAGGACAATAGTTACCATAATACTGAAGTGGTGCAGATATTAGTCTGGAGTAGAGCATGGACATAACCATTTGTTACTGAGGAAGTTGCGGATATTTTTTTTTTAAATTTAGGCAGTGAGATTATCAGGGATAAGGATGTGGGTAGGGAGTTCCTGATTTTGGCCACATAAGAGGAGTAAAGGAAATCTCCTGCATGGTTGTTGGATCTAGTAACAGCTAACTGTAGTTTATCAGTTGAGCAGAGTTGCCTGGAACATGAATATTGTTGGATAATGTTACCCAGTGAAGGAGATATATTTTGTTGATAGAGTATCTTGTGAGTAGTAACTAGCTGACTATAGATAAGTAAGTTAGGTAGTTCCATCCAACCCAATTGCTTTAGGTTTAGGCAGTGATGAGTTCTATATAAGCTGTTGTTGGCAAATTTGGCTATCTGATTGTAGCAGGTTGTCATTTTATTGATTTCTGTTTTGGATAAGTTAGTCAGGATGGGTGAGGCATACAGTAGTGTTGAGAGAAGGTGTGAATGTGCAATTGTAGTTCTAGCATTATGGGTCAGGAATGCTTTGTGCTTGTAGAGGCTGCCTAGCTTTTTGTTAGTATTTTTAATGGCCAGATTAATATGTACATCAAACTTGAGCTTATTATCAATAGTAATGCCAAGTAGTTTAGTCTGGATATCAGGTGATATGGGGGTACCGTTATTAGAGTGGATAGTAAAGGTGCATGTGGGGGCAGTTGTAGTTGAGGGATAGAATAGCAGAAGCTTGTTTTTTTTGGGGTTGAGGATTAAGCCATTCTCAGTGAGCCAGGTTTCCACTGAGTGAAAGTTATCCTGGGTATTTTTGTGGAGGTCTAGTAAAGTAGGGGCATTAGATATTATAGTTGAATCGTCTGCATATTGTATAAGGGTTGAACTTTTTGTAGCTGAGTGGAGATTATTTGTAAAAATTGAGAATAGCAAGGGGCCTAGTATAGATCCCTGAGGAACTCCGAGTGTAACAGGTAAGAGTGGAGATAAGTTCTTATTCAATAGTACTGCCTGTTGTCTGTTGTTAAGGTAGTCTCTAAACCAGGAGACTGATAAGTTATCACTGCCTAGGTTTACAAGATTGGAGATTAATTTCTCATGATTAACCATATCAAATGCCTTTGATAGGTCAAGGAATAGGGCTGAAGAAAGTTTACCATTATTCCTGTTGGGATTAATAGTATCTGTGAATGCTAGCAGGGCAGTAGTGGTGCTATGTCCTGGCCGAAACCCATGTTGTGTATGAGATAGGAGCCCTTGATCCATGAGATGTGTCATTAATTGATGGTGGATACATTTTTCTAATATTTTAGCAAGTGGGGATAGTATTGCTATTGGTCTGTAGTTAGATGTGTCATAAGAATTTCCCCCTTAGTATAGGGGTATAATATAGGCAGTTTTCCAGATCAAGGGTACTGAACCTTCTGATATGGATTGGTTAATTAGGATTGAGACTGGTTTAGCTATTTCATTTGCTGCTAGTTTTAAGAATTCATTGGGGAGGGAATCTGCTGCTATTGTTGCTGGTTTTAGTTGGGATAGTAGTTTTCTTATATAGGAGGTTGAGGTGGGTTGTAGCTTAAATGTGGGGCTGTTGTTTGGTTTGGGGGAGGTACATTTCAAACAAATGTTCATATATCTGGAACCACAGGGGTTATGAAAGAAGTATAAATGGCAAACCCTTCAGCATAAACTATTTTTATAGTGCATAGTATTCTTTAGGTTCTAGGTCTTAAACTGAATTTTATAAGTCACAGTAAACACAATAACTATTACAGTTGTAATATTTTATAAACAACTTACAATATCTCTACAACTACTTGTTACACACATACAGTCAGCTGCATTTTATTCATCTACCTGAGTGCTTTCATATGAGGCTAAGGAGTTTTGTCTCTGTTACATGGTTGTTGAGATATTCAGAAAAATGTGACAATTATATCTATATAAAATAATATCATAAAAAACAACAGATAATATCTCTTTATCTACACTAGACAGAGGTCAAATATTAATGCAGCTGAGTTTGCCATTGTGTAAGTTTTAAGATGAAATATTTGAAAACCTTGACCACAGCATGGTTTTGTAATTACTGATGCAAATATGAACAAGCAATATTTGACACCTAGAGGTGTCTGTAGGAGTTAACTGCAGATACACCTGGAGGCATCACTCGGATATAATGAGATAATTTATCTCTGTGACCAGTCACAAAAATAATTCTTACATTCTGTTCTGACAGTTCGAGATTGTAAGCTTTCGCTTACATAAGTTCGATCAATCAGCGTTCGCTTTTTTTAAGCATTCACTGATCTAATATAGACCCCTTCATAGTATACTCTCATTCACTTTAACTTCTAAATAAGAATATCAACTGAAACAAGATAAAAGTTTTTTTTTTTATTCTCATGGATAATGTTTTACAACACAGTTATTTATTAAATAAGATCAATCTATGCTACTGTTGATTAACATGAACAAAAGTTGCGGGTGAGGTTAGTTGGTTAGTTTTCTGGAGTTAATTGTAATATTCATATTCAAATAATTGTTTCAAATGTACCACTACTATATAGTGCAATTAAAAGGTATAACATATTAGTTCTTTACTAACAATATGTAAATATTAGATATTTTAAGTAAGGCAATTTCTGTAAGATTGACATTTTCATGGTGTGACATGTACAATGTGTCTGTTTTTCTTTCTTTCTTTCTTTCTTTCTTTCTTTCTTTCTTTCTTTCTTTCTTTCTTTCTTTCTTTCTTTTTTTCTCTCCTACTAAATATCTGGTTCTTTAAAAGATTATATGGCTTTTATGGAAATGTAGACTTACATCCTTAAGTGATTTTAATGTTAAATGAGAGATATGCTTGTTGTTTTCATGGAAAAACGTTTTTGGCAATTTTTCATGTAAAATCCATTTAAACCAGCTTTTTATAACTTTGCAACTTGCCATATGCAGTTGTGAGCACTTACTACTCTAAAATTAAAGCTAAAAACTGTTTTTTTGCTCAAAGCTTATTTAATTCATTTTTAAGCCTCAGAACGAGTCTCAAGCTATTTCTTACTCACAGAAGCCCCATAATGATGTTTTAGACTTGCTGCAGCTTCAGGAAGAACTCTTTGACCTTTAAACTTGCTGTGAAACAGGAAATACTTTCACAAAATTGCTGAGGCAGAGAAGAAAACTTAATTAAACAAGCTGAACATTAAATATAAAGTTTTATTGTAAAAAGTTAATAAAAAAGACTTTAAGTTCTGAATAAAGCATTTAAAAAGCTTCTTTATTTCTTAGTGAAGAATGATGTAAATATGCATTTAACAGTATATGAATATATGTATGTATCTGCTTAAACTTTACTGTGCTTCTTGTCCTGTTAAGTTAAGATTTTATAGTTACCATATTCAATTTGTTCTTTTAGAAGCTTCATATAAACAAAAAATAGTAAGTTGGTAAAGGCGTTTTTATAATATGCATAGTAATTAATACATGCAGTAAAAATTAACTGAGATTCAAAGTAATATTTTCTTGTATATACTGAAACTATACTGCAACATGTACATTATGAAATAGACAATACAATAATATTCTATACCTGCATTTCATTTATGACAGTGATATATAGAAAATGTAGTTTTTAATTATTAATAATGAAATTCTTAAATGTATTTACTGAGTATAAAAATAATACCAAAATAGATGCATTAGTTGGCTATGCAGTCTTTTACTTGATATAAGAAAACAAAACTATATAAGGTCTGCATTTGTTTCGTAACATAAAAAAGTTAGAAACATATTTTTTCTTTTATTGTGATACTCTATCCAGCATGTGTTGATACTTTTTGTCTATGTTATGTGCATAAAGAGCTATCTGTACACATATAAATATGATTGATTGCACACTATTGTTCAGTTTGGTTTACACACAAATTAAAATACATCAAGTATGACAAATAGTAGACTGGGCATTTCTAATTATATACTTGATATTCAACTGACACATATTAAGAAACAGGTATATATACTGAAGTAAAGTTAATATGTTTTGAACTAACTAAAACCAATTGAGTTTGAATATGTAATTTAAAATTGATGTTAGCATTGACAAAGAAGTAGTAACAATAGGATAAGGCAAGATAGTTTATGTCAAGGTTGATGAGGAGTTTGTATGATTACATCATCAAACTAGGAATGTGTTATTTCATGATGGGGACAGATTTGTTCTTATTATTAGTTATTTAGTTTTAGTAATTAGTTTCTTGTTCATGTCAAGGCTTGTTATAAAAAAAAATTCTTATATGTTTTCTGTCAAATGTCATATTAATATATAAAGCTTTTATTAATATAAAACTCAGATTATAAATGCATGTCATTAACATTAATGGTATAAATAACCCACAATGTAGTCTATTGAAGTTTTTGTTTTTGTTTTTTTTTTGTTTTTTGGCTATTGATGTAGTACAACAGTCTATGAGAGGTGGACCAGTTAACATTCTATTAGAGATTCGAGAATTGGAATGGCAATTACGGTTGAACTTGTTTTGCGTTCCAGGGTTAAACGAAAACTGCAATATTTCTTGTGTATTAAGGATGAAGAATTATATGAGACAATTATGAAAGTTGGCAGTAGATTTAATAGCCTATGACTTAAAACCTACTTCATTTTTTTGAATGTTTTTTAACGACCAAGTTTTTAGTAATTGTGGTTTCATAATAATTTCTTTCAAATTTTGCATTTTATGTAACAAGCATAGATGTTTATTTATTATTACTTCTTGTTGTTGTCATGATTGTAAAAAATACTTCTTGTAATTTAAGCGTGAGGATATTTTATATTGTTGGTATTTACATAGGTTTAAGTTAGGTAATATTTTACAGGCTTTAAAATTTTCTTAATGTTTTTTACTATTGTCAACTACTTGGTGTGTACATATACTTTTATGTCCAGTAAGACATACAGTTTTAATTAAGTTAACATAGACTTCAAAAATTTGTGGTTTTCATCACTATTTACTACTTGGTGTGTTCATATTTTTATGTTAAATAAGGTACACAGCTTACAGTTTGTAATTATAAATAATTATAACTGTTTTTATTGAAGCTGTTAATATGAACTGCCTTTTATATGTAGACTTAGTTATAAATGTAACACTTTATTTGAGTGATTACATTACTTGAGTGCATATAGCGTGACTATGTTACAATGTTTCTTTAAATGGATTTAATTATCAAGCCACGCTATAATAGAAATTGGAAAGAAGTATTATACTTTTGTTAACACCTATTGGATACCTAGAATTGGATCAACAGTTTCTAAAAAGTACCTAGCAGGAGATTTTAACTCTGTGCTCTCAGAGAATGACACTGCTACTAATAGAAAAGTCAGATTATCCTCAGTTGCAAAACACTTTAATTACTTCATTAATACAATGAATTTGAGAAACATTTAATATTTTAGACTATCTAAATCTGTTAATTATACACAATAATCGTTTAGATTTGGCACTCAAACCAATACAGACAAGTTTTTTTCCTCTAATAAGTTATACTCTAAAATTGAAGATGTATTAATTATTTCCTGCCCATTGACTGACCACAACATAGGTACTTTTAATCCCATATTGAAGAATAATAACCTAATACTGTGTAATAGACTTCTGGCATATATAAAAGTATTAAGGGTTTTAAAGACTGGTTTATTAATGCAATTAAAAGCTTTTTAGAGTTTAACAATAATGGAGAAGTTAGCCAAATTATTCTTTGGGATTCTCTAAAAGCATATTTGTATTGTAGAATTAGAAACTGATACGCATGTTAAAGAAGGGAATGCAATAGAGAATTGAAAGAATTACATCTTAAGATAAATATTCTAAAGTCAAAAATTGAACCGAATGAGCAAACTAATAATTTAGAATTAAAAAACATAAATCAAAAATATGTGGATATTCTTAATCATAGGATCTGTATAAACCTTCAAATCATAAAAGTGCAATATTATTCAGTGAATCCTAAAAGCCTTCACAGATTAGTTGCTAGAGCAAAGCAAATGAATAAATTAATCATATTAAGGAGATTTCATATAAAAATGGAAGTAAAAATAAAACAGTTGCCGATCTAGCAGATATATTGGAATATTTAAGATAGCATTACGAAATAATAATAATAATAATAATAATAATAATAATAATAATAATAATAATAATTTGATAAATAGTAATAATCTTGTGAACTTCCTAAAAGAAAACATTACCTATAAGCTAAGGAGCAAAGAAATATTATTGATAAACCTTTTTTGCTAAAGGAAATCAAAGACCAAATGAAAAATCTTAAAATTAACAAAGTTGCAAGTTTAGATGGATTAATTCCTGACTGTACAAATTATTGCCAGAAAATATATTAAACATTTTGCTGAAAGAATTTAATGATATTAAATATACATCAAGTGTACCTCCGTCTTGTAGATTCTCACTTGTTTCTTCAACAGTAAAACAAGATAAAGGCCCTAGATTTTGTTCTTCATATCATCATATTTCTCTCTTAAACATAGATTACAAAATGTTTATGTTAATACTGGCAAAGAGATTAAATAATATTTTGCTGGAATTATCAACAATGATCAAACAGGCTTTATATTAAACATGCGTGTATGATAACATTATTAGACTAAACACCTTGTTAGCTTATGCTAATAAAAATTCTGTAAATTGGAATTATTTGTATAAAGTCCTTGAACAATATAACTTTTCTGTAGAGTTTATTAATTTAATCAAAATGTTATAATGATGCATTTGCATTTATTAAAATATGTTCTTTCTTGTCTAAATAGTTTAGAAGTTTAAAGGTTACAAAGCAAGGATGCCCACTTCCTCCGTTGTTTTTTGCTCTTTGCATAGAACCATTTGCAAATCATAGTAGATCTAATAAAAACATAAAAGGGTTTTCAACAGATGAAAATTTCTCTTCTAAAATACAATTGATTGCTGACAATATATTATTAACTATTAGTAATACTAATTCATCATTGCAACATATAATTAAAGCCAAGGAATACTTTAAAAATATTTTTAGATTGAAATTCAACCATAATAAAACCAATACATTATTAAATAATAAAAATCTAAATTCAGATCTAAAAAGTATAATAATTTTAATTCAGATAATAATCAAATTAAATATTTGGGAGTTACTCTATAATCAAGTAGTAAACAATTAACATTAGTAAATTACATAAATATTACCAGAAAGATTACAAAACTAATTTCAAATTGGAATAAACTATTTTTCACTGCAGAAGATAGGCTTATGTTAATAAAAAAATATAATATTACCAAAAGTATTTTATATTCAGTCTTTAATCATATCTCCAAATAAAAGTCTTTTTAAAATAAATGCTGTGTTACTTAAATTTGTATGGCTATCCAATAAACTTAGGGTTTCATTAGAATGACATATAAAAAGATGGTAAGCAGGTAGTATTATCATGGACCTTATAAACAACGACATTGGCAACCTCCAAATGCTTGCAGGTAGTATTATCATGGACCTTATAAACAAGGACATTGGCAACCTCCAAATGCTTGACTCCACACAGTTTGGTTTTGTCAAAGGGAGATAATTCCTGTTAAATTTGGTTAACTTCTTCAGAACAGTCACCAAAGCCATGGACAAGGGAAAGACAGTGTACGCTACCTACCTTGACCTAGCCAAAGCATTTGACACTATTCCCCACTCGGGCATAATAGATAAACTCTCCCAGCTAGGCATCGACCCGTATGTTACCAGATGGGTAGCTAACTAGCTCACTGATAGAACCCACTCAGTCAAAGTAGGGGAAGCCACCTCTAGTAGTAGACCTGTAACGAACAGTGTACCCCAAGGACCAGTCTTGGGGCCTCTACTGTTTGGGATATACTTTTCTGAGGTGCATGCCAAAACCAGTGGTCTATGGCTGACCAAGTTTGCAGATGACTGCAAGCTGGGTGCTGTCTTAAATTCCCCTAGTGATGTGAACATCCTCCAAGAGGGCCTTACCCAAACTAATGACTTGTGCCAGAAGCATGGCCTCAAAATGAATGGCAAGAAATGCAACATTACCCCTTTGGGGAAAATGGCATCCCCACTAATTATCACATTAATAACAAGGTACTAAGCATGCAATTAGTCGTGAGGGACTTAGACACCCAGGTTGATGGCAACCTCACGTTTGGTCACCACATTGCCTCCATTGTACAGAAGGCTTTCTACATGGCCCACCTCATAAATAAAGGTATTTCACCCAGGAACAAGGAGGTCAAAACATCCCTGTACTCCTCCATTATCAGACCCATTGTTGAATACAATGCCCCCATTGGCATTTCCCTTCCCAAACACATGCAGCATTTGTAGAGACCACAGAAGTTCCTGACCAGGAAAATCCATGGTCTCAAACACCTATCCTATATAGATAGGCTAAAAGCCCTGTTCCTCTACTCAGTCTCATACAGACTGCTCAGAAGTGACCTGTATCTGGCATACAAGGCCATCTCAGACCCAGCCTTGATGGAGTTGCTGCATATCCATAAGACAAACTCCACTTGAGCAACCCACACACGAGGCCTTATTCTGATTTATGACATTAATAGAACTTGGTGGGATAGATTTGTGTCCCAAAGACTTGCCTATTTGTGGAATAGACTCCCTCTCCATGTCAAGCAGAGTACCTCTCTAGCCCTCTTTAGGAGGAACCTGAACGACTGAATGGGAAACAGAAAATACACCCCTGGGATCCCACTTGTGCCCCTGCTGGACAGGGGAAACATGTGCTGACTTTGAGGGAGCATGGACAAAATTCTTGGCTAGGCTTATAAGAGCTTCTGGGCCAATAGCCTAGTATCATCCTATGAACCTATGAACCTATGTATTAGTTTCCCTAATTTTGATCTGTATATAAAGCAGCTAGTATTCAAATTATAGCACAATCATTAAGTAATTCATATGATTCTAAATGGAAGTTAATCCAAGAAAAAATATTACTAAGTAATAGTAAATTAATAATTGACCTGCATGTGCAAGTCATACATAATAAATTTTACTGGATATTAAAAGACTACTGTTTGAGTAGTGAAAATAAATGCTCCTACAATCAGTTTTATTAATTATATTTTAGCAACATTTAAGAACTAACTAAATACTAATTATAAAATGAAAAACTTAGCTTTCTTACTATTCCCCATAGCATTTGCCATTGATTGCTTAACAAATCATAACCTAAGAAAAATGCTGGGCTTTAAAGATATTAATTTGATATTTTGGCATCAGTTTATAAATGGTAATAAAACACATTCAGCAGAATATTTATTTGCCAGATATAATTTAAAACAGAATAACTGGCTAAGTCTTCAAAGCTGTAGAGATTTTGTAAATGATAAAATAAAAGTGAACGTTAAAAAACAAGTAAAAAACCAAATAAGAGGCCCCTTGTCAGAAAACAGCAGCTCCACTGGAAAACCTTAACGCAATTTATTGAAAGATAAAGCGGCTTTCGCCACAATTATATGTAGCTTCATCAGAGGTAAAATAATGTACAAGTGAGAAACACTACATAAATATCCTAAAAGACAGGAAATGACATTTTTCAATTTCCTGAGGTTCAATTTTGTTACATACTGCATTCAAAACTAGTAGCGCCTCTGCGCTCCCATTCTGTAACAAAATTTAAACATTGTGCAGAGAACCAGCTCACATAGAAAAATATAAAATTAAACTTAAAAAATATTATTAAAGAATATTAATATTATTAACAATGTACATATAAAATATGTCTTTGACAACGAAAATATTTCTAACTAAAAGTTAACAATGTATGTTTACAAAGTAGCCTACCTAAGGGCATTAAGGCATAAGTCACGTGTGTTCAAGTAAATAGAACCTCCCATCCTCCAATGGTGTTCATATTGTAAAACAGTACTAAACTCTGATATTACAATCATATATTGTATTTACATCAACTCATTTTTGCCCATAGGACCCATCCTAAACGTATACATTCATCAAACAGTTGTAAATACCTGTACCAGATGATTTTGTTTTATCTAAGATAACTTCTTAACTTTAATACAGGTGTAATATTGCAATTGTTGTTAAGTCCTGGATGCCTAAACGCATCCAGTCGCAACTGCCATTCTAACTCTCGATTCTCCAGAATCAATGAGAATGGGCCACCTCTGATCTTCAATGGCACGTGGTAAATGGCCATGAAGGAAAAGTCATGGCCTGGATTTAGTTCAACATGTTTTGCCAAGGCGTTATCATTCTTGCTGTTCCTGATGGCATACAAGTGCTCATACATACGGTCACGGACCCTACGGTCCGTCTTTCCGATGTAAAACGCTTGGCAACAATCACACATCGCTATATATATAATGGACTTGCTCTCACAATTTAATGGGAAGCGAATAAGATATTTTTTATCCCTCACCATAAATGTTTCGCCTACTTTTACCCTGTTACAATACTTACAGAAACCACATTGCTGCATCCCTCTCCTTTTATTGAATGCGTATTGGGCTGTATCCCTTTGTAACAGTTCCTTAAGGTTGGTAGACCTTCTAAAAATGATCTTAGGAATACTACCCAACTTATCAGCCAAGTAGGAGTTGGAATTAATGAAGTGCCAGTTCTTACGAATTATAGCTGAAATTCCTTTGGAATTTCTACTAAAAGTAGTAATAAAACTTAAACCAAAGTCCCTTTCCTTTGCTATAGGCGTAGTTACACCAAGCTCCTCATTACTCAAATTCGACCCTACAGGGCTTGTATCAGTGTGGTGATCAATCTGAATGAGAGTAGTTTGTACTAATAAGGGTTTATAAAAGCCATTAAGTCTTTTATTAGTGACTTCCTCAATCAAATCAAGTAACAGTTGATCAGGATACCCTCTGTTCTTGAACATTTCCTTCAGCAATTCGCATTCTATAGAAAAATCTGTCATAGTACTGCACATTCTCCCTGCCCTCACCAGTTGTCCCTTTACAATCGACCGTTTCTGTTTATACGGATGGAAACTGGTGAAGTGCAGGAAAGAGTTGCAGTACGTGCTTTTTCTGAACACTGTTGAAGTCAAAGTACTACTCCTGGGGTCCTTAGTCAACTTGACATCAAGGTAGTCTATCTCCTTCTCTGAGAATTTGAACGTGAATTTCAAGAACTCCGTTGTTGTATTTAAAATTTCAACAAAGTTTATGGCATGGGTTTCCGAACCCTTGAACAGTATAAAAATGTCGTCAAGGAATCTGGTGTAATATATAACAGGTTCCATAAGGCCTGGGGTTTTCCTTAAGATGTTGGCCTCCCAGTAGCCCATTACATAATTGGCCACACTAGCCCCACAAGGGGAACCCATTGCTACTCCTCGTTTTTGGAGAAAAAATTCTCCATTTAAAGTGAAATAGTTTGACGTCAGAACAACGTCAAGCAGTTCCGTTACTAGATCAACTTCCAATCTAGAAGCCCCACATTCCTGAAGCATCAGACCTATCCATTCCACCGCCTCCTGGTGCGGTATAGAAGTGTATAGGTCTACCACATCTATAGTTAGAAAGTTGTTCTCACAGTTGTATGGAATAACACTGATATTTTCAAGGAAGGACCAGGAATCTTTGCAAATGCTAGGTATAGTTGTCATATACTTGTCTAGTATATTGGTAATGAGTTTAGAGCAAGGGTATGTGATGGATGACCTTCCGTCAATCAAAGCCCTCATAGGGGGGTTTTTTACATCTTTATGAATCTTGGGGATTCCAAACATGACAGGTACTTTGGGTAAGTTTATATCTATATAGTTATACAACTCACTGTCAATTTTTCCTAAAAGGAACAAGTCCCTAAAGTATCCCCTGATTCTACGGTACTGTCCATTCACTTCACTCATGGATGACTTAATGTAAGCATTAGTATTCAGCACATTAGTCATCTTCTCATTGTAGGAGATATTATCTAGTACCACCAACCCCCCACCTTTGTCAGGTTTAATGAGGCGTACAGGTAGACGGCAAAGGTCATCCAATAATGTGACTTGTTCCTTAGTGATATTAAAATCACTCCTGTTTTCAATATTACTGTTATTGTCTGCTAGGAACCTAAAGTCCACCTCACATGTGTTCTCAAATAGTTGCAACACTGTGTGTAACGGTGGGTTGAAAACACTAGCCAGTTTCAATGCTGGTAAATTGCCATCACTACCACCTGCAACAGCATTGTGTATGTCATGTTGTTGATTAAACAATAGTTTTAGATTCAATTTCCTCACAAAACATTTTAGGTCTATAATTTCTCTACTGATACTCCCTGATCTACTAGGGACAAAAGAATTGCCAAATGCTAGCAGTTCAATTAGTTGTCCATCTAGAGTAATATCAGAGAAATTATAGATCTTAAAATCCCCCTTCTTATTAGTTAGTATAATTGTTTTTTCATTTACAACAGTTACATTTGGTGTACTCTGTGATGGGGGTCCAGTAAAACACAAATCAGTTACTAGTTGTGTCGATTCTTCCTCCTGTTCATGTAAGGCCTGCTGTTGCGTTGCCCTAAAAAAGTACCATTACTAGAATTAGCTGTTCCGTTATTGGAATTTGACCTCTGTTGATTACCACTAGGTCCTTCATTATTCCTGGCAAAACCCTTTATTCTATTACTACGTCTGGGTCCAGTACTAGCCTGGCCCTCAGTGCCCTCCTCAACTATGTCATCCAGGCCGTAGTTGTCATCCACCACTTCAAAAGCTTGAGTGTTGTTTGTGTGGTTTTGTATAGTGGTATTGGGCACTAACAATTTAGGGTAGGCACTATTATTAAGGTAGGCCGCCCTATCTCTTACCAATTTTTTGTTTTTGTTAACTTTCAGCTTTAATAATAAGGTGTCAATGCTGGTCAATATCCGCCCATAATCAAACCTATATCTGTTAAAGTCCAAGTTAGTTTTAATATCATTGTCCAAACTACTAATCTCCTCCATTAGTGAGTCAATTTTTAAAGCATAATGCTTAATAATGAGTTCAAGAAGCTGGACACCTTGCCTCTGAAAAAGTGCCTCCAAATCAGTGTAAAAGGCCCTGTCAACCAAAAGGCCAGAAGGTACAAAACTATTCCGCAGCCCCTTTGGTATTAAATTCTCAGCCACACATTGCCTAAAATAGGCCGACTCCAGTTGTAGTTTTTTTAATTTGAGTAATTTCTCATCAAACAGCTTTAATTTGTCTGCTAAACACTCATTTTCAGCATTTAAATCAACATTAGTATTTTGCGTACCTTGCTGACCGAAAGAAAAGTGTGCTGTGTTTAGCAGCCAGTCATTTAAGTTCGGAACACCAACATTTGCACCATCCGCTCTATTATTTGGAAGAACTGTTGTAGTAACCTCCCAAAAATTGAAATGTGTGTCCATGCCATTGCTCCTTACAGCTCCAGCGTAGTTGACCACTTGCCCAGACGCTTCCCGAGGGTCCAGTTCACTATCCGGAAATAACAATCCCCCATATGAGTTGCTGGGTGACGCTGTATTAAAGTGGCCGGTCCCTTGTTGCCTACTCGGTTGCCCGGCAGGAATACTGTCTTCAGAACCGGCTTGACTCAACCCTTTCGAATTAGTAGTACTGGAAGTAGCTACGGGTGGTAAACGCTGAGCGTACTGAATCTCGTCCATCCGGTTATTGAGCTGGTCCAATCTGCGGGAGAGACCAGCTAGTAGACTGGTAACATCCGAATTCATGACTTCGTTGCCACTTGACATAATGTTGTGGGTCCGTGGACTGCCAGGACTAACAGGGCTCCTCGTCGCCATAGACAAACACACCAGAGAACGTTAAAAAACAAGTAAAAAACCAAATAAGAGGCCCCTTGTCAGAAAACAGCAGCTCCACTGGAAAACCTTAACGCAATTTATTGAAAGATAAAACCACAATTATATGTAGCTTCATCAGAGGTAAAATAATGTACAAGTGAGAAACACTACATAAATATCCTAAAAGACAGGAAATGACATTTTTCAATTTCCTGAGGTTCAATTTTGTTACATAGACCGTATGTATGAGCACTTGTATGCCATCAGGAACAGCAAGAATGATAACGCCTTGGCAAAACATGTTGAACTAAATCCAGGCCATGACTTTTCCTTCATGGCCATTGACCACGTGCCATTGAAGATCAGAGGTGGCCCATTCTCATTGATTCTGGAGAATCGAGAGTTAGAATGGCAGTTGCGACTGGATGCGTTTAGGCATCCAGGACTTAACAACAATTGCAATATTACACCTGTATTAAAGTTAAGAAGTTATCTTAGATAAAACAAAATCATCTGGTACAGGTATTTACAACTGTTTGATGAATGTATACGTTTAGGATGGGTCCTATGGGCAAAAATGAGTTGATGTAAATACAATATATGATTGTAATATCAGAGTTTAGTACTGTTTTACAATATGAACATCATTGGAGGATGGGAGGTTCTATTTACTTGAACACACGTGACTTATGCCTTAATGCCCTTAGGTAGGCTACTTTGTAAACATACATTGTTAACTTTTTAGTTAGAAATATTTTCGTTGTCAAAGACATATTTTATATGTACATTGTTAATAATATTAATATTCTTTAATAATATTTTTTAAGTTTAATTTTATATTTTTCTATGTGAGCTGGTTCTCTGCACAATGTTTAAATTTTGTTACAGAATGGGAGCGCAGAGGCGCTACTAGTTTTGAATGCAGTATGTAACAAAATTGAACCTCAGGAAATTGAAAAATGTCATTTCCTGTCTTTTAGGATATTTATGTAGTGTTTCTCACTTGTACATTATTTTACCTCTGATGAAGCTACATATAATTGTGGCGAAAACGCTCGTTTTATCTTTCAATAAATTGCGTTAAGGTTTTCCAGTGGAGCTGCTGTTTTCTGACAAGGGGCCTCTTATTTGGTTTTTTACTTATAAATTAAAAGTGTCTTTAGACTCTCTTGTAAATAGTGTCCTAAAAATATTAGAATTTTTATTTAACATCAATAGTAATATAAGTGAAGATAAGTCACATTTATCAAAACATATACAGTGCAAAGAATGGGTTATTCCATTGTAGAAGAAAAATTTTGAGATTACTTTAGACAAATTAGTAATGAAGAGTTTTCTGATGAAAATAAAACATTATTATTTAAATCTATAAACAAAATATCTTCTTCAGTCTACTGGAAGTTATTTGTTTGGAAATAATGCATAGATCTTTTATAACTTCTTATAAGGTTGCAATAATAATACACAAATAAGTAGGAAATCCAGTACTGGTTTAAGCAGTAATAAAAATAAAATAAAAAAAAAAAAAAACAAACACTAGCAGCTGGACAACCACGGAACATTAATAACAGAGTAAAAGCTAAAAACTGTAAACAGGCACTGTTTAGCGCTTTCGTCTTATACAAACGACATCTTCAGAACAGTGATACAGGAGGTGAGAATAGCACTTATAACATATTCATGAACACACCCCTAAAATCACCCAATCAGAGGACAGAAACCACAAAAAAGGGAAAATCTTAGGAGTATTGGAAAACAGTGAAATGTAACAAACAACACTATTTACAACAATATTTACTACTCGGAAGTCCTCATTTTTAGTTCACTGGTAATGGAAATACTGTCATTAATCACTGGCACATGTGTGTCATCTATTCTAAGTTGTAGGTTAGAATAAATAAAAAATATACCAAATGTTAATTGTTGGAGATGTGTTGAGAATATAGAAGCAGACTGGCCACATATGATGCTGGAATCTAAAATAATATTTCCATTTGGAAGGAATTTCAAAAATGTTCACAAGTGCTGTGGTCACATAAATGCCTAATAACAAATTCATTAATATTATTTAATGCTCTAGTTCCAGAAGTTATTCCAAGAACACAAGTGTCTCTTTTATGGACAATTTTAACAATTGCAATGAAAGTTATTACTTTAAAGTGGAAATGTAAAAATATTATATTATTCTCTGACTATAAATCTAGCAAAAAGTGTATGCAAAAAAGATTTGTTTACCAGGGAGGATGGCCTAATGGTTAAGGTGTTTGTCTTACAAACACAAGGTGCAGGGTTTGAGTCTCATGAACCTATGAACCTATTAAGATGAGAACACTTAATATCACACATCAGCATGTTGCATGGAAAACATTGTGTGATTTACTTGGATAATACTCATAATATTTGTTTTAATTTTTAACAAAAACATTGATAGGATGATTGTAAATAGTTTCTATTTGTTATGTTTTAATAATATGTTTGCTTTTATATATTGTGATTGTTGTTAAAAACTGAATAAAAAAAAAAATACCTTTTTGTGGTATTAAGAGGGACAATGTTGCACATGTAGTTTAAATTACCAGCAATCCTGGCTAGTTGAGAGGTTTGTATGACAAATGTATGCCACAATCCACACATGCATGAATGTAACCCATGCCATCGATGTTGTCATTGAGTTATCTATTTACTGGATGCATCACAGGAACACTTATCACACATGCATCTTGAATAACACCTTGAAGTGAATTTTGCAGTGTCAATTCCGAATGGGTATGCATCACAAAGATTACTTAAATATGGCTGTTAAGATGTGTGAGAGCTAACTGTGACAAAAGTGATACACTTGAGTAAATCATTTCTGGAAGATGTGTGGTGAGGTACATGCAAAAGGGTGCATTTTCCTCAATTATTCATGTGATGAGGGTTGAGAATAATGGGACTATAAAGTCCTTTGATGTGGATGTCCTGCCCATGCTTGGGAGTCGTGCTACATACAAGGGAATTATCACCACTGTGGCCAAATGCTGGTGGAAGCTCTACTTACTATCTACCTGAGTACCCAGGGCACATAACACTTGGACTGCTCATGGGGGTGTGCTGTCTATATTGTAATTTACTTTTGTATTTCTTTCATGAAGGAACTAGTCATGATTTTTGTTTATCTACTGTATCACCACGTATCTGGAAGCAATCCTTTCTGTGAATTAGTACTTTATGCACTATACCAGTACCATTCTTGGATTAAATGAATGTCCACAATTTTCAGTTATCCATAAAGCTGGGTAAGTAAAGAATGTGTTAAGTTTTTCTTGACTTCTAAGACATAAATACCGAACAGGAAAGGGACTGGTACAGAATCTTGAGGTACCAACCTGGTCATTTGACTCTAGCTAGAGGTAACTTCACAGAATTTGACATTATATGTCCTGTACATGATCCGTTTGTCTACCCACTTGATGTCGTTGGTGTTTATGACAAAACCAGTTCCAAAAGAACAAAATGACTCACGGAATTTAAAGAACTAATTTAATTTAGTGCTTTTGTCAGTCTATATCAAAAGACTTCTTTAGAATCAAGATAAAATCAATGAATCACATTAAAATTAACCCCTCTTAACCATCACATTGTAACAAAATAACCAATCACAGATTCCCCACTGAATAACATGCTTTTTAGCCTTTAATGTTTTACATACATCAACACTTTCAGACTAAATAAGAACACAGTCTAAGTACACTCTCTATAAATATACAGTCATTGAGAACTGGGGGGACTTGTGCATTTAATTTTATTTGCTAACACAGTTCTTTATATTCTAATAAATCAGCCCAAGGTCCACCCCTTAGGTCCCTGTTTATTCCTTCTAGGACCACAAACTGAAATTTGTGCGATGGAAACTTTTCCACATGTTTAAACAATCATTGTTTTCTTTCTAAATTTTTATATCTCTGATGTGTTCATAAATTCTTTCTATTAGTTTTCTCTATGTTTTACCTATAAAATAACTTTTTCGGGGTTTACAAATTGCTGCATAAACAATCCTTACTGAATTACAAGTAAAAAGCTGTTTAGGTTTAATGTTCTGTGTGCTAATTTTAACACCCTCAGAATTCATAATGTGTGGATACTGTTTGCAAAACCCACATTTTTCTGTTCCTACTCTCTTCATGTGTGATAGTGTCTCCCCAATACCTTCCAATACATTTTCCAATGTCCTTCTCCTTTTATATACCACCTGGGCATGTGGAAGATGAATTGGCAATACAGCTAAAAAAGGAACCAGACAACCAAGTGGAATTAAAAGCAAATAAGCCAAATGAGGAAATGGAATGGGAACAAATTGTTGAAAATGAATACCCGGTAGTTATTTCTAACAAAAAAGGTGTCTAATATATTTAATTTCTCTCAACATGTTTTTGATATAGAGTTTGCAGAACTTTTAAGAAAAGGGTTTAATTTTGTTCTGGCAAGCTGTTCTACTATACATGAACTTGTTATTGACTTAAAATTGTATGTGAGGAATTTAAATTTACAAATGTTCAAAATGGCAGGGATGAAGACATAGTTTGTCCTTTGAAGAAAAAAGTTTGTTTAACCCACCAATAATGAACTGCTTAATTTTGTTTGAAAAATTGTGTGAGTTTGATTTTAGAGCAATAACCAAACAGAAAAAAACATTTTTTGTGGACAATGTGAGTAATACTAAATGTTTATTGTTACAACAATTATGTAGAGATAAGAGTATTCGAGTTATGAGGCCTGATAAAGATGAGCAAGTAGTCAATATGTCAAAAACTGACTACATTAAGAGAATGAATGTCTTTCTGTTAGATAATGAGCTCTATGAAGAGTCCATCATAAGTTTAGTTAACATTTATTATAGGAAAATTGATTTGCTAATAAAAGATATGGAAGGCCAGGGGCAACTAGAACATGAGGTCGCTCAATTCCTATATACAAAATTATCCCAAGGTGCCTTCAATCTTCAGAATTCCGAAGATTCATAAAAGTCGGTGTGACCCCCTTTGAGGCCAGTACTTAGTGCAGGAAATTCAAAACTACGTTCTTTAAGTAAATATGTGGATGTTATGTCAAAGGATGTTTCAACAGGCTATGAACAGATTTGATTTGACTCCTGGCATTTTTTAAGAAAATAAAGGGACTTGCAATACCAAAATGATGGCATAACTGTGGATGTTACTAACTTATTTAATGTAATACCACATAGAGCAGGTATTGAATGGTTCGAAGAATTCTTGTTTGAAACAGGTATATATAGCAATGAGCAAATAGATATTTTAGTTAATTTTATGGAAAAAATACTATGTGACAATTTAATTCATTTTGAAGGACAATATTTTTACAGAAAAAGGGGGTGTCAATGGGGCCATATGGGCCCCTATATCATGTGCCCCTACATCATTTTTAAAATTTACTTTTACTTATGATACAAACAAGGCTATATGTATATAGAAATCATACAGATGAATATAACGGAGTATATGCCAGTAACATCTACAGGAAACCTACTTACTGTAGTAGCCTTTTACACTATTCTAGTTCAAACCCAGAACATGTACAAAAGGGAATAGTTAAAGGGCAGTTTGTTAGAATTGAAAGAATGGTTTCTGACAAGACTGATTTTAGAGAGCAATGTGACTTACTGACAGATATGTTTGCATCTGGAAATTACCTATTATAATTAATTAAAATGGTAAGGAATTAAATAGTGTCAAATAGAGAAAAGGGAATTTTTTACCCATTATTGACAATAAATATGACAACATCGCATATGACATTATAGACGCAGCATTGTAAAAAGAATTACACTTGTTTGTTTATGACATAATTTACTGTAGATCACTTGTATATTCAAGAAAGTCTTAATAAAAATTGACAAATATTAATTGGTTATGAAGATGCAATAGAATAACTGGGGGAAAAGCCCTGGGTGGTATATAAAAGGGGAAGGACATTGAAAATTTTATTGGAAGGTATTAGGGGACACTATCACACAAGAAGAGAGTATGAACACAAAAATGTGGGTTTTGTAAACACTGTCCGCACATTATGAATTCTGAGAGTATTAAAATGAACACACAGGTCATTAAACCCAAAGGTCTTTTTACTTGCAATTCAGTAGATGTTGTTTAAGTAGCAATTTGTAATCCCTGCAAAAGTTATTATATAGGTAAAACACAAAGAAATCTACAAGAAAGACTTTATGAACAAATCACGGATATTAAAAACAAGAATTAAAACAATGCATCGTATAAACATGTGGAGAAGTTTCCATCACACAAATTCCAGTTTGTGGTTCTAGGAAGAATAAAAAGGGACCTAAGGTGTGGACCTTGGGCTGATTTATTAGAATATAAAGAATTGTGTTGGCAAATAAAATTAAATGCACAAGTCCCCCCAGATCTCAATAACTGTACATCTATAGCAAGAGTACTTAGACTGCATTCTTATTTAGTCTGAAAGTTTTGATGTATGTAAAACAGTATAGGTTAAAAAAGTATATTATTCATTGGCGAATCTGTGATTGGTTATTTTGTTACCATGTGATGATTAAGAGAGGTTATTTAAATGTGATTCATTGATTTTATTGTGATTTTGAAGAAGTCTTTTGATATAGACTGACAAAAGTGCTAAATTAAATTTGTTTGTTAAAGTCCGTGAGTCGTTTTGTCCATAAACCATAAATGGTAACTGCTTCTGTAATTGTTTTTAGTTGTGATTGTATAATCTTTCTGGAGCTTTTCTCCCCAAGCCTCCACTGAAAAAGGGCTATTTTAGGGCTCAGTTGGACTACTACCAGTCAACAAATGTAAAATAAATAAATAAATAAATGCACTGTCAGTTGTTTGTACATGTGTACCTTACATATTTAGCACAATGACTGATCACTCAACCATTTATGAATTTTGTTTGCAAAAATGCAGCTCTGTCTTCAATTTGTATTGTATTCATTCTTCTGTTATCTGTGCTGTACTCTTGGACATGCAGACTATAGGGCATTTTGTATTGTCAGTAGCATATATGATGGAATTGCATGACAGTAAAATACCATTTTCAGCAAAAGGAGTGCAGTTTGGCTATTAGTGAACTAAAATGAGAAATGTTTGCTGTTCACTTCCATTTAAAAAATTGCTATAGTTACTTCTACATTTTGTAAGTGTACCCTGGGTGACACACCAAATGCAAGTAAGGTAGTCTCAATTGCTGTTCTGTCTTCCTTCTCCCTCACACTAATCATTCACAGCTGCAATCCTTTAGCAACTGTAGAACAGAGCATGTGTATGTACCTTTAAGAAGCATTTTCAGACGTAGGTACATGCATGTAAACAGTGAACGTGTGCAGGCAGCAGTGCCATTTTGAGAGAACAGACAGAGTATTTACATGTATGAGTGTGTTAGTCAGTCTGTTTATAAGTTTCTTTAAGTTTAAGTTGCAAAGCCTCATTCCTGATATGTTTGTGTGTAATAAAGTTGATTGAACTGAACCCACAACCATTCATCTGTTTTATCCTGACCAGACGAGTGACATGGTGTCAGAACCAGGATTAAGAGAGCAACTTCTTCAAGTCATGAGGTGCAGAGTTGAAGGTGAAGGTCGATTGAGCTGGCTGAGTGAAACAGAGCTCAAATGATTAAAAAGGGCCAGAAATAAACTTAAGGTAAAAAGAACTTGCACAAATGATTTATTTTGCAAAGAAAATGAAATGGAGCATTTTTAAGGCACAAAATGCATGTATTAATTAAACAAGTAGTACAAAATGCATTGCTAATCAAACAAAAGGTATGGAATGCATTATTAATTAAATGAAATATTCAAAACCATGATATTTGATAAAACTAGCAGAGAAATTCATATGGGGCTCAGAATTACCTCTGATTTGCATAATGAACATGGCTAAAGTAAAATGAGCACAAGAAAAGTATAATGAGCATGATAAGAGGTTAAATGGGGATAACAAGCACAATAAAAGAGTAAAATAAGCTTAAAAAGCAAGGCAACTGCATGATTTTTAGTAAAATACATGTTTGGGCCAAAGCCATTCAAAGCATAGCTAGAGTTGTTTGAAGTATCTCAGAGTGTGCAAATGGTTTGCAGAGTGTGTTCTTTATTACGGTGCAATTATTTCAAAGAGTTTGCTGTGTGCAAAGTACAGATATATTGCAAAGTGCAGTCAAAGTACAGCCATTTTGAAAAGTTTCTTATGCTGTGTACATTTATTCACAAAGTGCTGCCATTTTAAGGTGTTTTTTACACTTTACGGAGTTATTTCGCAAAATACAGCCATTTTGAAGAGTTTCTGTGCTGTGTACAGTTTATTTGCAAAGTGCAATTATTTCAAAGTCTTTCTTACTCTGAAATTTTTCTGCTGTGTACAGTTTATTCACCAAATACTGTCATTTTCAAAGTATTTCTTACCCTGATAAGGAGTGGCTTCACAAAGTACAGTGATTTTAAGGTATTCTTTTGCTACAGGGACTTACTTGGCAAAGTGCAGTTATTTCAACAAGTCTGCTGTACTATTGGGCATAATTACAAGTTCTGGCATAAAGTTCTGGCATATTTATATGTGTGCATGTTCGTACATAATTCTAAGCACCTTCACTACTGTGTGTTGATATGGCACAGGCATTTCACAGACCCAGCCCACTTGTGTTTGATCATAATATAGCAGAGAATTGAAGAGTATTTGATCAGGAATATGATATTTTCATACAAGCAGCTTTTTCTCACAAAGATGCACGTACATGGGCATTCATTTTGCTTAACTGAGCTGGGTCAGAGGCCATTGAAAGAGACTATCCATTTGTGTATGCACCAGAAGTATATACAGGAGAAGGGGAAAAATGCAATATTATTGTACCAGCTAAATCAAGGGAGGACCTGGGTGCTTGAAATGTAAATTTAAAGAAATGTGCAACCCCCAGATAAATGTTACATTAGAGAGGCACTTATTTTATACAACAGACCAAAAGCCAGGTGACACTTTTGCAGCGTGTATCACTGACTTGAGAAATAAGGTTAAAACATGAAGATTTGGTGATTTGAAAGATGAGTTAATAAAGGACAGGCTTGTGTGTGGTGTTAATAATGCTGCAGTGAGAAAGATTTTTGCTTTGTGACAGTTATTTAATGTTACGCAAAGCCATGGAGATTTGTCAAATCCATGAGCTCACAGAAAGGCACACAGGTATGCTTGTAAGTAACAAGAGCATGATTTCAACAGCCTCTAGAACAAATGTAGATAGCATGCAGCATGTGGCTAACAAAATCAGGCCTAGGTCCATGGCAGGGCAGCTGCAAACCCTTTTCCATGGAGGACCCGCAACTTTCTAGCGGGTTCTAAGACTAGCTCAGTAAAATAGACATGCACAGTGCAGTATAAAGGTCAGTCAGCAAAACCCAAGTCAATTCTTATTGTTAACTGTCATTATTGTGGAGCCAACCATGAGTCTAAAAGACAGAAGTGCTTAGCATTTGTTCAGCAATGCTACAAGTGTGAAAAATTGAACCACTTTAAAAAGTTTTGTAAATCAAGCAAGCCTCATTTAGTTATTAAGAAAGGTCACTCAAAAAAGCAAGTTGGTCATATAGAAAGCTGCAACCCTACTTTCGATGTAGATGATGTATCAATGGCCATTGAAAAAGTTAATTTTATTTATTTTATTTTACATTTGTTGACTGGGCTGGTCTAACTGGATACATGTCCATTTTGAGTAGAGGCCCAGGGAGATAAGCTGCAACATTAAGGTAATGTAACAGGACTACAACTGAAAATAAATTGTAAACAGTAAATTATTACAAATAATTAATGCAGTTCACAGCTAAAGGGTGTAGTTTAATGTACTCAAATAGCTTCAGACAGCAAAGATTAAAAAATGGTAAAAAAATTTAAAATCAAAGAAGGTTTATTTTAGCAAAGAAGGAACAAACAACATTAGAGAAGGAAAAGTGAGGGTGTTGAGTAAGTAGTATTATGAGTGGTATATACAAGAGGAATAATGTTTGGCAATAGTTGGACAAAAAAAAGTGTGGAGGGGTGAAAGGTACTATCTAGATGTAACGTTAGACAAGGTTTGTGGGAAATGTCATAGGTAGCATAAGTATTAACACTGACATAGAACAATATGAGAAAGTGTGAAATGTCATAGGTAGCATAGGAGTTTGCATTGACATATAACACTATCAGGAAAAGGTGAGAGATTTTAGAAAAGTGAAGAGTAAGTTTACTGAAGTTAGAAGGAAATAAGAAAAACTACAATACAGACTATGAATAGGATGTGTTTGCACCCTAGTGGGTAGTAAAGGGGGGAAAGGAAGTATGCAAGATGGTTGGTGTTAATCTGGATTAGTACATGGGCATAACCAGTGTTCTTTAAGGTGCAGTTTTAGCTGATGTTTGAAAAGTGAAAAGGATGAAAGTAATTGTAGGTTGCTGGGGAGTTTGTTCCAACTCTTACCCACAGAATTTGAAAAGAGGGAGTCTCCAGCTTTATTAAGAGATTTCTGGGTGGTTACTTGTAACTTATTTGCTGAGCATAGTGTTGTAAGATTTTTATAAGGAGTAGCAATACTACAATAGGAGTCCTATCAGTGTGAAAGAGAATCTTCTGGGTAATTGCAAGTTGCTGAGATACTAGCTGGTTTTGGAGTTCAAGCCAGCCTAGTTGTTTGAGGTTTAAACAGTGATGAGTTCTATATGGTGAACCTGTAGCAAATCTGGCAATGTTGTTGTAGGAGGTTGTTAGTTTGTTTAGGTTAGTTTTGGAAAGATTTGTATAGATAGATGAAGCATAAAGGAGAGTAGACATCAGGTGAGTAGGGGCAATGGTGGTTTTGGCCTCAGGGGTGAGGAAGGATTTTAGCCTGTACAGTGAGCCCAGTTTTCCGTTAACAGTTTTAATTGTAGTGCTAATATGTGTGTCAAAGTTGAGATTATGATCTGTTGTTACTCCTAAGAGCTTAGTGGTTGGATCAGGTGTAATTATAGTACCATTGCTGGATTTGACTGTTAGATATATTGGAGGGGACATCTGTGTAGGAGTGAAAACAAGTAACTTGGTGTTTTTGGCTTTTAGTAGGAGGCAATGTTGCAAAAAACATTTTTCAACTGAGGTAAATACTGACTGGGTGATAGATTGGAGCTCGACTGATGAGGTGCCAGAATACACTAATGTGGAATCATCTGCATATTGTATGCAAGTAGATTGTGGAATATTTAGCTGTAGGTCATTGATAAAGATAGAGAAGAGGAGATATCCCAGGATGGAGCCTTGTGGGACCCCAAGAGTAATAGGAAGAAGAGTAGAGAGGTTGTTGTCCCACAGAACAGCTTGCTGTCTGTTTTCTAGGTAATACTTAAATCATTGTAAAGTCTTTGTGTTGAGTGAGTATTGTTCTAGTATTTGTAGTAGTAATTGATGGTTCACCATATCAAAGGCTTTTGATAGGTCTATAAACAGAGCAGTAGAAAGCCTATTATTGTTACGATGCTTGTTGATGTAATCAGTGAAGGATAGTAGGGCAGTAGTAGTACTGTGGTATGGCCTAAAACCATGTTGACAGTCTGCTAGATGGTTATGTAGGAGAAGATGATCAAGTAGTTGGCGGTGTATACATTTTTCCATTATTTTGGTTAGAGGGGAGAGCAGGGCTATGGGGCGATAGTTAGATATTTTGGTTGAGTTACCACCCTTATGAAGAGGAATTATGTGTGAGATTTTCCAGAGAGATGGGATCGAACTTTCAGTAATAGTTCTATTGATTAGTATGGAAATAGGATAGGAGAGAACATTAGCTGCAATTTGCAGGTATTCTGCTGGTAAGAGATCAGCAGATTGGTTACATGGTTTAAGTTTCGTTAGTAAGGTGTGGATGAATTATGTAGAGACTGGATTTAGTTGAAAGGTAGGGGGCTTCTTAGTCATGGAGAATGGGAGGGTTGTGGTAACAAGAGGTAAGGAATTTGCAAGAGACTGTACAGTTTTGTTAAAGGAGGTATTGAATGTGTCAGCAATCTCCTTAGATGTACTTAGAGAAAGTGCTGTAGGAGTTGGTGTCTTGGAGTGTCCTGGTGGTAAAAGTCTGTTAATAGCTGTCCAAAATGTTTGGGGGTGTTTGCTGATGCCTGTCTTGGAGTTTAAGGTAGTAGTTTTTTTATCAAGGAGTATAGCTTTCTTTGTGGTGTTTCTATGCTGTTTATAGTTCTGGTTAGAAGTTGAGCTTTTAGTACATCTCCATTTAGACCAGATCTTATTTCTTACTAGGATTTTTTGTCTTGTCTGTTTAGAGAGCCATGATGCTGCTTTACTTCTGGTTCTTATGGATCGACTAGGGGCATGGTATTCCAGTATTTGTAAGAATTTGGAGTTAAAATAGGATACTGCTTCATCAGGGGAGAGCTGTTTTAAGGGTGACCTATCACAGGCTTGTAGCTCAGCTTGGAAACTTACAGCATTAAAGTGTTTTCTGTTTCTTATAGTTTTAAAGATAGGTTGTTTAGGGAAGAAGGTTTTATGCTTAATTATATAGGTGAGTGAATGGTCGCTAATGTCATCAGGTAGGGTGTCTGCAATATAAGTGAGGGATGGTTTCTTACTAGGATCCAATTTAATGTACTCTCTTTGTTAGTAGGCTTATGGATTCTTGTATGGGTGGTGATAAATTGAGAAAAGCCATACAAGTTTATATGGATTGATGGTTGATTGGAAGTACAGCTATTCCAGTCTATATTGATGTCTCCAAGTACTAGGGTTTATTGAGGGAGGGAAGATGAGAGGAAGCATAGGATATTTTCCAGGATGTTGATATTATTGCCTGGAGGTAGGTATGAGCATATTATTTAGATAGCTTTGCTAGAATTGAGCTGGAGTTTAGAGACAAGGATTTCTACATGATTATCTAATGGTAATTGTAGGTCTACTAGAGATATATTTAGGTCAGATTTATACAAAATTGCTATGCCTCCACCTTTTTTTGTTGTTCGGTCTGCCCTTAAAATATTGTACCCTGGTGGGATGACCTCATTATCTTTTGTTCCTGGTTTGAGCCAGGTTTCTGTTAGGCAAAGGACATCAAAGGAATGTATGTCCAGTAGAGTATGCAGTCGGCTAATTTTATTGTTTAAGCTCTGTATATTAAGATGGGCTATAAATAACGAGTTAGCAGTTTTAGTCAGGGTTATATGAGTGGTGGTTTGGGGCTGTTGGGGGTTTAGTAGGGTATTGTTAGGTCCTGGGTTAGGGTGGATATCCCCATGAAGAAGAGGGTGTTGTTGTAATGTATGTGAGAGTTTGAGGAGTTTGAAGAGAGTATATAGTGATCTTCTGGTTTGTTGGAGATTAATGTGAGCTAGTCTGTGATACTTTGGGGAGAGGTAGGTTGAGGTAGAGGTGAGGTTTTCATGGTTGTGGGTAGTAGGTAGATTGGTAGGTGATGTTTGCTTTAGAGGATGGAGGGGTGCAATGATGTGTGAGTTTTCATACCATGTAAGTATGAGTGGTATGAGTAGTATGTGTATTGATGTAAGAGAGAGCAGTAAGTTTTTAAGTTTAGGCTGGTGTGATGTAAGCATGGTGGAATGGGGAGTGATATAAGTAAAGTAGTAATAGGATAGATAAGAAAGCCAGCAAGGATAGATATAGTATAAAAGTGGAAGTAGTGAGGAGGGGAATGTGAGAAAGGGAGTGTCTGTATCTAGTGTGTATGTAAAGGTAATGAACTAATTGGATAATTAAGGGAAGGGGAGTGTCTTATGAGGTATAAATGTAGGAGCACTGGGGGTGGGTGGGAATTGGGGGTAGGGTAAGGGAGCAGAGTGAGTCTGCAGGGTGAATAGAGCGAGGAAGAAACAAGTGGCTAAGGACTAGCAGAAAATCTATATGTGTGCAGGTGAATTCTGAGGAGCAGTTCAGTAGATACATGTAAGTATGGAGGGGTAGAAGATGGGAAGTGCAAGGTAAGGGACAGTAGAGAGATGGATATCAGGTATTGGGATAGAGTTTCAGACAGAGTGATAATAGCAGGATAGGAAAGAGCTTCTCAGACTGTGCAGGAGAAAAGATACTTAGGCTATCCTAAATTAGTGTATGGTCTGAGCTTAACACCAGTTAATTTGAGGGCAAACAATGCTAGGAATCAGCCTAGTTTATGGTGCCATCTAGTGGGCAACTAATGAAATTGCAGTCGAAGCTGGTGAGCAGAGATGGTTGGTAGAAGGTATGCAGAGCTCAAGAAACAGTTGCAGGAGACAGTACAAGGATAGAAATAAATATATGGTGTTAGGGGTAGAGGGATAGGATAGGTATAAGAGAAAACCTATGGGGTAGATGGAGGGTATGGCTGCTAGGTACCCTGGCTAGGTAGCATGCTAAAAAGCATATACAAATTGTTAGGTAAGTGTTCAGGTTTAGACAGCACGTACTTTCTTGCCTCTTTAGGTAACAGGGATCTTTTACAGGACAACAAGATACTTTCAATTAAGTATCTGTTGTAAGGGTAGATTGCACGGGTCCTCTCGTCAGCTGTGTAGATCCCACTGTATTCCTACAAGGTAGTAGACAAATAAAATGTCTTGCCTCTTTAGGTAACAGGGATCTTTTACAGGACGGCGAGAGACTTTCAATTAAGTATCTGTTGTAAGGGTAGATTGCACAGGTCCTCTCGCCAGCTGGGTAGGTCCCACTGTATTGCTACAAGGTAGTAGACAAATAAACTTTCTTGCCTCTTTAGGTAACAGGGATCTTTTACAGGATGGCGAGAGACTTTCAATTAAGTATCTGTTGTAAGGGTAGATTGCACGGGTCCTCTCGCCAGCTGGGTAGGTCCCACTGTATTGCTACAAGGTAGTAGACAAATAAACTTTCTTGCCTCTTTAGGTAAAAGGGATCTTTTACAAGACAGTGAGAGACTTTCAATTAAGTATCTGTTGTAAGGGTAGATTGCACGGGTCCTCTCGCCAGCTGGGTAGGTCCCACTGTATTGCTACAAGGCAGTAGACAAATAAACTTTCTTGTCTCTTTAGGTAACAGGGATCTTTCACAGGATGGCAAGAGACTTTCAATTAAGTATCTGTTGTAAGGGTAGATTGCACAGGTCCTCTCGCCAGCTGGGTAGGTCCCACTATATTGCTACAAGATAGTAAACAAATAAACAAGGACACTAGGGCCAGGTACGCAGAGCAGCCAGGGGGTAGAATCCTGGATCTAAAGATGATCAATGGTCAGTCAGCAAATGCAGTAGATTTATTGGCAAAGAACAAAGTATTTTCTACTGTCCTGGTCAATGGTAAAATGACAGAGCTCAAAATGGACACTGGTTGAAAGTGTAATGTAATGTCAGTAGAAACATTTCCTAAAGTGAAAGCTGGTGGGCAACTTAATTTGGTAAATTGTGTGAAGCTTTTTGCTTATGGAGGTGAATAGATTCAAACTGAAGGCTCAGTAGTGCTTTCATGCTATTTGGCTGGCAACAGTTACAGTTTGCAATTTTATGTAGTCAGAAGACATGTGCAGTCATTATTAGGTCTCAGAGACAGTTTTAGAATGAAACTACTTTCTTTTACCAAAGAAGTACATCATGCAAGCACATGACCCAGTTCCAGTTTCAGTTATGCTATTTTCTCAGAATATGCTGATGTTTTCAATGAGAAGATAGGCAAACTTCCAGTTTGTGCTCCATGAAAGTAGACCCAGAAGTCAGTCCAGTGATCAGACCAACAAGGAGAGTTCCAATAGCTGTGCAGGACAAATTCAAGGTCCAGTTAGACAAAATGGTGCTGCTAGATGTGATTTGTCCAGTCTCAGAACTAGGTGTCTTACATGGTAACTGCTTATAAGAAAAATTCAGATGAAATCAGTATATGCATTGACCCTAGATACTTGAACAAGGCATTAAAGTGACCTCATCATCCTATGTGTACAGTCAAGGAGATTGCCACCCTGATGCCAAATGTCACTTCTTTTTTCTGTCTTAGATGCAAAGAGTTCATTTTGACAAGTAATACTTGATCACAAATTTTCACTACTGACTACATTCAGTACCCCATTTGGTAGATACAGATTCCTCAGGATGCCTTTTGGAATAAATTCTTCCAGTGAAGTATTTCAGTGTGCAATGGAGCAAATTTATTCAGGCTATCCATGTGCAATAATAGTTAATGATTTACTAGTTGGAGGCAATGGTGAAGCAGAGCATGACAGATACCTCATGAAGTTCTGGACAGAGCACATGAAGTGAACTTGAAGCTTAGTCCTCTGAAGTGTAAATTCAGACTACCAGAAGCTACTTATGTAGTTCATTTATTTACCAGTGCAGGCTTACAACCAGACTCTTCCAAGTAAGCAGCCATTCTTGAAATGCCAGCTCCAGACAATGTGCAAGCTTTACAGCATTTTCTTGGTATGGTTAACTATTTGGGCAAATTTATCCTTAACTTTAGTCAGTTATCAACATCATTGAGAGAGCATACATAAAAAAATGTTGCCTGGTCATGGTTAGAGCAACACCAGAGAGCATTTGATAACCTCAAACAGCAAATTGCCAACCCACCTACATTGAGATATTATGATGTCCACAAACCAGTAGTTCTTTCCTGTGATGCTTCAAAGTTCAGTCCTGGTGCAGTTAGTCTTTAAGAGGGCAGACCTGATGCCTATGCATCTAGAACTCTTACCCAAACTGAGATACAGTATGCTCAAATTGAAAAGGAACATTTTTTCAATTGTATTTGCATGTTCGAAGTTCCATGATTATATTTATGGATGACCTATCCAAATTGAAACTGATAATCAACCTCTAGTCACTGTTTTAAATAACCCTATGCATTCAGCTCCAGCAAGACTACAAAGAATTATGCTCAGATTACAAAAGTATAATTTCAAAATGGTCTACACAAAAGGTAAACTTCTTTATCCAGATGACACCTTATCCAAATTGCTCAGAAATACCACAGAACAGCTTGATGAAGTGAATTTTGACTTTGATGTCATGAAAGTGCACAAATTTTCTACCACAAGACTTAATGAGCTGAGAGATCATACAAAGACTGATCCAATTTTTTCAAAAGCTCAACCACTTCATCAGTGCAGGATGGCCATCAAAGCAATCCTGTGTACCGCCAGAAGAACAACCTTACTTTTCATACAGAGATGAGATGTTGATGGAAGATGGTATAATTTTCAGAGGTCCCAAAGTTATTGTTCCTACTTTCTTACAACATGAATCTATTCAGATTTTGCATTATGGCGACCCAGGTTCTGACTCTACCAAAAGAAGGGTGACAGGACTAGTATTTTGGCCTTCTCTATTGAACGGCATTGATAAAGTGCTTTCTTCTTGTTCAGTATTTAATAGTTCTAAGCCACATTTGCAAAAAGAGCCACTTAAGCCAAGCCAAATTCCTGAACTACCTTGGCCAACAGTAGCCACTCACATATTTGAGTGAAACAATCAGCATTACTTAGTGTTCATAGAGTCTTATTTGAACTGCTTTAAAATCCAAATTCCTGAACTACCTTGGTCAACAGTAGCCACTGACATATTTGAGTGGAACAATCAGCATTACTTAGTGTACATAGAGTCTTATTCGAACTGGTTTAAAATCGATTTGCTACCTAACCTAACATCCAGTGCCCGTACTACTAAAATAAAACATTGTTTCTCAGTCCATAGTAGTCCCCTCAAAGTTATTTCTGTCAACAATACCCAGTGTTTGAGAGATTTGCAAAAGAGTGGGACTTTATCCATGTTACTAATAGTCCTGAATACCCACAGTCAAATGGCCTTGCTGAATAATGTGCAGTATAAAGTGCAAAGCAATTACTGGAGAGGTCAAAGCGTAACAATACCAATATTTTCTTAAATGTACTTAATCTCAGAAATATACTTCATGACAATCTACTAGGCTGGCCTGCTCAGAGACTTCTGTCTAGGCAAACCAGAACAACTTTGCCTATTAGTTCTAGTTTGTTGGTGCATAATGCTAAAAACAACAGAACAATCAAAGCCCAACTTTTTAAAAAGCATTCTTCTCAGAAGTTCAGCTATGATAAAATTTGCAGATTTCTTCTACCGTTAAAAGAAGGAGAGACTGTGAGTATGCAAACAGCAAAAGGATTTGATCAAACTGGTCAAGGGAGAGCCTGAGGTATATGTGCTGAGCCAAGATCCTATTTAGTGGAATCTGAGGGTACAGAGTGCAGGAGAAACTGTAAGCTTCTTCTACTTGTATCAGGAATGATATTGCAGCATCATACCTGTGATACAGACTTTAGATCTCAGAGCAACCCTGACACTGTTCATACCAACGAACATGTCTCAGTATCCATTCCCGTTCCTGATGATGTCCCAGTTGTCCCCAAAGATGAACATTCCTTGAAGACAGTCCCCATTCCTAGATCCAATTCTGACTTTTATGCTACATGATCAGGTTGTATTTCTAGACCTAGTGTAAAATACTCAGCAGCCTGGACATGATTGTTTTATATGTGTCTGAGTTTGTATGATTGCATGTCAAAGAATTCATTCTGTATCAGTACATGTCAGAAGATCATTTCTGTATAATTGCATGTCATTGAATACTGTCATTTGATGTATGAACTATTTCTCAAAGACAGAGGATGTAGAACAGAGCATGTGTATGTACCACTAAGAAGCATTTCCAGATGTAGGTACATGCATATAAATAGTGAGCATGTGCAGGCAGTAGTGCCATTTTGAGACAACGGCAAGAGTGTTAACATGTATGAGTGTGGTAGTCAGTCTGTTTATAAGTTTATTTAAGTTTAAGTTACAAAACCTCATTCCTTTTGTGTTTGTGTGTAAAAAAGCTGCTTGAACTGAACCCACAACTGTTATTATGTTATGTTATGATTTTCTACAAATGTTTTGTAGATGATCTTTTTCTTGTATGGACAGGGAGTAAGAGTGAATTGGATATTTTCTTTGATGAAATCAACTTTCTTACAGATTATCTGAAATTTACTATGGTTGAATCCTTTTACAGGATTACTTTTTAGATGTGTTTATAGAGAGGTTGAGTACTGGTAAATTGAATACTGGTGTTCACAGGAAGTCTTGTTACAGAAACACATTGTTACATAGACGGAGTATGCACAACATTATTAAAGACAAGCAATTAGAGCTTCTAGGCTTAACCCCACACAAAATGGATATGAAAATGAATTGATGAATTTAAAAAGCAGATTGTTAGCCAGGTCATATAGGGCTCATGAAATTTCCAATGGATTTCAAGGTATTGAACATTACAGGAATGATATAGCTTGCCCATATTTTTCTGACATTGGCAGCAGTATATATCCTAGTAGACTAAATGCAATACAAGCGACTAGTCATACTAATTCTGCTCAGAAATTTTCTTTATTTTTTACACATGATTTTGATAATGTTAAAGAGATTATAAACATTGGAGGATTTTAACTGTCGACTCACAAATCAAAGAGGTTGTAGGTGAAAATCCTCAATTTTTATTCAAGAATAAGAAGAACGTACATAGAATTCTATGTTATCCAAAAATAACAGAAGCTCATAGCAATGGTTCCTAAAATAAAGGTACATCTCCCTGCAACAACTGTAATTTTTGCACTCATCTGTAACCATAGTATGTTTGTCCATCCAGTCACCTCATATTGTCATGTTTTTGATGTGGTTGCCAATTGCAATACTGAACATGTTGTTTACCTTGCTCTATGTAACTGCTGTCCTGCCTTCTATGTTGGTAAAACAAACAAAAGGCTTAGGGACAGGGTAAGGCAACACTTATATCAGATACATATTAGGTCTAGTACCAATGCTTTGTCTAAACATGTCCTTGAAACAGACACCTTGCATACATTTAAGTTTATGGTCCTTCAGGTCAACACCCCCAGCATGAGGGGAGGTGATGTTAGAAATTACACCAAAAGAACAGAAATAAAGTGGATTATTAAACTTAAGGCACATGTCAGTTCAGGTCTGAATGATAAGATTTCTTTAAAACCTGTCTTGAAAAACAGGAGATTAGTTGTGAGATGAAATTGAAATATGTGTTTATATATATATGTATATATATATATATATATATATATATATATATATATATATATATATATATATATATATATATAATTTTATATAAAAGTTCATCCATTTTTAGTTTTAAAAAAGCTTTGATATTTTTTAGCAGTGATGAAATAATGTCTTATTTAGACATATGTTCTTATGTTTTTATTAGCTGTAATTCTGCTTTTAAGTATAGGTAATGATGTCACTGATTATTTGCATAATTAATTAACAACTATATAAAAAGGGGGAGTAATGGTTTGAATTTTGTTAACGATCTGAGGAAGCCTCTTGGTGAAAGTGCTTACCTATCTAATGCATCTAATAAACGCTTATTGGATTTTTTATATGGAACGTGTTGTTTGTGGACTTATTTCAACTGCTGCTCAAGCTTCATCCCTTTTGATGTTTAAGACTTTACTCTGCACGGGTTTGCTCCTTGGCTATATTGTTTATTTTATTTAATACCGAATATCTATTTACAATAAACATCTGAGTTTCAATCATAGGAGATACAAAAATAACACAGTTGAATGGATTCACACAGATTCAAAAAAACATTACTTAACTAATCTCACTATATTTTCCTGACTAAGGAATTACTGTTCCCTCATTAAGTTTTTTATACAGCAAGGCAGGATGATGAGTGTTGAGTTGCTTTCTACTGCAAGGCAAGATGAGATATCTGTGAGAGATTTTCCTGTCAGCTTCTTAAAAACAAAGTGCTGCTGTGAGAGTTACATCATATCTCTCACTAATATCTAAAGGGTCATTTCAGTGTTGGTTATAGAATGACATCACATCTGTTCACTTCACTCTGGTGCAATACATACCAGAGTTTTGCTAAGATCTACTGCAGCATTTGAAAGCTATAAAACAGTTTCAAAAACTTGCACCCTTCCAGAGTAGCAATTAGTTCACCCCTAAGGACAATACTGTAAGATTCCTAGTCCTGGTTTTCCCAGACCTTTTTGGGTCTGGCTGCAATCAGACCTGTAAGATAAAATATTTATGTCCTAAACCAACCCATTTAATTTTCAACATATTTTTCAAATTTACCTGGACTGAGATTAACCTCTTCCCTTCTAGAACTCTCTGTTAAGAGATATACATTTAATCAGTTATAATAATGCTGACATACATGTATGTCTCTTTTCTGTCTAGAAAGACACACTGTTGATGCATTTTTAACACAAATATAGTTTTTAACAAAAGCATCTGTACAAATCAGTGTGATAGTCAAATGACATAAAATTCTTTACAAAACTCCAGCCAGCTATAATGGCATATATTACACATGCACTGCCCTAGTCTCCCTGGCACAGATGGCACTACCTCATATTACTACATATGTGCATAGGATGAATGTCTTACCCCCTTAGTCGGTGGGTATGTGTGCTATCCATTGCCTCTTTGCCAGACAAGGGCATACTGTGCATGCCTGTGTTTACCAAGACCTACAGTGGCTGGTGGCTCCCTCTCTGACTCCTCATCTGCATGTGGCTGTGGTGACCTTGCCAGTGGTGTTGGGATGTCTGCCCCTTCCCCTTGGTGTTACTGCTGAGGCTGTTTCCTCAGAATAATATAGTTAGGGATGGCACAGACAGTGAAAAATTCAGCACAAGTATGGGGATTGCACTGTAGGGCTCCCCCAGAAGTATCTAGGCACTGGAACTGTGACTTCAGCAATCCAAACACATGGTCTATGATATTTATTTTTTGAATATTTGGCTCATTATAGCATTTTTCAGCAGGTGGGTATGCATTTCTGATGTACGTCTCCGCTATGGTTCAAATGCAAAATGTGCATCTCCCTGTAAATGACCCTATGGGATATCCCCCCTAGAAAACCTCCAATACAGTTGAAAGTTGTGCCAGATATGGGAATCATGGTAACTGCCTGGGTTGTCAGCACACACATTCAGGATGATTCCCTTATCCTGGCAGTTATTGGAATGGAAATTCTTTCTGTTTATTTACACCCTTCCCTGCTCCTCAGGTGATGCTTTAATTTCAATGTGTGCATAGTCTATGGCACCCAAAACTTCAGGGTAGAAATCCTGCATAGTTGTAGCTCTGTCCTTGGGTGTACAGGAAAAATATATCTAGTCACTGGCATGTTGTAGTATACCATTCGGTAATTGATGTAGGATCCTGGATGCGGATGCCTGTGACACCCCTAGCATATCCCCTGTTTGGTCTCTAGAAGGTTCCTATAGCTATTTTCTAAGTGCTACAAATACCTTAGTCTCTACATGTATTGGTCCTCCTGCTTGAAGATGACAGAGGTTGCAGAGTGCCTGTAGTGTGTCTCCTTCCACCTTGTAAAACTCTACAACTTCCACTTCGTGCAGACTGTGAAATGTTAAATGGGGTCTAAACACCCTTCCCTTTCTTGGCTGAGGTCTATTAGTAGCAGCAGCACCAAAGACTTGGGCTTGTTGCACATAAAGATATATAAGAACAACAGTAACCCCTAACATTGTTTCTTTGTAAAGTAGTTTCTGTTGCTGTATTCTAATAGGTTTTGGAATTTACAGGAAAAACTTGCACTGAGTGTACATGATTGCTTTATAGCTTGTTGAATAGTTCCTCCATCTTGGATTAGGTGATTAGCATACAGTCCAGCTGCTTATGCAATAATTAGCATGCTATGATGTTTACCTTGTTTGCATAGCTCTATATGCTGTCTAGAGATGCTTACTGAATTCAAAACAGCACACTACCATGTACGCATCATGACATGCACAAAGTTAGCACACTACCATGTACACATCATGACATTTACAAAGTTTTAACGCAGCATATAGACTTCATTGAATCCAGCCTATAGTCTTTTTCCAGTTCACTTCTAAACTGCAAAGTAACATATTTTTTTTAACATTTAACTTACTATCAGAAAACAAATAATTATTCCATGGATAAATGTCATTTTTTCACAGTTCAATATATTTTTTCATCAGTCCAAAAGTTTCAAAAGTTAAGTCACAAAAAGTCTGTTCCGAGATGTATATGACTGACTTTCTTGAGCTTTAAAACCCACAACTGCAAATTTTGTTCTTATTCTAACAGCTGGTCTTCTCATTAAAAAAAAAAACAGCTTTACTTATAGTATGTTGCTGCTCTCCTTTATTGCCTGCATTCATGACTGCATATGTTTTACTAACTGCATTATCTGCCACAACAAAACCAGACACCTCCTCAGTTTTTTGCTGATTTCCTCTTTGACTTTATGTCACTGCATAAGTTTTAACTACTGCATTCTCTGCTACCACATAACCTGGTTCCTTTTCCACATTACCATCCTCAGTACTTCCGAAAAGTTATCTGCCATATCATCCCATGAAACAGCACAGCTGTCACCGCTTTCATCCTGCCCAATTATTTTAAACAGAGCATCCTGACAGCATTTCATTTATCTGTACTACTTCAACAGAGGCACTTTCTTCCTCCTCCATGGAGAAAGCTAAACACTGCTAATCTGTACAGTCACCACCCAAGAATCATCGTTTACATTTTGAATCTCCATATCAAAATTTTTTCTGCAAATTCTTACTTTCCACCTCCAGACTCTTTATAACTTTTCTCTGCTCCATACTTTTACTTCCCTTAGGCCTCTTTCTTGCAACTGTAGTACACCTGTGATGCCATCTAGCAGCTTGAAATAGTATGGGATGTTCCCTGATCCCTAGCCAAATTTCCTCCATGACTCTGAAAAGGATAATGTTAGTATCAGGAAATTAATGAATGTTTTCTTTTATGAGGTTCTTTCACTTTTAGCAAGTACATTGGGATAATAACTAATTTAATGGGAGCAGCCAAAGAAGAAGGAGAAGAAGGTACTAGCAGATTATTTTAATCCCAAGTACTTATGATCTCAGGACAGGAGTTTAGTAACTTAGCCACCTAATTTACTGTTTTTTTTTAGGAATATTGGAAATTGGCACTTGATATGCCATTAATTTAAAATGCATTGAAATAGTCTAGATTTAGGAAAAAATGCAGGCTGAATCACTAGTATTCAAATTTTAATTTTAGGACGTAATTCATGAAATATTTCTTAAACATTGAAACCTATGCAGATAATGGATATTATCCAAGTTTTAAAAAAATAGCTGCAAGGAAGATGCCTGGTAATGTCAACTTTGCTGGTATGCATCACCAGAGAGAATGGCATCTATTCAAATGCAGATGCTCTGCAAATATAGTGCCTGAGGGAAACTCCCCAAAGCATTACTTTAGGGAATATTTTTGCATTGTTTGGGCTGTACTATGAAATCAGAGTTATGTGAGCTCTGTTTCACCCATAAAAGGTGTCTCCCATTTTTTTTTCCTATACATATATGACCATGAAATTAATATACATGTGTGTATATATATATATATATATATATATATATATATATATATATATATATATATATATATATATATATATATATATATATATATATAAATATATATATATATATATATATATATATATATATATATATATATATATACATATATATATATATATATATATATATATATATAGATATGAGATGGTGAGGGGCATGAACCCAACATAGGGTACAGTGAACCTTGTCTCATGAAAAAAAAAAAGTGTAATGATTTTTCTCTGAATTTTCAGTGGATTTTTATGTAGAGAAACTCTTAGTGTCATTTCTAAATAGAGATTTTGAGTTCCTACCACAAGGGTGTATAGGTGAAAACTAGAGCCATTTTAAGTCCAGTCAATATCCCACCAATGTCACAATCAAACCCTTACCTTTTGTTTATAAGGCGGAGACCTTAACCATTATGCCAAACCCACTTGTTTAAGGAAATTAATCTATACATTTTATGTCCCTGATATGTTGCTAGCTCTAGGACAGGAACAATACGTCAGTAAACATTCACATGGCTGCATCATTTCAGTATTGGGTTTGTTATTCTTCTGTGCAAACGCACTATTTTCTTTTCTGCATTATAAGTCCACAGTCTTTTCCTAGTCACTGACTAGCAACAGGGATTCCACCTGTTGATATATGCATTACAAAGTGATCTTTGCTGTGCCAGCATTTCTGTGTACTGAGTTAGAGAAAAAAAAGCTGACAGGTATGTCCTTTTTGGATTTCTTCAAGGCATTCAGCACCATAAGTCCTTTTCAATAGGTTACATTGTTTTGACTTTGCAGCTTTGTGCATAGTAGGTGTACATGTACATACAATCAGGTGAGCTTTGCGTTAAGAAGTCCTAAAGACAGTTACACGAGGGAAGATGAAAAGAACATGCCCTACCAGAAGAAGGTCTTAGGAGCAATAATACTTAACTTCTCAAATATGAACTCATCATGATGGATACTTAAGTGTGCAAACAAGATTCATAATACTTAACTTCACAAAAATGTATTCCCATAATAATAAGGTACATGATAAAAATGGATATAAAGAGCACAAGTTATGCTATAGTAAACAAAATCTAGAGCAGCTACCAGTCAAAGTTAGCAAAAGACAGAAACAGGCAATACACAAGGAAAACTGTTAACAGCATGATTGCATATAGTCTATAAATAGCAAGGTAATCACCTGTGGAGGTAAACAGAACTGATGACTGCTTAGTCATGTTGTTTATTTGTTTGAATATGGCTGTATATATGCATTTGCTTTTGTTGACTGTGAATGTCTAGTTGGGGAGGGAGAGACCTCATTCTCAGTGGAATCTCAGGCAGAAATGTTTAAACATTAAATATATGTCAGTGCATATCAAGACAATTTCTGAGATGTTATAAGTTAACATGCAGAGGTGTGTGGGAAATGAGGCAATAATATACATTGCATGTACTCATAATGAGGCCTGAGACCCATGATGCGCACTGTGTGTCACTATTGTGCTGTGGTAGACAGTGTATATGTTTATGCCCTGCTCAAAGTACTATAACTACCCCATTATCCTGCTGAGATGTAAGTACAGAACAAAGCTGGATTGTATGTAGCAGTGTTACATGAATGATCATCGAACCTAATATATCCCATGGCATGTGACTGAAACATCACAACAATGTGCATTAGATGAGGTTTCATAAACACAACCCATCATCATCAATACCTGTTACTAGGTAATGACATTGCTAAGTACCCAGACACTTTTTAAATGTTGCTACATACTGGCTCTCTCAAATATCAAATTTCCCATTACCAGTTACTGCTCACTAACAATACTAGGTATACAATACCCTCAGAACCAGTTACTGCATACTGACAGTACTAGGTACACACTTTCACCAGATACAGTAACCTCATGCTAACAGTACCAGGTACACACTTCCACCAGAACCAGTTACCTCATGCTGACAGCACCAGGAGCACACTTCCACCAGAGCCAGTTACTGCATGCTGACAGTACTGGTTACATACTTCCACCAGAGCCAGTTACTGCATGCTGACAGTACCAGGTACACACTTCCACTAGAGCCAATTACTGCATACTGACAGTACCAGGTACACACTTCCACCAGAGCCAGTTACTGCATACTGACAGTACCAGGTACACACTTCCACCAGAATCAGTTACCTCATGCTGACAGCACCTAGTGCACACTTCCACTAGAGCCAGTTACTGCATACTGTCAGTACCAGAAATGCAATTCTCCCAGAACCAGTTACTGCATACTGACAGTACCAAGCAAACACATCCACCAGAATCAGTTACTGCATGCTGACAGTATCAGTTACACACTTCCATCAGAACCAGTTACCTCATGCTGACAGCACCAGGTACACACTTCCATCAGAGCCAGTTACTGCATGCTGACAGTAAACGTTACACACTTCCACCAGAGCCAGTTACTGCATGCTGCTGTACCAGATACACACTTCCAGCAGAACCAGTTACTGCATGTTGACAGTACCTGGTACACACTTCCAGTAGAGCCAGTTACTGCATACTGACAGTACCGGGTACACACTTCCACCAGAGCCAGTTACTGCATACTGACAGTACCGGGTACACACTTTCACCAGAATCAGTTATGTCATGTTGACAGTACCAGGTACACACTTCCACCAGAACCAGTTACTGTATACTGACAGTACCAGGTACACACTTTCACCAGAACCAGTAACCTCATGCTGACAGTACCAGAAATGCAATTCTCCCAGAACCAGTTACTGCATACAGACAGTACCAGGTACACACTTGCACCAGAATCAGTTACTGCATGCTGACAGTACCAGAAATGCAATTCTCCCAGAACCAGTTACTGCATACTGACAGTACCAGGTACACACTTCCACCAGAATCAGTTACTGTATACTAACAGTACCAAGTACACACTTCCACCAGAACCATTTACTGCATACTGACTGTACCAGGTACACACTTCCACCAGAATCAGTTACTGCATACTGACAGTACCAGGTACACACTTCCACCAGAGCCAGTTACTGCATACTGACAGTACCAAGTACACACTTCCACCAGAATCAGTTACTGCATACTGACAGTACCAGGTACATACTTCTATCAGAATCATTTACCTCATGCTGCCAGTACTAGGTACAGAGACATTTACTGCATTCTGGCAGTACCAGTTACACACTTCCACCAGATTCAGTTACCTCATGCTGACACACCAGGTACACACTTCCACAAGAGCCAGTTACTGCACGCTGACAGTACCAGGTACACACTTTCACCAGAATCAGTTAGTGCATACTGACAGTACCAGAAATGCAATTCTTCCAGAACCAGTTACTGACAGTACCAGGTAAACACATCCACCAAAACCAGTTACTGCATGCTGACGGTACCAGTTACACACTTCCACCAGAATCAGTTACATTATGCTGACAGCACCAGTTACACACTTCCACTAGAGCCAGTTACTGCATGCTGACAGTACCAGGTATACACTTCCACCAGAACCAGTTACTGCATAGTGACAGTACCAGAAATGCAATTCTCCTAGAACCTTTTACTGCATACTGACAGTACCAAGTAAACACATCCACCAGAACCAGTTACTGCATGCTGACAGTACCAAGTAAACACATCCACCAGAACCAGTTACTGCATGCTGACAGTACCAGTTACACACTTCCACCAGAACCAGTTACCTCATGCTGACAGCACCAGGTGCACACTTCCACCAGAGCCAGTTACTGCATGCTGACAGTACCGGTTACACACTTCCACCACAGCCAGTTACTGCATGCTGACAGTACCAGATACACACTTCCAGCAGTACCAGTTACTGCATGTTGACAGTACCAGGTACACACTTCCACTAGAGCCAATTATTTCATACTGACACTACCAGGTACACACTTCCACCAGAGCCAGTTACTGCATACAGACAGTACCAGGTACACATTTCCACCAGAATCAGTTACCTCATGCTGACAGCACCTAGTATACACTTCCACTAGAGCCAGTTACTGCATACTGTCAGTACCAGAAATGCAATTCTCCCAGAACCAGTTACTGCATACTGACAGTACCAAGCAAACACATCCACCAGAACCAGTTACTGCATGCTGACAGTATCAGTTACACACTTCCATCAGAACCAGTTACCTCATGCTGACAGCACCAGGTACACACTTCCACCAGAGCCAGTTACTGCATGCTGACAGTACCAGGTACACACTTCCACTAGAGCCAGTTACTGCATACTGTCAGTACCAGAAATGCAATTCTCCCAGAACCAGTTACTGCATACTGACAGTACCAAGCAAACACATCCACCAGAACCAGTTACTGCATGCTGACAGTATCAGTTACACACTTCCATCAGAACCAGTTACCTCATGCTGACAGCACCAGGTACACACTTCCACCAGAGCCAGTTACTGCATGCTGACAGCACCAGGTACACACTTCCATCAGAGCCAGTTACTGCATGCTGACAGTAACTGTTACACACTTCCACCAGAGCCAGTTACTGCATGCTGCTGTACCAGATACACACTTCCAGCAGAACCAGTTACTGCATGTTGACAGTACCAGGTACACACTTCCACTAGAGCCAGTTACTGCATACTGACAGTACCGGGTACACACTTCCACCAGAGCCAGTTACTGCATACTGACAGTACCGGGTACACACTTTCACCAGAATCAGTTATGTCATGCTGACAGCACCTAGTACACACTTTCAGTAGAGCCAATTACTGCATGCTGTCAGTACCAGGTACACACTTCCACCAGAACCAGTTACTGCATACTGACAGTACCAGAAATGCAATTCTCCCAGAATCAGTTACTGCATACTGCCAGTATCAAGTACACACATCCACCAGATTTAGTTACTGCATACTAACTGTACCAGGTACACACTTCCACCAGAGCCACTTACTGCATGCCACATTACCGGTTACACACTTCCACCAGAACCAGATACCTTATGCTGACAGTACCAGGTACACACTTTCACCAGAGCCAGTTACTGCATGCTGTCAGTACCAGATACACACTTCAAGCAGAAACAGTTACTGCATGTTGACAGTACCAGGTACACACTTCCACTAGAACCAGTTACTTCATGCTGACAGTACCAGGTACACACTTCCACCAGAACCAGTTCTTGCAAGCTGAAAGTACCAGGTACACAATTCCAGCAGAACCAGTTACTGCATTTTGACAGTACTATTAAAAAATTCTCCCAGTATCCGTTACTACAAGGTAAGTTTATCATGCAGTGAGTCCTGCAGTGCCATAAGGAAATAAACATTACCATACGAATATGAATCTTACATGTAGATTCCATAATTATACAAACTATCACCCTAATTTCACTTTATATATTTATTTATCTAATTATTAATTTTCCAGTTGGACAAGATGGTTCTACTTTTTCATTTGCCTCCTGTTATAATACTGTGCTATGAAAATAAAAACTTGTACATATTTTTGTGACCTATCTCCCCATCCCTACACAAAATAGACAGTATGTTACAGGATACTCATCCATCCATGGTAACTCTTTCCAGACATTTATGCTGTGTGATGCCTAAAAAATAGTCAGTATTTTACATCTGAAATTATGAAAGATGCCAGTTTTTCATCCATTCTTATTCTGACTACAACCCATTTTTGCAGCTGTGATCACTATTTTAGCATTTTTTTCATGTATTACATGTCTTTACAAGATCATAGTCTGGAGCAAGCCAAGAAAGAAGAAGAGAAGTATTCTATCAGGGATTCACAATTCATAGTTATTCCGAGTGTAATAATTGCATGCAGTTACTTTGTTAAAACACATCATTTGACTATACTTGCTGCTATTTTCTTTCTTTCATTTTTGAATATATGGCATAGGTTATCTAGACTAATATGACTGCCTTTTCATGCTGTTTATAAGGTGTACTAATTAGCACTTTTAACTTTTCATCTAAATTTAATTATAAAGTTTGATCTAAATTTAATTACGTCATAACATTTGGACTAAATCTAATTATTCTTCACATGTAATGGAAAAAAGTATTCAGTCTTGTATTGTACTGTTAAAATACATTTGTGGGTGATTTAGTTATTATACCTGCCGTCAGATCTTAGCATTTGATCTCAAGCCTCATGAAAAGTATAGTTAATTGATGTTTTTTGACCTGCTTTTTATACACCTGTGTGGATCGCAGCAGTTAATCTTTGGTTCCTCAGATTGGCCCTTTTGCATAGCTTTTTCCACTCTTTTGAATGGATGACTTCTAAAACCTTAACACAATATTTATTTATTTATTTTTAGTGTATATTTGAAACTGGGCCATCACATGAAAAATGCTGCCTTGCTAATGCATCTCAAACAATTATGCTGATTATTTTAAATCAGATGTTTTAAGTGGAGATTTTATTTCAAGTTCCAGTGTAGAATTAAAAATATCAAAAAACAGAAATCTGCACTTCTGAAAATACCCTTCTAAAAACATGACTGGCATGTGTCCATTCGATAACTTAAGAAAAAAAAAACATACCATAGGATGATAGGCATATTTGCATACTATACTTGGAGCTATCATATGCATCCAGTTGTCTGGGGTGCTGTCCCCACTCAGGTATTATTGACAAATTCAAGTGGTTGGCTACAAACCTTTATGTCATGCAGTGGATAGCAGCTGGCTTACAGACAGGACACAGGAAGTTAGAACTGGAGAGTCCACCTCTACAAAGAGGCCAGTCACAAGTGTAGTTCCTCAGGGACTGATCTTGGGACTGCTCCTTTGTGACTTTTACTTCTCTCAAGTCAAGGTCAATGTCAATGGCCTCTGGCTGAATAAATTTACAGAAGATTGCAAGCTAGGAGCTGTCACTTGAATCTCACACTGACACAAATTTTCTCTAGGAAGGGCTGGCACAGAGCAATGGACTAAAACTAAATGCCAAGAAATGTATAAGAGTATACTTCAGGAAGTCGTCCACACCTAGACTATCATATTGAAAATATACCTGTAAGAGCAGACCCATAGTCAGGGACTTGAGGACACAAATAGATAGTAATCTAGCCTTTGATCATCATGTGTCTACAGTAGTGAGGAAAGCATTCTAGGTTGTGCAACTCATAAACAAAGGTATGGCATCTAGATCCAAGGAAGTAATTGTTCCACTGTATTCAGCATTCAACAGACCTATCATTGAGTACAGTGCCCTCTTTGGTATGTAGCTAACTAGGCATATCCAACAATTAGAATGTCCACAGAAGTTCCTCACTAAAAGAACACAGGGTTTAAGCAGCATGTCCTGTGCAGACCACCTCAAGGACCTATCCCTGTATTCTGTCAATGACAGGCTGTTGAGTGGAGATCTCCCCTCCCCCTGGGGTGGGGGGTTGGCATGACGCTGAAGGTATTTACCTTATGAACACAAGGTGCAGGGTTTGATTCTCACATGGGGTAATTGGCAAGGTTTAAAATGGCCCACAAAGGCAGTTAGCCTAGTATGAACCTATGAACCTATATATCTACCTTATGAAGATCTATACCTGGCATACAAGACATTGCCAAACCTCATTCTGATGGGATATCCACAAACCAAACAGCACCAGAATTACCCATTCTAAAGACTTAGACCTTGCCTGTAATATAAATAGGACCTGCTGGAGAGACAGGTATGTATCCCAGAGATACTTCTCTGGAACAGGCTCCCCATCAATGTGAAGCAGAGTCCCTCCCTAACCCAACTGAAGTGTAACTTGACCAAGTGGATGTAGAACAGGAAGTTCATCCCTGGTTTGGCACCCATGTCTCTAATCCACTTCTCCGGCCACTCACACATGCATATAAACTATTACTACTAAGCCATTTCCTATGTATACACTCAGAAACATGCACACAAACATTGTGCCAGACAGACTATCTAACAAGGCAATTGCCATGTATAAGCAGATGTTAGCTAAAGCTACCACTCTAGGTATAAACAGTTCCTATAAGGTATTTAGAGAAAGATCAGTTCATCAGCTGCTTGACAAAACTTTAGTTTATAAAGTTTAAACCATAAAAAAATGCACTAACACACAATTAGTTTATAAAGTTTAAACCATAAAAAAATGCACTAACACACACAAGTAGAATGATGTTTCCTTAACCTTCTGCATGTAGTTTAGTATGATTAAGGGTTTAAAATAAGTCAGAATGTCCTGGTGTACACAATTCATGTTTAGTTTTAATATTTTAATATTTTATTCCAGTCAGTCCTATAAGACTTGATAATCCTGATCCATCACACGTCCATCATACTATTTCATCCCTCTTCATAGGTACTGGCACCAGACCCTTCCACATGTAGGGAGTTTGTACCTGTGGTGGCACCAGACCCTTCCACAGGTAGGGAGTTTGTACCTGTGGTGGCACCAGACCCTTCCACAAACAGGGAGTTTTTACTTATAGTGGCACCAGACCCTTATACAGGTAGGGAGTTTGTACCTGTGGTGGCACCAGACCCTTCCACAAACAAGGAATTTGTACCTGTGGACATATAGTGTTATTTATTTGATGACACGCTGACACATTTACACTCTTTGCCATCTCCTTTTTAGCTGCAAGTGAAAGTGAATGGCTCCTTTAAGAAAAGATAAATAAGCAGAAATGACAGAAAGTGTGTCACGTCCACATTGTACTTGTTTGGTGCTTATCTACTGCATTCAACGCACTTGTGTTGCTAGATAGCATCAATAAGGACAAAAAAGTACTTGTGAGCTAATTAATCTTGAGATGTGGATTGATTCAGATCTCAGCAGTGGCTGAGATTTGGTGCCACTAGCATTACATCTTGCATAGAGTCTGTGGGATTATGCCCATCTAATACAGAAGTCTGAGCAGTCATTTTTAGTTTCTCATTCTCCGCAGATTAATCAGAAATGGATAAGAAACTTCCTACACTTAGATGAAAGCTCCATTTGATTGGGGTCCTCAGTGCAGCAAAAGATTAAAAAGTTTTAGCAAGCCACATGCTCCTGTTAGCAATTTTTTCATACATGGTCTCACACTTCATTTCCTGAAGGGAAAATTCCAAGTCTAAGGAAATCAAAAATCCAAGCCTGAGGAAATTTGTCATCATAGTCTATCTGAAATGCTTGACTGCTTGTATTGGAAGGACTGTAGGGATGGAATAGTAGTGTATGCAGCTTGATGATATCTGTGGTCAATGTAGATCAGTGGACTGTCAGGGACTGAAAAGTATGGCCTTCATAAGTGTCGATATGATTGATTCTGACCCCTACGAAATGTCTTAAATAACCTTATCTCAGTACCAGACTGGCTACTAACACAATGTATTCCTCTTAAAGTCTGAGGCTGTTCCTTACAACTGTTTGCTTTAGGTAGAAGTTGGACATTCCACAAACATTTTGGCTGACCACTGTTGTACATAAAGAAGTGAAGTGCTTTATCAGAGTAATGAAAACTAGAGAGGTGAAGTCTTTGACACATGGAGTGGTGGGTGGTTGTCAGTAGAAAAACACAAGACAAAAGTGAATATGAACATCAAGAGTGAACTAAACAATTGAAACCATGCAAAATGTTGAAATGTAGTTAGATTTTGGCTAATCCACTACCACAGAGTCTAAACTTTGACCTGTTGTGCTACAGTACTATGACTGAGCACAAAGCCAGTCATTAGAGATCTGAGTGGGACGGGAGATATGTCAGTCCACTAACTGTGGTCTTTCATGGAGAAAGGAAAAAGCCTAAAATCAGCAATAAAATAATCAGGATGCTCATAAAGCTGAGTAAAGAAACTTACAGTACTTTTCTTTATTCTAAGTCTCCTCGCTCTCATATAGTTTAGTACCAGTATCACTGGCAAGTAATGTGACCCATCATCAGTTCTCTCATAATGATATTGATGCAACCACTTCAAGACCGCAACTTAAAATGGAGGTTTATGTACGAGTCCACTTATTCATGTAACAAATAATAAAAATATGTTGGAGTCCAGGATTCTCTTCTTCCCACTTAACTATGTAGACAATTATGCTACAATCACCAGGTAGAAAGTAATTATCTGGAGATTATAACAGTGACTGGATGACACTCTTGGTGAAGTGAGTAGTGGGTGGAATCTTAATCTTGTTTGTCAGATAATGAAACAGGACCAAATGAGGAGCAAGATATATGAACTTTAGTTTCTAATGATAGTGATATATTTGATCTCAGTATGGTCATATTCTGAATTAATTAGAAAAAGAATCTTCCTGTCATAGAAGTTCCATAGCTATGGATGTGGTCCTGATTTTCACAAAGTATTGAAAACATATTTAAAATATAGTGTTACTGATTCTTTGACATGGTAGAGTGTAAATGCCATCAGAAATAAACAGGGAAAACAACAGATCTCATTTGATTTAGGATCACAGAGCAAGCAAAATTAAAATCTGACCTGATGTGCAAAATGAATTTCTATTACAATTCAACATTTTTTTCTTTACTCATCTATATGAGAGGTAAGATGCTAGGCAGAGTAGAAAGGGACAATTTTGTAGGATTGACAGGGTTTTCCTTGTCTCTTGATATGCAGCATTTCAAAATAATAATAATAATAATAATAAAATAAGACTGAAATATTATGTCAGAATTCAGTGCTCAGAGAAGATGCATTCATCGGTGTTAACGTTCATGTGATACTGACACATGAATAATTTCTTTGAGTGCTATAAAAAAATTATGCATGCATACACACAGTAGAAGCATAGTGCTGCTTTTAGCACTGCATTCTAAGTTTTGAGACTACATAAATATTGATTTCTATTGCCCCATTCTAAATAGCATACTTGTATTCAGTGTTTGCCTTGTGTGCATTTTAATGCTAGGCAGAGTTCTATTTTCCCAGCCAGTTGTTAATGCACATATTTGCTCATATGACTCTTCTGTTTCAATGCTAATCCAGGCTGGTTCTTGATGGGAGCTGTGTACAAGCAAGAGGAAAAACATATCAATGTTCTGTGGACAGCACAATGGTATATGTGTCAAGCGGTTAATTGTATGAGTCACAGCAAAGCTATTCTGACAATTCAGGATGTAGTAGGTTCGAACTTCTCCAGTCACACTTCTTACATTTCTTCACCTCTTGGCAATTGTTGACTTTTTTGTGCATTGTTTGATGCTGTTATGGCAGATAGAAATAACCCTACTTTATTATTTTTCCTTAACCTTGCTCTGCATTGCTATTAAATGATGCAGACTGTATACGGACTATCACATTGCTACACAAACCAGAATATAATAAGGCTATTATGTCACATCACTGAGCAAGTCACTAAATGAGAAAGATGTTACCATTATAGCAATTAAAGTTTTAAAGAGTATACATTATTTTTCTAGGGAAGAAGCTTTTATCTTTTAGTTTAGGCACCTCTGCCCCTGTTAACTTCGGCACTTTTTTCTTTTTAACTGCCGTTGTTATTATAGATTGACACACCATGGGCTTTTCAGAGCACTTCCATTTTTACACAAGCCCTATGGCACGTATTACAATATCATAAAGCTGTTCTGTCTCAGGAGTATGTCAGTGCATTCACAGATAAGGGCATATTTTTCTTTTCTCCTGATTCAGCAGGAAGGGGTCAATTGGGCAGATCAGTTGAGGGTTTGCTGTCTGTAAGCAGAAGCTGAAAGTGAATTTTTTACATTCACTTTGTTTAAGTGTAGTGGAATAACGTCTGCTGGCATTACCACTCAGCAGTTAATAAATTCCTGTTCAAAACCTTAATTGCAGGAATGATATAATGAGTCTGGTGTAGCAGCTTGCTTTGTATTTTGGTGTCACATCCTGTTTAAAAGTGAGCAGTGTATTCCTCCATACTTATTCCCTGACTTGTTTGAATTGGGCGATTTTACTCTTATTATGGACTTCATAAATTCCAAAGACCCTTCTCCAGTTTGCTTAATTCTATGTTTTACCCAGACTATAAAATATTGAAATCACTAAACAAACACCATGTAGTATTCACATTTTCTGCTAAGAATGCTGTGTTAATCCTTCAACACACTAACCCTGCAGCAGTGTCTCTCCAGACAGATTTTTTTTTCTTTTTTCTTTATTTGGACTCATACTTTATAAACCATTGCTTGTGTATGCCAAATGGGAAAATCATTGATTAAAAATATAGAAAATGCTGATCGATCGTAATCCAATTATGTAAGTTAATAGTGGGGAACTCAAATGCACCATTACAATAGGTCAATACACTAAATTAAAATAAGGTTGTGATATATAAGTAAAAAAGGGCTGCCACTCCAAAAGAAAGTCTTGTTGTAAGAGAGGTATTGAATAAACAGTAGGACAACCAAGAATACACAGCATAAGAGTGGAGAAGGAAAAAAAGGACCATTGAATGAAATGAAAATGAAATACTTTTTTTAAGTAAGGAGTGATTGTCTAGGCTGGGGTGGGATGGCAAAGAAAACTATTTTTGTAGAAGAAAGCATGAAAATTCTGTTTTCTTTTATTATTCATTGGCATACATTGCTTTATCTAGAACACACAAAATGGTATTCAACAGTCATGCATGAACCTGCATCATCTAAGAAGCACAACACTATGAATGGGTAAAGTAAGTAAACAAGTCAATGTTATTCTACAGCAATCTAATAAACTTAAGAAAAGCCTACCTGTGAAATGAATATCAGCACAAAAATTATATGCTTAATGAATTAATATTTAAACACTTATTATTCAGAAAGACAGATTCAGTGAAATCTTGATTTTTAGTTTGTTTTCATCTTCTTCTTCTGTATATGACCCCAGAGTGTAATACGTGTGTGTGTGAGTGTGTGTGTTTGTGTGTGCGCGCACACACACACACACACACACACACACACACCAACCACACACAAGCAGTATATGCCAACAGAGAGCTGTGAGTGTGTATACACCCTCACAGCATATTCAAGTGGTATATGACCCCAGAGAGGTGTGTGTATGTGTGTGTGTGTGTGTGTGTGTGTGTATGTGTGTGTGTGTGTGTGTGTGTGTGTGTGTGTGTGTGTGTGTGTGTGTATGTGTGTGTGTGTGTGTGTGTGTGTGTGTGTTTTTCTCCTATGCCATTAAACCTTAATTCTATATTCAGAGCCTGCCCTCTCCTTAATAGCTCAGGACAGTGTTCACCATAGGAAGGCATACAAAAAACTCGTATACCAAAGGAATGACCTTGTGGTAAAGGCAGGACTCTAGGTGCAGTCTTTGTCACTGCAAGCTTTTAAGCTTAAATAACATATGTCCTAGTTTACTTAGGGTCAAATTAAAGTAGGGCATATCCACTTCCAAACTCTCACCACCAACAGCTTGCATCTCAAGATTGTAGGAAAGAAGCGGGTTTTCAGCAAAGTTAACAGTTCTCCTAAAAGAATCCAGAGTCCAGAGTCACTGTTCTTCTTACATTATATCCAAGTTCAATATCCGTCTTCACTCCCTCAGCCATGAAGTATGGTATAGAACATAAAAATAGACAAGAGAAGAGAGAGATCCCCTGTAATTTAACGTTTGGCAAAAAACAAGTCAAAAAAGAGAAAATGAGCAAAAAACACAGCTGATGAAGATGTTTAATGTACAAAATAAAATAAAGGTGAGCACTTTCATATATACAGCACTTCTTCAGAACAACTAACAAATACATAAAGCTGCATCAATAAATAGGCAAATCAATTAACAAGTCAAACCCTCATTACTGTTACCATAACAACTAATTAGTGTTTAAGTTTCCTTGAAAGCAAGTAAGGTTTAAGTGGAATATCATCATTCAGACCAAAGTCTCTATCTGCCTGCAGGGTTTCCATTTCAGTTCATTGTTCTCTGTTATGTTAACGACACATCCTCCCCTAATACTCTTAGAAGTTAATTGTACCACTCTAAAGAGAAACTTATTAAAAATATTGGATGCATCATTCATGTTTACTCAGTGCATTTGTTCTAACCTTTCATCTAATTTCACCCACATGGTCCGGAATTCTTTCTTTAAGACTACAATTAGTCTTTCAAACATAAATACATGGGCAGCCCTTACAGTTTACTAGGTGAAGTCCCTATCCATGCCATGGTTGAAAGGCCTGTGTTTATATTATAGATAATCCATTCTTTGTACATCCTACTACCAATATTAAGTATGAATTCAGATTCTATGCTGATTGCAAAAGTAAACATCTGATGTATCTTGCCAGCTGCAAGGATGGCTAAGAGTTTAGGGGGAGATGTGTTGTTAACAAAACAGAGAACAATTAATTGAAATGGATCATCACACTGCAGGCAGATAGAGGCGTTGGTCTGAATGATAACATTTCACTTAAACCTTACTTGCTTTCAAGGAAGCTTAAACACTAATTAGTTGTTATTGTAACAGTGATGAGGGTTTGACTTGTTAATTGATTTGCCTATTTATTGATGCAGCTTAATGTGTTTCGTAGTTGGTCTGACGAAGTATTGTATATACAACTGGTCTGAAGAAGTATTGTATATATGAAAGTGCCCACATTTATTTTATTTTATTTTGTACATTAAATGTCTTAATCAGCTGTGTTGTTTGCTAGTTTTCTCTTTTTTGACCTGTTTTGTGCAGAACAAACTTGAAATTAGAGTGGCTCTCTCTTTTTTCAGTAACAAACGAGCCAGTTTATGTTACTGATTAATTTGGTTATTTCCAGTGATATAATTATTATATTAAGAATCTCATTTGGTGTCCATTTTTCAACATCAGCATCACTGAATATCAACATATAGGTTCATAGGTTCATAGGTGTGTACTAGGCTAATGGCCCTGGGGCCTTTACAAGCCTAGCCGTTGGATTACCCTTGCATCGTGCCACCCAACCTTAGTTCCCAGCACCTCTGTTGAGTAGAGCCACTGCAGTTATCCCCGGGGTGAAGTTTCTATTTCCCATCCACTCATCAAGATTTCTCTTGAAAAAGGTCAGTGAGGTGCTCTGCTTGACATGTATGGGAAGTCTATTCCATAGCACGGGCAGTCTCTGGGTTATGAACCTGTCCCTCCAGCATGTTCTATTAATTGTGGTAATGAGGTTGAGGTCTCTGGAGCATGTGGTGCGGAGGGATTGGGATTTCTTTAGATGTAGCATTTCTAACAGAGCTGGGTCAGACATGGCTTTGTAAGTCAAGCAGAGATTGCCTCTAAGTAGGCGATATGAAACAGAGAACAGTTAGAGTTTTTTGAGTCTGTCCATATAGGGCAAGTGTTTAAGGCCTAGGATCTTCTTTGTGAGGTACTTTTGTGGCCTCTCCAGTTGTTGCAGGCGCCTAGTGAGATACATGCCAAATGGGGCATTGTACTCATTGATTGGCCTAATGAGGGAAGAGTAGAGGGAGACAATGACTTCTTTCTTCTTGGATGCAAAACCCTTAGTAATGAGATGTGCCACATAGAAGGACTTTCTGACAACAGTGGCAATGTGGTGGTCAAAAGAGAGGTTGCTGTCAACCTGTGTTCCCAGTTCTCTTATAACACCTTTTGTGTTCAGTGGACTACCATCAATGTGGTAATTCATGGGAACTGGGTTTTTCCCAAAGGGGACGATGACACATTTTTTGCCATTGAGCTTAAGGCCATGGTTCTGACACCAGTTGTTGGTCTCAGTGAGGCCGTTCTGTAGGATGTCAACATCACTTGGGGAGTTAATAATAGCTCCCAACTTATAATCGTCTGTGAACTTTGTCAGTCAGAGTCCCTTCATGTTGGCCTTGACTTCAAATAAGTAGATACCAAACAGGAGAGGACCCAGAACTGAACCCTGTGGGACTCCATTTGTGACTAGTCAGCAGTCTGACTTGGAGTCAGCTACTTTCACACTGTGGGTTCTATCGCTGAACCAGTTTGCAACCCACCTAGTGATATAGGGGTTGCTGCCAAGCTTAGTGAGTTTTTCTATGATTTCTGAGTGGAAAATGTTATTAAAAGTCTTGGCCAGATCAAGGTAGGCTGTATGAACCACCTTGCCTTCATCCACAGCTCTGGTGACTGACTCATAGAAGTTGACCAAGTTGAGCAGGCATGATCTACCCTTCACAAAACCAAACTGTGTGGGATCCAGAGTTTGGAGATTCCCTATATCCTTGCTTATTAGGTCCATAATGATGCGTTCCATAGCTTTGCATATCAGACTGATCAGGCTAATGGGGGTGATAGTTCCCAGGGTCTGTAGTTGCTCCTCCTTTGTGGAGAGGGATGACTGTAGCAGTGTGCCATTCAGAAGGGACAAAGCCTGAGGTGAGGCTGTGATTGAACAGGGCACATAGGTGAGGTGCCAGTTCACTCTGTAGTTCATGTACAACATAATCAGGGATATTGTCAGGTCCCATAGAAGTTGTATTCTTGGCCTTGGACAGTGCTGTATTAACCTGTGCAGCAGTAATACTGGGTGTCTGGCAATCTACTAGTAATGTGATTTGTCCTTTGGGGGGGGGGGGAGAGTAAACATGGCACTGAATCTGTCGGCCAGTATACTGGCAATATCTGTTGGCTCGGTATAGGAGGTACCATTGTGCAGTAGCTCAAAGCAAATCTGGGTATTGCCAAGGAGATTTTATACATAACTATAGAAGATATGGCAAATGATACCCTCATTGTGAAGAAACAATGTATCAGAAATATTCTTCTGCACCATCCTTTTGTAATACGTTTTCCCCTGCCTTATCCCTGTTTTCTTCTTGACTCTGTAAAATCCAGTAATTGGCTAGCTAGATCATGTGTGTGTGTGTGTGTGTGTGTGTGTGTGTGTGTGTGTGTGTGTGTGTGTGTGTGTGTGTGTGTGTGTGTAGAGGGAGTAAACAAGCTCTTGTCAAAAGTATTGCCCTCTCCATTAACATGCAGAAACCTGGGTTTCACATCTTGGGTGCCTTTGCTTTAGCCTTTACAGCTCAGACTCTCCAATCTAAACCCATCTCTAGACACTTATGAACCAAATATCAAACTCTGATTTTAACAGTTCCTCAGGTTCTAACAGTTCTTTTATTTAGTAAAGTACTAAAAATTCTTCTTTGCTATTGTCTTAGCATATGATCATTGCATGTATCAAAATCCTGTCTGCCCAATGCAAGTCCTCAGAAGTGCCATCATTGATAGGAGCACATATTCCTAAATAGAAATGTCCCTTGACGAGAATTGCCAAATCTTTGCCTGAGTGGAGTGAATAGCCTAATTGGGGTATAATTAATCTTGCAGGTTTTCTTCTGTCATCTGATTACAAATTTGCATCTGAATCTTTTACTCATCTCAGAAAGTTTAGATTTTCTAAATGCATTCATTGAAATGCATGCAGATTCCTCATGTTCTCTCACATTTACCCCTGTATCAGCTGATGAAATCACTAGTATACCCACATAACAAAGTTCTCTGGGTTTTGAATTACAGAATGAAAGGTTTGCACTTCTACAGCATGATTGCTCATCTCTTTATCTCGCTGTCATCATCACAGTGTCACTGCCAGCAGTATAGCAGTATTACCCTGTCAAGACTCTTGTTATGCCCAACATCTCAAATGACTCACAAACTGTGAGAGTGCTGCATGTTCAGGAAACAAAATGGAAACTACTTCCAGATGACTGATAATGTCTACTGAAACATAATACTATCCTGGAACTATAAGCTTTGTGTGAAGAAAGTTGCAATAACAAATATAGTCAGTAAATGCAAGTTTTCAGAATGTTCTGCAGTGTGTTTACTATGGCAACATATTTCCAGCCTCTGGAATTCTTGACCATTCCCTATACTGTACTTCTGAGATCTGATCTTTCCTGGGAACCCATCTACTACTCCTTTTTTCCCATTTATGTGGTTCTCTGACTGCATTAGGTAGCGGCAGTATCAACTATCAATTGCAACTGTGTCACTTAGTCCTCTGGAACCCTAGCAAAAGGCCTGGACTACAATGCATTTAGACAGTTTCCAGTCTGAAATGTAAGTATTTACCCCAAAAGTTTTCACTAAGTGGCCAACCTGTAATGATTCTCTGTGCATTAAACTGGCACATGTACTAATTCCTATCCACCATCAGCCTTCCCCTTACCCTTTACATTTCGCTGTATGCAGTAGTTATAACTGTGATTTATATACTTCATATAACATTATATAGTTTGTTATCATATTTACAGCCTAGTTCCCATAGTGGTGTAAATAACTAGATATCAGGGTTCACTTCTGTTATTATTGTTTCCTTTTTTAATAGTATGTGCTTGTGAAAAATTGTCCATTGTTTCATTCCTGTATTATTAGATCTGTTGCTTTGTATTTTCTATGTATGTAAGTATTTATTTATTGCATTGTTATATGTCTTAGCAGTGTATACTGTACTGTTTTGTCTTAACTAATTACATTAGGTCAGCTAAGTAAAGATATGTTGTTTTTTTCCCCCTTATTTAGGTGAAACATTCAAAGCAGCTGTCCTGCACCACCAATATAAGCTTTCACTTTACAATTAGAAAGCTGTATAGATCTAGCAAGTGGAAGACTTGACAGAGTGGAAAACTTCAGTGAAAAATGAACAAAATATATATTTTTTTCCATCATATTGTCATAATCAGTATAGTAATACTTCTGCAGCATCCCTGTAGGTGTTTAGAATCATGGTGTAATTTGTTGTACTGTACATGGTCTGAAGGGTCTATATTATTTTATCGACCGCTTAGTATGTCGATCGCCTAAATGTCAACAGCTAAGGGTCGAAAACTGACAACATTGAACGGCCAGTTAAGCAAATTCTTTCATCAGGAAAGAATTTGCTTGGCCATTATCAGGAGTTTGCCCTTTCCCCAATGTAGAGTGATCTCAGAGTCGGTATATTTAGTTCTATGGGGTATGGGGGGGCACAGCCCCCCAGTTTTTGATGGCTTGGAAGTTTGTGTTACTTTGGCATGGTCAAGTGAATTCTTTCCTGATGAAGGAATTCACTTAACTGGCCGTTCGACATTGCCAGTTTGCAACCCTTAGCTGTCGATGTTTAGGCATTCAACAAGTTAGAGCGGTTGATGATTTACTATAGACCCTTGGTCTGAATGGGGACTGCCATACTGATTTTTTTTTTTTTTTTTTTATGTACCTACTGTTTCTATTCCCAGATTGGACTTTATTTGCCCTGTAAAATGGCATATCTTAAATGCAGTAAATTAATTGATTTATTTCATCATTCAGTTGGAATGACAGTTCTTTGCATCATTGGCTTCTTATATTATCTTTGCAAATATTATTGTTTTTTTCCATTTTCTCAGATTTGCTCTAGCTGTAAAATGCTGAAAAAGACATCAGAGATATATTCTGTACATGTTTCAAGTCAGAGCAGAACTTCTGTAGGATTTTGTTAGGTATTTATATCTGTAGTATCTCTTGAACATCATAACCTTTCTGAGCCTCCCATAAACATCAAAAAGTACATTTAACTTCCACATATGACACATTCACATAGGAAATGTACACAAAAACACATGCAGATACACAAACTGCATACACACATACACATGCATATGCATTTATTGACCATTATCCCTCTGCATTTAGCCTGATACCACATAAAACAACCAGTTGAGGTTCTAAGTAACATTTTCAGATTGGATTAGGCACCTCAGGAAGGCCAGGTACTTCCATAATGCTTAAACTGTTTGATTCTAATCCTTATAAACATGCTACATTAAAACAGCACACAGTGGAAATTTATATATATATATATATATATATATATATATATATATATATATATATATTATAAAAAAGAGCAAAAATTTCACTACGGTTGAAAAAAATCAAATTTCTGTTTAATTATTTACGATGTTATGAAACACGATTTATGATAATTTGGGAAAAAAAGAAAAGAAGGTTTAAAAGCAGAATGACAGCTGGTAGAACATAGTTGTCAGACATATATTTTCTTACATGCCTGCAGCTACACAATGACTGGCACTCAAAATCTTAAGGTTCTGAGTCAAGATTATTACAGAAATTCTGCCAAAATGTCACAATTATCAGGTGGGCATAATAGAATTGAGAATCTCCTTTGGAAGGAAATGCCTGGAAGCAGAGAGCCATGTGTATGTCATGTTTAAAGATTACACTCAGTTTCAGGCACATTATGTGACACCAGAGACAATTCGGCCCTAAACATCCCCGAGTATCAAAGCAGATATAAACAACAATTTGTGACAACAAAAATGACAGTGCCAAGTACGCTGGGAAGTGTTGCATTACAGTTAACTTATTGGCCAGGCCCAATAACAGGAATGTATTTCAGAATAAAGGGATATGAATAATGAGGCAGGTTGGTAGAGAGTAAGAACTAAACATAAATAGAATGCTAACATTTATCAAAATGTGAGATGGGGGCTACTCATCAGAAAGGCAGTGATTATAAATATGATTCATATTTCATTTATTTCATTTCATGTTCATTTTTTTAATTGAGTTTGCTCAATAAGCAATTTTTTTTTGCTGTAGCTAATCACAAAAAAAAAAATAAAAATAATAAATAAATTAAAACAAACCTCAAGCATGAAGTGCCTGTACAGCTGCTTCTTATAAAGTATAAACTATTAGCAGTAGAGACACTGTTAAATCAATGCTTAGCCAATAAAATTATTGTAAAACATGATATATTAGTTTTATTTTTCTTGGCTACTGCTGTATTACTTCACCACAGAGTTTACTTTCATCCAGGTTTATTTTCATCAATAGCAAGTAAATGCATTTTTAAGATGAAATCTTTTACAGGGCATCAACTTTTATGAACTTTAATATCAAAATAAAACAATTTATTTGGAAGGTATGTTACAGACGTCACATGATATATAACAGAAAATAATATGCATTTGCCAACATTAAAAAATGTAGAGATCATTTGTAAATGAAAACTTGAGCTAAAGAATGCAAGAATGCATTATTTCTAAGCACTATTACAATCTGCAGCTACACCAGTAATGTGCAAGTTATAAATAACTGGAGACTGCAGTGAAAAAAAGTTGTTACCACTCTGTCGACATGTGTTTACACTAAAAAGAAGAGGAGTTAAGGGAAGCGGATTGTAGAGGGGATATGTAAGAGATTGGAGGAGGGAGGAAAAGTGAATTATATAGCATAAAGAGTGAGAAGTAACAGTGAAAGATAGGGTATTTTTCAATGGAGAGTTAATATGCAATAACATTTGGTGATGGATTTGAAAAGTAAAAAAAAAGCAGTTTGTAATAGAAAATGTAGGTAGAAATGAAGATGGTATAAATGTCAGAATGAATGCAGGAATTAAATACACTCTTGGCGATTTTAGAGTTATAAATAACACAGTCAGCATGATGAAAAAGAAAGAGATAGAGAGAGGGGGTGGGGGGTGGGAGAGCCTGAGTATATGGTTATTCCAGAGGAAGTGAAGAGCAGTAAAGTTAAATACTTGGGAGTAGCGGGATAAAAATCAGTTGTTATATGAGAGATGTATAAAAGCAATTATGTACTACAGAATGCAGCAACAGCTTTAACTGCAAAATACTTAACTTTCAACCCTTTTTTGAGCTAATATAGCATGGGAGCAGATTAATACTAAGAGGGAGAATATATTTCAAATATTGATAGAAACTGAAAAGACAGAATCACCATGGTGTTTTGTTGCTTTAGAGATTTAACCCAAGTTTTAGGTCTGTCACCATAATCTGTGAGCAGAACTGTACCACTGAACAATAGTTTGAATGGCAGCACACTTATCTGAATAGTATAGTATATTACTGACAATTTTTCTTAAGCAGGCATGAGCTGCTGCAATAATTCCAGCAATTTAAATGTTTAAATGCTGTATAAAATTCAGTTCTACTAAGCAAAGTGGTAGTGAACACTGCAGTCTTTTTATCACTTTGCGTAAGGTTGGTGGCTTAAGTGTTGTAGTGTTGTATAGATTTCTCAAGGCTAAGATAGCATAAACATGCTTGAAAATAAGAAGGAATATGTTATTGTAATATATCTGTTCAGTTAGAAGAAATGTAATTCTGTACAGAGGTCCAAGCTTATGATTTGCCTTTTTTATTAACATGGAGCACAGACTTCAAATTATAGGTTCATAGGTTCATAGGTGGGTACTAGGCTATTAGCCCTAGGGCCTATAAAAGCCTAGCCAAAAACATACTCTGTTTTTTGCCACCCAAAAAAAAATATTTTCCTGTGCCCCTGTCGAGCAGAGCCACAAAAGTCATCCCTGGGCTGAATTTCCTATTTCCCATCCAATCATCAAGGTTTTTCATGAAGAGTGCTAATGAAGAGCTTTGTTTGATATTGATAGGTAGTTTGTTCCAGAGTATGGGAAGTCTCTGGGACAGGAATCTATCCCTCCAGCATGTTCTGTTTATTGTGGTAACAAGGTTTAGGTCCTTAGAGAGTGTAGCTTGGAGGGATTGGGATTTCTTTAAGTGGAGTATGTCCAACAGCTCTGGGTTTGACATAGCTTTGTATGTTAGGCAGAGATCGCTTCTGAGTAGGCGATATGCGATGGAGTAAATCTGGAGTTTTTTTTAGATGTTCTGCATAGAGCATCTGTTTGAGGCAGGTAATCCTCTTTGTGAGGTATTTCTATGGTCTTTCCAGTTGTTGTAGATGTCTTGTGAGGTACATACCAAAAGGGGCGTTGTATTCTATAATGGTTCTAATGAGTGATGAGTAGAGGCGGGTAATCCTCTTTGTGAGGTATTTCTATGGTCTTTCCAGTTGTTGTAGATGTCTTGTGAGCTACATACCAAAAGGGGCATTGTACTCTATAATGGTTCTAATGAGTGATGAGTAGAGGGGAACAACTACCTCTTTTTTCCTGGATGAGAAACCTTTTGTGATGAGGTGTGCCATGTAAAAGGATTTCCCGACTACTGTGGTGATGTGATCATCAAAGGAGAGATTACTGTCCACCTGTGTCCCAGGGTCTTTTATCACACTTATAGGTTCATAGGTTCATAGGTTCATACTAGGCTATCTGCCCTAGGGAATTTATAAGCCTAGCCAGAATGTGTTTGGCTTTCGCCACCCATTTTAAATTTATTTTGCTATGCCCTTTTTCGAGGTTAGTATATTGTGCCTCTGTCTAACAGTGACACAGAAGTGATACCCGGGGTAAACCTATGATCTCCCATCCACTCATCAAGATTCCTCTTGAAGAGAGTCAATGAGGGACTCTGCCTAACCTGGACTGGGATTTTATTCCAGAGTGAAGGGAGCCTCTGGGTTATGAATCTGTCCCTCCAGCATGTCCTATTTATTTCAGTGCTGAGGTTCAGGTCTCTCGAGCGTGTAGCTCGATGGGATTTGGATTTTCTGAGGTGCAGCATGTCCATTAATTCCAGGTTGGACATGGCTTTATACGTCAGGCACAGATCACCTCTGAACAGGTGGTATGCCACTGAGTAGAGCTGGAGTTTCTTTAACCAGGCAGCATATGGCATCTGTTTGAGCCCTTTGATCCTCTTGGTGAGGTACTTTTGGGGTCTTTCCAGTTGCTGCAGGTGTCTGGTAAGGTACATCCCAAAAGGGGCATTGTACTCAATTATGGGTCTGATGAGGGATGAGTAAAGAGGCATGATGACCTCCCCTGATCTAGATGTGAATCCCTTCATGATTAGGTGGGCTATATAAAATGTTTTTCTAACCACTTTGGCCATGTGGTTGTCAAATGAGAGATTGCTATCAACTTGGGTCCCCAGGTCCCTAATTACTTCTTCTGTACTTAATGGATTACCACCTATGTGGTAATTTGTGGGCACTTTGTTTTTGCCAAAGGGGATGACTATACACTTTTTGGCATTTAGCTTGAAGCCATGGCTCTGGCACCAGTTGTCTGTTTTTATAAGGCCCTTTTGGAGGATGCTTGTGTCGGCTGGAGAGTCAATTATGGCGCCCAGTTTGCAGTCATCTGCGAACTTGGTCAGCCACAGTCCTTCCGTGATGGCCTGTACCTCCAAGAAATATATACCGAACAAGAGAGGTCCCAGGACTGAACCTTGTGGGATACCGTTTGTAACTGGTTTGGACTCTGACATGGCTCCAGCAATTCTAACCATGTGGGTTCTGTCCTTGAGCCAGTTTGCAATCCATCTAGTGACATAGGGGTTTATATTTAAGCTGGTGAGCTTATCTATAATGTCCGAGTGGGGTATTGTATCGAAGGCTATTGCGAGGTCCAGGTAGGCTGTGTGGACCACCTTCCCCTCGTCAATGGCCTTGGTGACTGTTTCAAAGAAATCAACCAGGTTTAAGAGGCAGGATCTGCCCTGAACAAAGCCAAACTGGGTAGGATCCAGTGTCTGTAGGTCCCCAATATCTTTATTTATGAGGTCCATGATGATCCTTTCCATAGCTTTGCAGATCAAGCTAGTCAGGCTTATGGGGCGATAGTTTCCAGGATCTGTTGAGGCACCACCTTTATGGAGAGGGACCACTGTTGCTGTACGCCACTCTTTGGGCACATATCCTGTAGTAAGGCTGAGATTGAACAGTAGTTTTATGTTTGGGTTTAGCTCTTCTTGGAGTTCATGTAGGACGCAGCCCGGGACACCGTCTGGTCCCATTGATGCTGTGTTTTTGCTTTGGAGAGGGCGGCTCTTACCTGAGCATCTGAGATGTCAGGGGGGCAGCACTCTGCTGGGATAGATATTTGCCCTTTGGTGGGGGGGGGAGTTTGCGCTGAACTTGTCAGCTAGGATGTTGGCAATGTCTGTGGGTTCGGTGTATTTTTTGTCATTTTGGACTAATTCTGAACATATCTGGGAATTCCCACCCAGGTTCCTAACATAACTAAAGAAAGCCTTGTGATTATCCTTAGTGTCATGTGCAATTTTTCTCTCGAAGCTGGCCTTAGACAATTTTATGAGTGCCCGTAGCTTTTTGCTAATACTGATCAGTGATGCCTTCCCTTTTTGGGATTTTGCTCTATCATTTAGTAGCTTCCTCCTTCTATTGTATAGTTTGTTTATGGCTGGGGTCCACCAGACAGGACGTCTGCCTTTGGAGGATTGGGTCTTGGTTTTATTTGGGATCGCATGATCCATGCATTCCTGAAGGTGTTCATAGAATGCGTTTATAAAGGATTCTGCGGTCTGGGCCATATTTTCCACATGCCCGGGGGCTTTGAAGGATTCCACCTCGGTTTTGAGGAGTGTGAAATTTGCTTTAGAGAAGTTTTTCACTGTGGTTTTCTGGGCAGGGGGTGGGGTTGGGATGTGAATATCCAGTGAGATTAGTTTATGGTCTGATCTTACCAGTGAGGGATACACTTCTGGTCTGGAGCATAGAGTCCCCATGTTGGTGATGATCAGGTCCAGTATGTTTTCCCCTCTTGTGGGAGTGGTAACAAGTTGTTCCATATCATTTGAGTTTATAAATTCTAGGAACCTTTGGGCTAGGGTGTTGGAGCTAGAGTAATGCTCCCAGTCTATGCTTGGGTAGTTGAAGTCACCCAATATAATGGTGTTTGGGGAGACCTTCATATTTTCCAGTGTTCTCAGAAAGGCTGAGTGGGGTTCCTGGGTTTGGGAGGGTGGTCTGTAGCAGGCTATAAAATGGAAGGCAGTTTTACCCACTGTTAGTTGCACATGGATAGTCTCTGATGCTTCGTGCTTTGCCACCAACCTGGAGGTGTGGGTATCTTTGATGAATATCGATACTCCCCCTCCTTTTGTGGTTCGGTCCAAGTTTTGAAGCCAAAAAGCATGGTATGAGGTATAACCTGGTAGTGCTGGGGTGCTTTCAGGAGCCCTGAACCAGGTTTCTGTTACTGCACAGATATCGATGTTCTCCATGCTAAGGAGAGTTTCGAGTGCATGCATCTTGAGGTTTAGACTTCTGGCGTTGAGTAGCATTACTCTTAGTTTCTTATCCCTTGTGATACCTATGGAGGTGGGTTTGTCTTTTGAACCTTGCCTAAAAAAGGCACTAAGGGGGTAGCAAGAGCCTTTGCCAATATCCGAAAGCCCAGGGGTGACAGGTGCAAGCCGTCCATAGCAAAGCATCATGGCTTGTCGAGCATATCATCCCAAGCTGACAGGCATTGGATCCCCTTTGCATGACACCAGTACTTAAGCCAATTGTTGAAATTGATCATCTTGTCTTCATATTCTGGCATTATTCTTGGTGAGGGTAAGATGCTACTCAAGGTCAGGGTCATACTTTCAGCGTTAAGTAGACTACCACCTATGCAGTAGTTCATGGGTACAGATTTCTTACCAAAAGGTATGACAATGCACTTTTTGGCATTGAGCTTGAGACCATGGCTTTGACACCAAGCATTTTTCTCAGTGAAGCCCTTTTGTAGGATGTCCACATCATTAGGAGTTTCAATTATGGCTCCTAGTTTGCAGTCATCTGTGAAATTCATTAGCCAAAAACCTTCTGTGTTAGCCTGTACTTCAGAGAAGTTGATACCAAACAGAAGAGGAACCAGGACTGAACCCTGTGGTACTCCACTTGTCACTGATCTGAAGTCGGATTTGGAGTCTGCTGCTTTCACACTGTGGGTTCTGTCAGTGAGCCAATTGGCAACCCATCTTGTGACATAGGGATTTATACCTAGTTTTGTGAGTTTATCTATAATTCCAGAGAAGGGGGGTGGTGTTGAAAGCCTTGGTGAGATCTAGATGGGCTGTATGAACCACCTTACCTTCATCTATGGCTTTGGTGACTGCTTTAAAGCAGTCTATAAGGTTTAGGAGACATGATCTGCCTTTTACAAACCCAAACTGGGTGGGGTCCAGAGTTCAGAGATTACCAATGTCTTTGTTTATAAGTTCCATGATGATACGATCCATGGCCTTGCAGACCAGGCTCATCAGGCTAATGGGGTGGTAGTTCACAGGGTCTGTGGTGGATCCCCCTTTGTGGAGTGGTATAACAGTTGCTGTGTGCCATTCAATGGGCACAAAGCCTGAGGTGGGGCTATGATTGAACATGGTACTTAGGTGGGGTGCCAGTTCATTCTGTAGTTCATGTGGAACGCAGCCTGGGATGTTGTCAGTTCCCATGGATGCTGTGTTCTTGGCTTTGGACAGTGTGGTTTTTACCTTTGCAGCTGTAATTACAGGAACTTGGCATTCTTCCGGTATAAAGATGGGCCCTTTAGCGGGTGAGAGGGGGATATATTTAGCACTGAACCTAGCTGCCAGGATGTTGGCAATATCATTTGGTTCTGTATATTTAGTGCCATTGTGCTGTAACTCGGAGCAGATCTGAGTGTTGCCATTGAGTTTCTTGACATAGCTATAGAATGCTTTGTGGTTGTCTTTAGAAACAGTGGCAATTTTGTTTTCATAACTAGCTTTGGAGGATTTTATGAGGGATCTCAGCTTCTTACTGAGTCTGACCATGGAGTTCCTCCAATTATGGGATTTTACTCTTTTTTTGCAGCAGTTTCTTATGTTCAATAAAACCACTTAACAACATATGGTTGTCAACTGTCTTGCTCATTTTGTCAGTGAGTTGCACAAATATGAATATCAATTGCAAGGCTCAGGTAAAAGACACTGTTAATGAAAAACACAACTTTATTCTATTAAGTGCAAAGTAAGAGCTTGAATTTGAGATCCATTTCTAGATACTTTTGAAGGATGATTGAAGTTTATATATCACTTCCTTTAGAGATTTTGCAAAAAATACAAAATATGAGTCATTAACATAGTTGATATACACAAGACAAGTAGCAGATGACAACTTATTGATGAAAATATTAAAGAGCAACTTGTCTTGGATATTTAATTCTTCATTTATATATTTAATTATTGTACTCAACAACCAAACAGCAACCATGAGGAGCTGGGCAATGCTTGCCCAGTTCAGCTCTTTCAAAGATATTCAAAAACGTTCACCAACATATTTTAACATTAAACGAGCAAATTTAGTAAACGTTTTTGTTAAGCGCTTTCTTCTAGAGTACATTCTACTACTGAGATCATCAGAACAGACACTCTTAATAATTGACCAGCCTTTTTTATAATGTTAAGTGATCATGTGACTAATTAACATCCTAACACTTATCAATGTATAAAACCTTACAAAAAACATTTAGATCGACAGTGCCTCATGTAATTCAAATATGAATAAAAAGATTTTTATACATAAAATATAGTAAATTATTTAACCAATCCATTGCACGTCATTTATTACACAAATCCATTTAACTTAAAATTTAGCAGCTTGTAATTTTAAAATACTCTTCAAAGGGATTGTGTTATTCATACCATTCTGGCCACTTACATTTAAATGCACTTGTCACAGAAGTTCTTTGTATTCTAATCTTAGTTCCCAAGGTCCACCTTTAGGGTTTACCGGGACATTTTCTAAAACAAAAAAGTAATTTTTTTAAACATTTTCAGTACATTTTAGCCTATGTTCATGTAGTGCATTGTTCGAATTAAAATTTTGGATATCATAATATATGTTCATATACCCTCTTTTTTTAATGTCTGCTCTGTTTTGCCCACATAGTATGAATGTCATTGTTCATAATACGCTCTATATACAGCCCTGTCATATTACAGTTACATTGGCAATTTATCCTCAATTCCCTATGTAGCCTTCTCAATGTTAAAGCCTCACCTAGGTGCATGTAACTACATTGTGTACATGCTCTCCACTTTTTCATCGCGTTGATAGTTCTACTATTAATCAATTCATTATTTGCTATGTCTATTTTTTCTTTAATATTCACGTCTTTTATAGGTAAAATATGGTTTCTCACCCAACAGGTTACATATGCTTTCATCAAATCCAGTACATTTCCAATTGTTTTGTTAAGACAATCTTTATCTGGTTAATTTCAACCCCATATTTAAGTAGCATAATGTTTTCAGATTCCTCTGTTTAAGAGTATAGTTGGTCTTATTAGTGTTTTCTTTACTCAGTTTTTGTTCAACTAAGGCACCTTTCCCTAAAGTGGGGCTATACTTTTTTTTCATCTTTTCATCACCACTTTTTTTTAAATATTTTCTGACATAAGAGGGGTAACATCTGTCTAGGAACATCTTATGTAGTGCATTTAACTCACTCATAAACTGGTTATCATTTGAGACTGGTCTTGAGGCATGTATCATTTGTCCCTTTACAAGACCGCTCTTCTGAAACAGGAGATGATGGCTAGTAAAGTACAGAAAATGATTTAAATGCACAGGTTTCCTGTATAGTCTTGAACTGTACCTATGTTAAATTATATCCTTGGTTATTGTAACATCTAAAAAATGTATTTTGTTATATGTGAAAGAGGCTGTGACTCTCAGGAAATCTGTACTGCTATTTAAGAATTCAACAAATTAATTAAATATTACTTTGTCCCCCTTCCAGATAATAAATATACCATCCACAATCTCCCAAAAGTTACAATATATTTCATGTATTCAGATTTAAACCCTACATTCTGTTCCCAGTACCATAGTACTATGTTTGCATATATGGGAGAACAACCGACTCCCATTGCTATGCCTTGTACATGTTTGAAGTACTCCCCTTCAGAAGACATATAGTTGTTGTTCAACAGAGTTTCAATAATATCTCCCAAAATCAAACATGCCTTATTAGCCAAAAGCTCACAACTAGAACAAGCCTAGATCTATAACATCCACTGCAGCCAATATATATACCTTACCAAAAAGCTCCGGGGTAATACTTGCTAAAAACTCCCAGGAATCCTTAAGTAGGCAATATCTCTTGATGAAACCTTTCAACTTTCTATCCAAATATAATGCTAAAGGGTATGTTTTGGAACCTGAGGCAGCTACAATAGGACACAGAGGGATTAAGAATGTCCTTGTTAATCTTTGGTATACCAAAGATTGTAGAAATCAAAGGGTAGTCTACTTTTAAAAAGTTGTAAGGTTTATAATCTATTCTACTTTGATTTTCTAGGTCTTTTAATCTGAAATAAATTTTATGGTACAGTCTGTTTACCTAATTTCTTGAAACTCTGAGGTATCATTCATCATTATTTCAGATATTCATCTTAGTAGAGTAATCTATAGTATTCATTAACACAATGCCACTGCCTTTGTCTGGCTTCATAGTTCTAATCTCCCTGTTAGAAGATAATTCCTTAAGTAAGAAAAGTTGTAGTATAATCCAAAATGTTGTTTATAAAGCCTTCCAATGTCACATTCACAGAATCTTTCAAAAAGGGATAGTGTGGGGTACCAAGGAGGACTGTACATACTTTTTCTTGAAAAGTGTATCAATGAATCAGTTGAGTTGAAATCTTCTTGATATATTACTTTAAGCTTAAGTTTTCTTAGATACAACTTGAGATTAATTATCATTTTGTTGATATCTGCTTTACATTTGGGTACAAAGTTGTACCCCTTACTAAACAAATCCAAGTATCTCACATCTATTTCAAGGTTACTATAGTTGTAGATTTTAACACCTTTATATTCATTTATAATTGTTTCTTCATTAACAACAGATGTTAGCTCAGGTCTACAGATGTCCAGTTATAGAAAATTATTGTACCCCTGTTCATTTAAAGAGATGTCTAAACTAGGTTCACCAAAGAACATTACCACCGCCCCCTCCTGTTCTTTTCATAATTGCCCCTGTATAGTGCCCGATGATTCCTGGGCCTGTCTATAGTCTGCCAGTCTTGGTTTCTTTTGGGTTTCTTCTCTGAGCACCTCAGGGACAGGAATTGTTCTAAATCCAATCATTTTCATTGTTATTTACTTTGTCATTATTATGCCCATCAAGACATGATTCCCCACTCCTATTAATGCCCTGCTTTTTATTGTGTGTATGGTGTATGATGCACTGTGAATGTAAATGTTTTTTCAGAACGTTTTATACATTAGTAAGTGTTAGGATGTTAATTAACCACATGATCAGTTAACATTCTAAAAAAGGCTGGACAATCATTATGAGTGTTTGTTCTGATGAAATCTGTAGTAGAATATACTCTGGACAAAAGCACTTAAATACATTTATTAAAGCTGCTGATTTAACATTAAAACACATTGGTGAATGCTTCTGAATATCTTTATATTTATATTTATATTTATAGTTGAAATGGGCAAGTATTGCTAGGCACCTTGTGGTTGCTGTTTGGTTATTAAGTTTATCTGCAAGGCACTGTCTCCGTTTAGGTTTGGTTATTGTATTAATTTATCTGAGCTGTCTGACTGGGCCATGCAAGATCCTTTCTTAGTGGTGACCCAGATAGAGAAAAGCTACATATCAAACAAAAAACATGCGTGCACACGGATTCACTATACAATCTCAAAATACTGAAATACTGAATTTCAGTATTTCGAGACTGAGTAGTCGAACACCCACAAACCCGAACAGACAAAACTGCGAACAGCACAATCACGACCATAAACACACACACACACACACACACACACACACACACACACACACACACACACACACACACACACACACACACACACACACACACACACCCCTACCTAACTACACTAAAACAAATAAAAAAGCACACAAAAACACAACATAACACACACACCTACCCTACCTATAAGCAGGGGGGCAAGTCCCCCTGCACCCCTCATTTGGAGGGCTGTGCCCCCCAGCCCCTCTACTTATATATACTAACTCTGAGGTTGCACTAAACACACAAACACACAAAAAACACCACTACACACACTAACATCCCAATCCAATATCCTTAAACAAAGACCACTTACAAAAAACCCCAGATAAATCCACAAACCACACTACACATCATGGACGCGACACCATGATAGCAGATTCGGCATTTCCATAGTTGACATACTGCAGTTTTATGTAACTGCACTTTTGTGTATTCCATCTCGACATACTGAAATTCAGCATTTCAGTACGTCAAGATTCACTAGTGTTTCCGCACACACACACACACACACACACACACACACACACACACACACACACACACACACACACACACACACACACACACAAACACAAACACACACATTTATATACATGCGTGTATTTATAACTGTATCATAGTTGAGCTGCCATGACAGCAAGGCAAAATATGTGTCAGGTAAAATATTTCATAGTTACATGTAGACCTAACTACAAAAGCACATCATACATAATAAACACATCTTACGAGTTAAAAATATTACAATTCAGACAGTAAATATCAAAAGCAAAGTTTTTTATTCAATAGTTTCAAACTAATACTGTTTTTAACATTAGTAAGGTAGATGGAGATAGAATACTTTGCGGAGTAAGTGGACTTTAAAGTTAGAAGAATTTGTGGAGAAAGTGGACTTTAAAGTTAGATAAAGAGGGGAAGATGCAATTACAGCAGATTAGTTATGAGTGACAGTAAGTAGGAGAGAGGAATATGTAAGATGAAAGGGTAGACAGGAAAGTTGTTAGTCAGCAGTTAGAGTATTGACACAATCTAGCATATAGGAGATTAGTACAGAGGTTTATTTTAAAGCTAAGCTTGTTGTCTATTCTACTAAGTGAGTTGGCTATGGTATTCCCTAACTTGAAGATATAATTGGAGAAGAAAGCATCCTCTGATGAGTTCTGATGAGAGAGGAAAGGTCTTCTAGGGTGTGTGACTGCAGGATGTTATGCAGTTAAGAGCATTCATCGTAGCAGTGAAATAAGGGATGATCAGGTTATTAGCTGAAGGAATTTAAAATGGATTAGGAATTCCATCTAATTTATTATTGAGAGTGTAAGACAGTGATGGGATTTTTAGGCAAATTAACTGTGAATTTGGCAATGAGGATAGCGGAAACATATAGGAGTGTTTGTGGGAGATAAGGAGGTGCGGTACATTTATCACCTAGGCAAGTGAGAAATTGTTTGGTTCTGTATTGAGCTACAAACCTTTGGTGAGTTTCATTATAACATTATATACATTGGATGCCAAACCTGAATTGAGGAATTATTACAACTGCTTGAGTTGTGGAAACTGGTTTTAGAGAGGAAGAGCATTTGCTTAGTTTTTATTTTTTTATTCTTATTTATTTAGCATTAAATGTAATGTGAGTTATCACTACTCTTGGACATACTCACCATCCATGTTAAGCAAAGTTCATTCCTGTCCCTATTCAAGCATAACTTCAGTCTATGGATGAGAATGAGAAAATTTACCTCTGGATGACCCTCTGTACTGCTTATGGACAGAGGCAGCACCTAAATGTTTTTCCTACAATATGGTCCCTATAAATACTTAGTTATATTATCTTTAAGTAAGAACTGTCTCAACCAGAATTAGTCACTATCTTATGAGAAGTAAACAATTATAGACCTTGGAGTTTGGAAAGATTAATTTGAACAAATGGGAGAATCAGCTAGTCTTAAAATGGTCTGCAAGGGCAGTTAGCCAATATTTACCTATAGACCTATGAGTGCTATCTATACACTTTTCCAGAGTAACACTCTATAAATGTCCCAAAGAGAAAACAGAGCAAGCTATTGAATACCACCTGCATACTGAATCATAGTGGAAAAAGATGTAACATTATAAAGTTTTATTGATGTATATGTTGAATAGAAAGGGTTAAAAATATATAATTGGGGACACCTGTAGAGATTGAGAGGAAGAAGGAACATGTGCTTAACCACCTTACTGACTGGGTGTGATTACTAGGTAGTTCTTGAACCATAATAATGTTGAGTGAGATAAGTTAAGTTTTGCAAGGATTTGAATTGTTTTTGGTGTGGAACAGTATTGAATGCTTTGCTGAGTTCCAAAAAATGTCTGAGACTGATTTGCCAGGACTACAATGTTGGTTAACATGGTCTAGAATTAATAGTAGTATTGGAGGTGTTATGGTAGACTGAAATCCATGATATTTTCAAGATTATTATTGAGTAGGTAATTCAGGATTTGAGTGTGCATATAATATTCTAGAATTTTTGAGGCAGGCAGAACTACAGCTATGGGTCAGTAGTTACCTAGTTTAGTAAAATTTCCTCCATTAGATAGTAGTACTTAATATTTTATGATGTAATCAATGTTACCCGTTTAAATTTTCAAGACTTGTAGTTAAATTATCTTAGTCTACATTGCATATATACATATATAAATAGGAAACACTGGACACAGCCACCACGATGTATAAAACCAAAATTTAATGAAATAATAAAATAAAATAAGTGCTTTCACATGCTACAGAGGCATGCTTCTTCAGATTTAACAGAATCATTCTCAAGCAACACTTAAATACCAGCCGAATAGCTGGATAAGTGAATAAATAGTTAGGCGGAGCAAATATCCAGCCTAGCAATATTCTTAAAACAAACCAAACCTAACTAAAATAATCACATAAATATATATATGAAATAAACAAAATAAAATAGAATACACATCAACAAATCCATCTATATAAAATACAGGTGAGGCATTGCATCAAAACTCTAAAAGACTCTGATAGTATGTAAATCTTACCATAAATATTAAGTTATCAATTATAACTTAATAACTTAATAAAAGAAAAATCTCTAAACCAGTCTTCCTAATATGTCAAATGCCTTGAATCACTTAAAAATGCCTTTACCAAATGGGTACACATATATACAAAGCAGGTACCTATCGAAAAAATATATAATAATGATAGTACATGTGCAGAGGTAAAAATATATTACCGGCATCAAGTATTCATGTATAATAGCACTTAAAAATAGCTTAAAAGTAACTAAAAATGTCTAACCACGTGCTTCAAGTATCGGCTTGATACTAATAAACTGACTGAGCCCTGGTTCTACGTGTGCTCTTAATCTAAATATCCATTCAAGCTCTATGGATTCTAAATGATTAAAGTTACTACCTCCCCGTCTACTTTGGGTTACTATCTGTAGCACCCTAAACCTAAAAGTATGAACAGCATATAAACTAACATGCCTAGCCAATGCATTCTGAGGACTCCTTTTCCTTATACCATATACATGATTGTATATTCTATCCTTCAACCTTCTTGCTGTCATACCCACATAGAACCCTACACATTTCGTGCATGTGGCTAGATAGATTAAGTTCTTGCTGTCACAAGAAGCATAAAACTTAGGGTTAAATTCAAATGCAATAGTGGGATGAACAAAACACTGTTCAGCCACTATATAACTACACAGTTTACATCTCATACATCGGTATGTACCTAACTTATTTATATTTATCCTATTATTTCTATCAGTTAAGTGTTCCTTACATAATATCCTTTTTAAATTCTTGCTATTTCTATAATTAAATCTTGGTTTGTATCCTACTACACTCAGTGTACTAGGATCTATAGTCAATACATTCCAATGCTTTTTTATTATATCCACCACCTTCTTGTTATCATTGGTATATCTTGTAATAAAAGGGGTTTTATACCATGACCCCCCATTAATATTCCAAAACGTGCACGCTGATTGGCCAGCATGCACGTTGTAAATTGACTTATACTAATGGAAAAAGGTCCGGTCACCCGGACTTTTTCCATTAGTATAAGTCTTTTTTTAAAACACTGTCTCGCTATGTTAAAAGAGTTTAACATAGCGACACAGGTTTAAAAAAAGCAACGGAGATCACCATTGCCTTTTTTAAAGCTGTCTCGCTATGTTAAACTCCTTTAACATAGCGACACAGTGTGTAAAAAGCAACGGAGATCTTGCTTTCTCCATTGCTTTTTTTTTAAACCTGTCTCGCTATGTTAAATGGGTTTAACATAGCGAGACAGCTTTAAAATAAGCAACGGCTCAGTTGCTTATTTTAAAGCTGTCTCGGTATGTTAAACCCATTTAATATAGTGAAACAGAAAAAAAGCAACGGAGATCTTGCTTTCTCTGTTGCTTTTGGCCACAGCTCTGATGTACTGTGTAGGCATGCGCAGTACATCAGAACTGCCACGGATGCCAGACAGCTGTGGACGGGCAGCAAAGAGGCATTATACAATGCCATTATTTAAGAAAAGTAATTGTTTCTTTTCTTAAATAATGTCATAGTATAATAGCAATAACCCATTTCTGGGTGTGGGTAATGCGGGATTTACCCACGGTTGTCTTTGTTTGGTCCCTCGGGCTTCGCCCTCGGGACCAAACCACGCCAACCGTGGGTAAATCCCGCATTACCCACACCCAGGCATGGGTTATTGCTATAGTAGTGCCATAAATTCCAAACCTACCAGTTACATAGTTCATAGTTATTTTGATACTCTCACTAGCATTATCCATAATGGAATGTTTAACTTTATTAATCATTGAATCATTATACCCTCTGTCTAAAAACAGAGTGTGTAATCTATCAAACTGCATCTGTAAATTAGGACTCTCCTTACACAATCTATGTATCCTAACAAATTGTCCTTTGACCACATTAGGGAAAACATACCTGGGATGCATACTGCTGTAACATAGAAATGTATTCTTCCAACAGGGTTTTCTGTATAAACTGGTAGATAAGCTACCATCCATCATCCTAGTTATTTTTACATCCAAAAAACTCACTTCCTTGTCAGAAACTTCTGAGGTAAATCTCAAGAAATCTGTGGTAGACTCCAAAAAGGTAACAAAAGCATTTAGATCTACTATGCTTCCTTTCCAAAAAAGCAGTATATCATCCACAAATCTTTTGTATAATAGTACCTGCTGATAATAAACACTGTTAAACAAGAACTCCCTCTCCCTGTGATAGACTACAAGATTCGCATAAGAATTCACACAGGGGGTGCCCATGGCTACCCCCCATCTCTGTGCATAAAGCTTATCACGAAACATAAACACATTATTGTTAAGAATAGTATCTAATAGTGTGCATACCAGTATCTCTTGTTCATTGGTTATTCCTTCTTTTGTTAACAGCATTGTTCTTACGGCTTCAATGCCATAATCGTTGGGAATAGCTGTAAATAAATTCCTCACATCCAAGGTCACCATTATATATGGGGTGTCCTTAATTTCATCCCTAATGGATAGTAACTCGTGGATTAATTGATAGCTATCCTTTAGAATGCTCGGAATGTTTTGAACTATAGGTCCTAATATACTCTCTATGTATTTTGATATCTTTTCAGTGACCCAACCTTCACCTGCCACTATGGGCCTCATGGGAAGGGGAAAAACATTTTTATGTATTTTTGGAAGACCTTCTATATATGGTATCACAGGAAAATCAACCAACAAGAAGTCATATAACCTCTGCGTAACTTGCCTACACATCAGAAGGTCATATATATCATTATACGCTTTATTAATAGTTTTCATGAGGGATGCTGAATTAATCTCCTCATAAGTATTGACTTCAGAAAGCATACTAAGCATTGCATTGTCATAATCAACAGCATCCATTAGCACTATCCCTCCCCCCTTATCAGCAGGTTTTATTACTAGATCTTTATTTGATGTTAAATTAATTAAAGAACATTTCTCCTCTTTGCTTAAATTGTAGTAAGTACACCAAGGGCGTTTACCTGAAAAATAAGCATACAAGTCATTTTCACATAAGTTAATAAAACATTCAACATTAGCTGGTAATTGTGGGGAAAAAGAACTTTTGCATTTGAAACAATCAGTTAGATGTTCATCATTATTGGCATACATTAACTTTAATGCTACAGAATGTCCAAACAGCCTGAGATCAACCAAAAGTTCACTTAATTTACTTGCCTGGGAGGGGATAAAAGACAGCCCGTTGTTTAACAGGGAATAATCCGCATAACCAAGTTCAAGTCTCGAAAAGTTATAAACAAGCTGATTCAACTCCGTGCCTTTCATCTCACGCCTAAGTTGTCCCCCGAAAACTTGCATTTCGTGCGACCACGACTGCCTGATCTGTCTTTTTCCCTTTCGCGAAACTTCATCGGAAGCGGAAAAAAATCTTCCAAACTCCTAGGCAATGCCTTTGGTCTTGCCCCTAGTCCTTCATTACCCCTGGTCTCCATTAAAGCCTCTTGATTACAAGGAGGAGTAGAGGAAACAATACTTTCATTCTTCTCTTTAGACGACGTAATTGCGTTGATGACGTGCAAACCTCTTCCATCTCCGTTATGAACAATATTTGGAACCATATCAGATGTTACTTCAGATTCATGGACAACACCATTCGCATTATCTAAAGGTTGAGACATACTATTACTGGATGCCTGCTCTGACCGCTGATTGTACTTGGGCCAGACAAACACCTGACCAAGGAGAAAGTCCCTATGGTCCCGTTGCAGCTTACGATATTTAACTTTCTGCAACTTATCACTATATAGTGTAACCTGTGTATAAACACTGTCCATTCTTCTCTCATACATCTCACCTTTAAAGCGATTTTGTAAGTCTCTATTCAGAGCCTCCACTTTTTGTGTAAGTTCCACTTCAATGGGGGAGAAATAGTCAATTAACAACTTTATGTAATTGAAGCTTAAATCCAAATTAAGCTTCTGCCACCTCTTTAACAGTTCCGGATGGTTATTGCCATAGGTGGGCATACATAAAATTCTTATGTCTCTAGGCACAATACGAAAATGAAGGCATGCCTCCATATGCCTTCTCTGCCATATCAGCCTTTGCAGTTTGTACAAATCATTCTCCATTTCTCTAATTAAATCATTAAACTCTTTCAAGTTGTCAACAGTACCTGCAGCAGTTGGTATGGGTAAATGATGTAATTCTAGACCCAATAAAGGATTATTCTGCGTATTAACGATATTATTCCACCTTAGGCTCCTAGAAGTATTCACAGGGTTGTAATTCAACTCAACAGCCATTGTTTCCATCGTGTGACAGTAGCTAGCACAAAACGATGAATAAATCAGAATAATAGACAAAGTGCTGCTACCGTCCAAAGGTGTATGTCCCAAAAAAGAAGAATGTTCAAATAGGAAACACTGGACACAGCCACCATGATGTATAAAACCAAAATTTAAATAAATAATAAAATAAAATAAGCGCTTTCACATGCTACAGAGGCATGCTTCTTCACATTTAACAGAATCATTCTCAAGCAACACTTAAATAGCAGCCGAATAGCTGGATAATTGAATAATTTGTTAAGCGGATCCAACATCCAGCCTAGCAATATTCTTAAAACAAACCAAACCTAACTAAAATAATCACATAAATATATATATGAAATAAACAAAATAAAATAAAATACACATCAAAAAATCCATCTATATAAAATACAGGTGAGGCATTGCATCATAACTCTAAAAGACTCTGATAGTATGTAAATCTTACCATAAATATTAAGTTATCAATTATAACTTAATAACTTAATAAAAGAAAAATCTCTAAACCAGTCTTCCTAATATGTCAAATGCCTTGAATCACTTAAAAATGACTTTATCAAATGGGTACACATATATACAAAGCAGGTACCTATCGAAAAAATATATAATAATGATAGTACATGTGCAGAGGTAAAAATAAATTACCGGCATCTAGTATTCATGTATAATAGCACTTAAAAATAGCTTAAAAGTAACTAAAAATGTCTAACCACGTGCTTCAAGTATCGGCTTGATACTAATAAACTGATTGAGCCCTGGTTCTATGTGTGCTCTTAATCTAAATATCCATTCAAGCTCTATGGATTCTAAATGATTAAGGTTACTACCTCCCCGTCTACTTTGGGTTACTGTCTGTAGCACCCTAAACCTAAAAGTATGACCAGCGTATAAACTAACATGCCTAGCCATTTGGATTTAAGCTTCAATTACATAAAGTTGTTAATTGACTATTTCTCCCCCATTGAAGTGGAACTTACACAAAAAGTGGAGGCTCTGAATAGAGACTTACAAAATCGCTTTAAAGGTGAGATGTATGAGAGAAGAATGGACAGTGTTTATACACAGGTTACACTATATAGTGATAAGTTGCAGCAAGTTAAATATCGTAAGCTGCAACGGGACCATATGGACTTTCTCCTTGGTCAGGTGTTTGTCTGGCCCAAGTACAATCAGCGGTCAGAGAAGGCATCCAGTAATAGTATGTCTCAACCTTTAGATAATGCGAATGGTGTTGTCCATGAATCTGAAATAACATCTGATATGGTTCCAAATACTGTTCGTAACGGAGATGGAAGAGGTTTGCACGTCATCAACGCGATTACGTCATCTAAAGAGAAGAATAAAAGTATTGTTTCCTCTACTCCTCCTTGTAATCAAGAGGCTTTAACGGAGACCAGGGGTAATGAAGGACTAAGGGCAAGACCAAAGGCATTGCCTAGGAGTTCGGAAGATTTTTTTCCGCTTCCGATGAAGTTTCGCGAAAGGGAAAAAGACAGATCAAGCAGTCATGGTCGCACGAAACGCAAGTTTTCAGGGGACAACTTAGGCACGAGACGAAGGGCACGGAGTTGAATCAGCTTGTTTATAACTTTTCAAGACTTGAACTTGGTTATGCGGATTATTCCCTGTTAAACAAGCGGCTGTCTTTTATCCCCTCCCAGGCAAGTAAATTAAGTGAACTTTTGGTTGATCTCAGGCTGTTTGGACATTCTGTAGCATTAAAGTTAATGTATGCTAATAATGATGAACATCTAACTGATCGTTTCAAATGCAAAAGTTCTTTTTCCCCACAATTACCAGCTAATGTCGAATGTTTTATTAACTTATGTGAAAATGACTTGTATGCTTATTTTTCAGGGCAACGCCCAAGGTGTACTTACTACAATTTAAGCAAAGAGGAGAAATGTTCTTTAATTAATTTAACATCAATTAAAGATCTAGTAATAAAACCTGCTGATAAGGGGGGAGGGATAGTGCTAATGGATGCTGTTGATTATGACAATGCAATGCTTAGTATGCTTTCTGAAGTCAATACTTATGAGGAGATTAATTCAGCATCCCTCATGAAAACTATTAATAAAGTGTATGATGATATATATGACCTACTGATGTGTAGGCAAGTTACGCAGAGGTTATATGACTTCTTTTTGGTTGATTTTCCTGTGATACCATATATAGAAGGTCTTCCAAAAATACATAAAAATGTTTTTCCCCTTCCCATGAGGCCCATAGTGGCAGGTGAAGGTTGGGTCACTGAAAAGATATCAAAATACATAGAGAGTATATTAGGACCTATAGTTCGAAACATTCTGAGCATTCTAAAGGATAGCTATCAATTAATCCACGAGTTACTATCCATTGGGGATGAAATTAAGGACACCCCATATATAATGGTGACCTTGGATGTGAGGAATTTATTTACAGCTATTCCCAACGATTATGGCATTGAAGCCGTAAGAACAATGCTGTTAACAACAGAAGGAATAACCAATGAAAAAGAGATACTGGTATGCGCACTATTAGATGCTATTCTTAACAATAATGTGTTTATGTTTCGTGATAAGCTTTATGCACAGAGATGGGGGGTAGCCATGGGCACCCCCTGTGCGAATTCTTATGCGAATCTTGTAGTCTTTCACTGGGAGAGGGAGTTCTTGTTTAACAGTGTTTATTATCAGCAGGTACTATTATACAAAAGATTTGTGGAGGATTTACTGCTTTTTTGGAAAGGAAGCATAGTAGATCTAAATGCTTTTGTTACCTTTTTGGAGTCTACCACAGATTTCTTGAGATTTACCTCAGAAGTTTCTGACAAGGAAGTGAGTTTTTTGGATGTAAAAATAACTAGGATGATGGATGGTAGCTTATCTGCCAGTTTATACAGAAAACCCTGTTGGAAGAATACACTTCTATGTTACAGCAGTATGCATCCCAGGTATGTTTTCCCTAATGTGGTCAAAGAACAATTTGTTAGGATACATAGATTGTGTAAGGAGAGTCCTGATTTACAGATGCAGTTTGATAGATTACACACTCTGTTTTTAGACAGAGGGTATAATGATTCAATGATTAATAAAGTTAAACATTCCATTATGGATAATGCTAGTGAGAGTATCAAAATAACTATGAACTATGTAACTGGTAGGTTTGGAAGGCATGGCACTACAACCCCTTTTGTTACAAGATATACCAATGATAACAAGAAGGTGTTGGATATAATAAAAAAGCATTGGAATGTATTGACTATAGATCCTAGAACATTGAGTGTAGTAGGATACAAACCAAGATTTAATTATAGAAACAGCAAGAATTTAAAAAGGATATTATGTAAGGAACACTTAACTGATAGAAATAATAGGATAAATATAAATAAGTTAGGTATATACCGATGTATGAGATGTAAACTGTGTAGTTATATAGTGGCTGAACAGTGTTTTGTTCATCCCACTATTGCATTTGAATTTAACCCTAAGTTTTATGCTTCTTGTGACAACAATAACTTAATCTATCTAGCCACATGCACGAAATGTGTAGTGTTCTATGTGGGTATGACAGCAAGAAGGTTGAAGGATAGAATATACAATCATGTATATGATATAAGGAAAAGGAGTCCTCAGAATGCATTGGATAGGCATGTTAGTTTATACGCTGGTCATACTTTTAGGTTTAGGGTGCTACAGATAGTAACCCAAAGTAGACGGGGAGGTAGTAACCTTAATCATTTAGAATCCATAGAGCTCAAATGGATATTTAGATTAAGAGCACACATAGAACCAGGGCTCAATCAGTTTATTAGTATCAAGCCGATACTTGAAGCACATGGTTAGACATTTTTAGTTACTTTTAAGCTATTTTTATGTGCTATTATACATGAATACTAGATGCCGGTAATATATTTTTACCTCTGCACATGTACTATCATTATTAGATATTTTTTCGATAGGTACCTGCTTTGTATATATGTGTACCCATTTGATAAAGGCATTTTTAAGTGATTCAAGGCATTTGACATATTAGGAAGACTGGTTTAGAGATTTTTGTTTTATTAAGTTATTAAGTTATAATTGATAAATTAATATTTATGGTAAGATTTACATACTATCAGAGTCTTTTAGAGATATGATGCAATGCCTCACCTGTATTTTATATAGATGGATTTGCTGATGTGTATTCTATTTTATTTTGTTTATTTCATATATATATTTATGTGATTATTTTAGTTAGGTTTGGTTTGTTTTAAGAATATTGCTAGGCTGGTTGTTTGCTCCGCCTAACTAATTATTCAATTATCCAGCTATTCGGCTGCTATTTAAGTGTTGCTTGAGAATGATTCTGTTAAATCTGAAGAAGCATGCCTCTGTAGCATGTGAAAGCGCTTATTTTATTTTATTATATCATTAAATTTTGGTTTTATACATCGTGGTGGCTGTGTCCAGTGTTTCCTATTTGAACATTCTTCTTTTTTGGGACGTACACCTTTGGACAGTATCAGCACTTTGTCTCTTATTCTGATATATACATATATGCAAATATTTCAAACACTGGCATTATTGCCCTCCTAGCCTGCTACTAAACCAAAATGGCTGTTCCCAGAAGTAATGTCCAGATTGTTCTTAAAGATATCTAGTGTTTGCATCAATGTAATTTGGTAGTCTATTCCATGCATCAGCTGCTCTCTCAGAGAATCATTTAGTACACTTCTCATTCCTGCAGAATCTTCTGCACAGGTTGATGATTCTGTATTACTTTTTGATAATCCCAAACATTCCCAGAGGTAGTTGTCTCTAAATGTCCTATATAACTGAATACAGTCTCCTCTTAAATATTTATATGGGACACTATATAAGTTCGGACATTTTAGTCTTTCATAATAACTTACATTTTCACATCTATGGATGCCCCTGGCATATTTCCTTTCCAATTTACTAATGCTTATTTTAGTATAAGGTTTCCATATTGTTATTCCATACTCAAGTTTGAGTCTAATATATCTAACAAACAATGACTTTATAATTTCTGATTTTCTAGACTTCATAAATCTTTTTATACAACCTATAGTTCTATAACTATCACTAAGCAATTGGTTCATATGATTAGAAAAACTCAAATCTGGATCTGCCTGTATACCCAGGCCATTAAATGAATTTACAGTTAGAATCACTGTGTGCAGTATTAAATATTCAGCTTTTAATTATGTCTCCCAAATGGCATATGCTTATTTTCAATGTATTTATCAGCATATTACTCTCCTGTGACTAAATGGTCAATTTAGTCAAGTTGTTTTGTGGGCATGCCATACCTGAAACACATGAAATCAGTTTGCCTAATTTTAAATCATCTGCATACAGATTGTTGAACACCTCAGATGAAAAAGATAGAGCTGGAAAATACAATCTAAGCACATATGGGCCTAGGACAGACACCTGTGGGATACCCTGACTTTAACCTGAAATTCTACCTGTCCAGTTGCTGTGTGATACTTGCCATGTCCTATATGTAAGCTATGCAGCTATCCATCTAATCAAGAGTACACTAATACCTAGTTGTTCTAATTTATTGATCAGTGCTTTGTGTATGACCCTGTCAAATGATGTACTTAAATCTATATAAATTACATCACAGCACAATGTTTCACTCATAGCTATTATTATATTGTTATAGAACATCATGTTACAAGTGCTAATAAATCTATATTCAACATATGCATGCTGATATATGGTTTCAAGTCCCAACCTTTCCAGTTCTGACAATAACATATCCAGTATTACCTTCTCCATTATTTTGCCGCAACATGAAAGTAAACTTAATGGTCTGTATGACTCTGGGTTTGTCATGTTCTCCTTTTCGTTAAAAACAGGTTTAACAAGTGCATGTCTCCAATATTGAGGAATCTCCTCATATTTATATAACTTGGTAAATAATAAATGTAATGATACTATAAGTTATTGCTGTAGTGTTGTCGGGTCATTCTTATTAATTCTGTCTCTTCCCTGTGCTTTGTTTGGATCCAGTTTGCATAGCTCATTTTTAAGATCATCTAATTTAATTTCAGTGTCTTGGCTAACCTGGATGTCACTAGGACAATGTATCACCACTTTTGGGAAGACAAATTGCTTTGCATAAGATTTTGTAAATAAATCTGTAATCTGTTATGTATGAGAAGAACATTTAGAATCTACAGGCAGTTTATCAATTTGTATATCTTCACTCCTTCCACATCTTATGTGTCTATATAAAATCATCTTATTATGCTCAATCCAATGAATTCAGACAGACAAAGGACCAACATGGCATAAAAATAATAAATTACATTTATTCAAGCAAAGGACATATAGAGTGTAAATGCTTTTGCATAGTACCACTATGCTTCATCAGACATAACATGCTCTCACAAACTCCTCTTTTTAAAAAAAACACCTTGTGCAATCACATTCTAAAATCATTAATTGGTAATTAATCAGATTAGAAAGTCAAGTGTGTTAAAGGCATCAATACAGTCTTGCAGGATCTATCATGTTACATAAAACTTTAAGCATCAAAATCTCATTCAATATATGAGTACATTTTATGATACTCTGTGAGTTATTATGAAAAATCAGCGCATTAAAAAATTGTAAAAAACAGTTAAAGCAGCAGCATATGTCAAAATGTAACCTGCAAGTATTAAAAGCAAACCTTAAGAATTCCTCATTTAAACATGTTGTATTACACCTCAACAATTTCAGGACATTACAACCTAGGGGTATGAACATTGATAGCAACTTAACATTGTAATGAAAAGTGTTATACAACTGAAATATTTGTCTAGTTATAGAAAGAAGTTTTTTTTTTTAAATAATTGTATAACACGTGGCCATTTCAAATGTTGTAGAATAAAAGGTTATTTAAATATTGTAGTATAAAAAGGTATTTGTTAAAGTTAAGAAAATACTTTAATCTGTGTCTTTAAAATTGGGAATTGTGTTTAATGGTTTGCAATTAACTTATTTGATGGATTGGGTGTGTATAACAGAGGAGTGTAATGTGATGTTAGTATTCCTTGAAGGCAAAAAATCGAGGTACTAGAAAATAAATGTCTTGAGAATTTTTCACCCCGGTGTCGTGTTCGTTTTAAAGGCTTGCTATTTACATGTTGTTTCATTTAAACATCGTGGAGTGGTATGGTCATTTCCTATTCGGATTGGACATTATCTGGTGCAGTGGTTTTGCTTTTGCTGTGTATTAGACACAGTATCTTTATATACATTTTTTCTTTATCTTGTCTCACAATATGTTTAATTTGCATGTCCAGCTTGTTCATTTCAGTTTTCAAAGTGGTAGTTTGACCTCTTTTCCATTTCTTATATTTTTGTCTCTCGCTTTAATCAAGTATCTTGTTCTTATGAAATATATCTTTCTGGCATTGTGTGCCACCTAGATCCTGATGTTAAACATTTTTTTTTTTTTTTTGCATTCTATTTCTCTTTCAAAACTTTTCACATTCCTTTTGCAATTTTTTTCCCACTGAATGCATTTATTCAATTAGTTTTATATAGTGATTATTTTGTTCCATATAATGTGTCATTAATCTTCTGTGCATTGGTTTAGATTTCAGTTTGGCAGAATTATCTAGTGTCAAATTAACCTTTATAACCCCATGATCACTGCATATCAATGATGGTAATGCTTGACATGAGGTAACAGTAATTGTTTTAGGAACACAATGTCAAATATGCTCTGTTCTCTGGAATGCTTTTTTATAATCTGAAGCAATTGCAAGAAATGTAGGAATTCTTCAAGGTCATCTGCACTTGACTACGGCAGTCTATACACTCCAGCAATTGACATATGTTGCAAGGTTGTCTTTATTGTTACAGTTACACAATCTATAGTACTGGTGTTATCACTGAAAATGTAATAATCACGTCTCATAACTATCTTTAATCTCTATCATCACTCCTCCAGCTGATATTTTGTTCATATGCTGTTACAGTAAAAACTTTTATACCCTGACAGAGCTGGTTTCCAGTCATTGTTCTTTAACCATGTTTCACAAACCATAGCAACTTCAATCTTGTGGGAATGCAGCAAATTTTCCAATTAAAAAAATATCAATGCTTCTAGTTAATAACAATCAGAGATGCATAAAATGTTGCTATCTATGAACTGTTGAGTTTTCAGACTGGCAAAAATCCATCCTTGTATTTGTCAAATATTGCAAAATGTCTGCTCAAAAATTCTCTTTTCTGATCTTGACACGCACATGCCATCCTGTCTGAAAATGTTTGCCCAAAATTAGGCTCAGATGCTCTACACAATTCTATTTTTTAAAGCCTGACATTTTCTCATGTAGGAATCTACTCAAAATATATTTTCATTCATGGCGACCTGACTCTCCTTTAAATATGTGATTTGCGAAAAATACGTCCTAACACCAGTACAAACTGTGCTATCTAAGAGGACTGTAAGTTCCCTACTAACAGTCAGAGAGTCCTTAAGGATGAGATCATTTGTACTGACATGAATAAAAATGGATCGGTACTTCTTTACATTAAGGTGTTCTAGGGCTTGTCTCACATCCTCTATATTTGTCGCTGTCAACATAACACTATGTGATGCTCATTGTCTTCTTTGTAAATGTAAGTATGAGATCCAAACGAAACCAAAAAGCAAGTAAACCGATACTCCAAAATGTTGGAAAGTGCAGAGCAAAGCAGCACACATGCTGTTCTCCTTAAATCAATGAATTCTTTATTATTTAAAAACAGATAAGCACTTTCGTCTCGGATTAAGTTAAATTGACTTCGTCAGATAAAATGTAACCAGCAAATCTTAGTTTTAAATCAATGATGACTTCATTATCTCCTATTAATCAGATATTAAAATGTTAAAGTATCAGCACATAAATACATAAATATATCTCTAATAAGTTCACAGAGGGACCCTATCAACACATAGGCTGAATATATAAATAAAATCCTAGACTAAATATATTAAAGCAATATATAAATACATAAATAAATACAATTAATAAAATATAGTCTTATATGACATATGGAGAAACCTTTGGAGGCATAGAATCAGTAAGTAGCCATACTATATAAATTAATGAAAATATTTAAAAATGTGTATTTAAAAAGGAATATTAAAAGTAAGTGTATTTAGTGGATATAGTAAATATCCATCTAATGTCTGTCAAGTGCCTTTAATTTTAACAAACTGCTAATGGATACATTATCATTCAAGCCTGGCCAATGTTATGAATTCAAGCGAAGCTGCCAAGAAAGGTCCAGCTTCTCCAATAAATATGCCCCCCCCCACATTCAGCTATGTTTATAGTATCCAAAACAACAAATTTAAAGTCATGCTCGGGATATGACAAAATGTGTTTAGCTAGGGCATTACATTCATAACTATCTCGTATATTTCTCAGGTATTCCCCAATCCTATTCTTCAATTTGCCCTCAGTGTTGCCCACATATGCGATCCTCTAATAACTGAATCTCCAATAAAAGAATATCTTTTCTGATCATATCTGAAGAATCTTCAACGTCTAATTCAGTAATATCTTTTCTATCAATTGTTCCAAAGGAATGATGTTCATCACCACTAGTCTTATTAATCCCTCTGTTTTCATTGCGTATTACATTTGCTAGCATAAGGTTTTCATCCAGCTGTCTTTGTGCATCCACAGCTTGAGCCATATTGTCAACATATGTCTTTCTCCTCTTTATCTTATTGTAATTTTATTCAATTATTCTATGTTCAATTTTGATTTCTTCATTTTCACCTGCCTTTGCCTCTTTTGTTTCTACTTACACTTTGGAAAAATTATGCCTTTTTCTGTAGACTGAAGGTTTTCAGATAGAAAAATGTCATTATTCCCTGTAATATGTGTGTTACATAACAAAGCAGTGTATTTTTTAGTATGTATTCTCTTTTATTTTCAGGCATTAATCAGTTTCTTTTTCTTCCTTTTTATTTGTTGTAAACTTCTTCCTTTCTTTATTTTCTTCTAGTTGCTCTGAATCCTAAGATTGATGAATACTTGTGTCCAGAACTCCAAAGTTGTCAGTGGTATTATCTTGTTCAAAAGGAATTGAGTGATTTTTACAGACAATAGACGCTATCTTTTCTTATTATTGCCTAACATTATTTATCTCATCAGTCCAGTTATTAATATACATAACAAAAGTTCTCCAAGCTGTGTCAATTGCACAAGTGCAATCATCATCTGTAAGTGTAAATTTACTATTAACAGTATGCAAATAATACATCTTTTGATGTGAGGAACACAGATCACCAGTGTTATTAGATGTTCCCTTTAAATGTACATAGCATTTAGTATACTGTATAAAATGCTGGTGCTTTAGCAAATCATTAATGGCATATTCATTTAAGGAATCCATACTCAGCTGCATATGAATAAATAATTCTAAAAGAAAAGAATAATCAAAATCAATTACCATGGAAATTCAAAGAACAAACAATATTACTAAATATTAAATTAATCTGCGGTAGTGCAGCAGTAACATTGTTGCCACACAGCAAGAGGTTCTCCCGTTCGATTCTCAGCTTGTGTGCAGGGAGTGCCTTCTGTGTGGAGTCTGCCTGTCCTCCCCGCGGGTCAAGTGGCATTCTGAAAGACATGCGTGAATGGGCGTGCCGTCGTTGGAGGTTGGGCGTCGAGCTGGCAACTCGGCACCATGAAAATCTACTGCCAATCATTAGCGGATAGGAGTTCCGCTGTGGCGACCCCTAACCGGGAAAAGCTGAAAGGCAACAACATTGAATTAAGCATCGTAAGGTTGTTGCTCTGACCATATAAGATGTGAAACTCACACAAAAGCTGGAATTCCTATACATCGTGTGTGATCACATCTTTTTTTAACAGTAAAGATCAACAAATCACAAACCAAGACAAGACTGATTAAATAAGCTCTGGATTGTCCTCTGCAGTTTGTGTGAGTTTACAGCTGACTACACTCCTTGAAATGGTTAGAGGTGCCTGTCTAAAACTTATCCCTTTCTAACAGTAAACAGTGAAAATTAAGGGTCTATATCACTTTGTCGAATTACATATCAGGGAACCCCTATTCATTGAAGCTTCTAATCATTGAACGGAATTTTCAGAGAAATTTTGCATACAGCAAACCAACAGTTGGCCACCATCTGGAATTTTGCCTTTTTCCTCACTGTAGTGCAATCTCAGAATTGGTATATTTAGTTGGGGAGTGTGGGGAGCATAATCCCCAACCTGGGTAGATGTTAAGTTTTGATTTTTTTCACAGTCACTAGGGTGGTCTACTGTTGGCCTGTCCTAGGAAAGTTTTCACTAAAAATTCAGTTTGCTGATTAGTAGCTTCAATGAATAAGTGTTCAATGAATAGGTTTTCTCTGATTTGTGATTCGACAAAGTGATATAGACCCGAAAATTAAAGGTAAAAAAAAAAATACATTAATCAAAGTAAATGTTCTTGGCTATGAACTAGCCCTTTCTTTCTACAAACAGTGAAAAATAGAAGTAAAAAAATACAATATAAAGTCAAATAAAAACTGTCTATCAATGTAAGTTAATATATCTGTTCAGGATCTATTGTCCAGTTAGGGTTATGTCTTTCTTTATAGTGTTTCTGCTTAAACTATTCCTGAATTTGATTATACTGTTTCCTAAATGACTGGTTTTAACTATATCTTTTAATTGTATTAAGTCATATTGTCCCACTGATGCAACCATAAAACAACCTACTTATTTGTATTTAGGCATAGAGTAGAACCAAAGCCATTGTATAGCTGATATGATCTATCATGACTAAAAAGTGTCTTTGGGACAGATCACTTACTCAGTCAACACATTTAAATAAATGAAATAAATTGAATGACTGTGTCCATATTTTAGGAACAGGTGACTTTATAATGAGAATGGAGACTAAAAATGCTAAGACCTCATCTGCAACATTGATGTACTCTGTTGGCAGATTATTAGCTGCTAGAGTATTTGACTTCAATTCAAGGTAGAGGTTTTTTTTGTTTGTTTGTTTTATTGATTGATGCAGTAGGGATTCCTTACAGTATAAAGATCTTAATCTGAGGCATATTTTCAGCTTGATCCTTGCATGGTTGAGAAGCTGTGGCTCCACCTATTGTGGTTTGGTGTCTGTTGATACAGTGGTAGTTAAAGGAGTTTGTTATAGTACTATTAGTATCATTTGGCATAGAACTAGGCTGGATTTTTTTTATGCCAGAGGGAAGGAGGTTTTTGATGATGGGCTAGAAAGTTTAGAAATTACTCTAGGAAGTGTTTTTAATATCTACATAGCAATTCTTTTTATCCTATTTTAAGGGGCTTTTACTTGTTTCAGGTAGAGAGCACTAGGTTTAGCAGTTTGAAAGAGTTTTGTTATTCTACCAGATGTTCCAAGCTTAATCCACAAGTCACATAACTTGTTTAATGGCTAAGTTAGCTAGGGTACATATTTATATTTTGTGCATGTTTTCCTTAGTGGTCTATGCTCATTTAATAAGTTTAAGAAGACCTAACAAAAGGTGATAGTTGCTACATCTAAGGGTAGCTGTTTTAAGCAGTTCCAGCTAACCCAAAGCAGGACATTGGAGAAAGAGTCTGCATTATATTTATTAAGGTTTCACACTAGTTTATAGTAGTGATAATCTGTTTGTCTGTTATACTTTCAAATGATAAGGATGGGGTAGTGATCACTAACATAATCAAGTAGAGTGCCTGCATGAAGAACTTTATTGGAGTAATAGTAAGTATACAGTCTAAGACTAAGGGAGAGTTGCTGGCCTTGCAATGTCTAGATGAAGTGGAAAAGAGTTGACAGAAATCACAAACAATGATTATATAGTTGATAGAGGCATGTAGTGCATCCAGATTTTTACTAACAACACCAAGTGCGACAGTTATTAGTTTAATGTTTATTTTTTATAACCAGAATAGAAAGTCTTAAAGTGTAGTATGGTTATTGTTTGGGGGAGTATAATACTGCAATACATATGGCTTTGTTTGGGGTTAGCTGTAGTTGGGTGACTAGTAGTTTTGCTTTATTAAATTTAGGAATGCTGATTTAGATAAAGGTGAAACTGGCGTGTTTTATGCATTATTACACTACCCGACCATTTTCAATCTAATCAAAAAAAGTACTATAACCAGAGGGTGGGACATCTTCATTGGTAAGAACAAGAACATTTGGGATATGGAGGGAGATCCAAGTATGTAGTTGCAGATTTTCTGGATATTTGGGTAGTGGGTCTTTGTAAGTTTGGCACCATGAGGAAGTATACTCTGGAGGGGGGCTGACATTCTTTTCAGAATTAATCAATACAATCTTCTGTGGAGTAACTTGCACTTCACATGTCTAAGAGTCTTAAAAAAAGCCATAACTTAATATTCTCTAATATTTTCTTTTTTAAAAAAAAACAACATTAGTACAGATTTTAAGCTAACCATATCATACATTAAGCCCTAGAGTTACCCAATCTGTATTGCAATTTAATTTCTTGTGAAAGTTAAAAAAAATCTTATAATCTCCATAATACTTATTAACATTTGTATGTTGTATTATTTGAAATTTAAAGAGAAAGCTTTCTTCACATTCACATTCACGCATGTATAGCACAGTGCTGGAATTACATTTCATCAGATCTCTATGGTACTCAAGGTCTCTGCATTGCAACCTTCATATAGTTTTAAGAAAATAAGCAAACAGCAATATAAATGACTACTTCAGTCACTCAGTTCAGACTGCAATTAAAATAATATTTATTTAGTATTTCTTCTTCGTTTCAAGATGCGTAGACACGTCTGCTTCTTATGTAGTGAAACATGTACTGCAAATATTAATTGTTGTATCTGTCTTCTGGAAACACTACTTGTTATGACACATTCTTTGTTATCCACGTTAGCTACTTTAAATATTCCTGTTGTCTTGGTGTTACTGCTACCATCTTTGCATTCCAAATGTAACCTAAACTTATTATCACTAGGCTACTTCCTAATACTGAGCTCCTGCTCTTGAATTAGTCTCCCAGGATGTACACTTGTTAAATGCCTTTTATTTTCTGTTCACATACAAGCATCACATTCCTTTGAGGTATGTCTCACAAATCTGATATATATATATATATATATATATATATATATATATATATATATATATATATATATATATATATATAGCTTTAGATATATGCTCTTTAACATATAACAAGCAAAATCTTTTAAAAATTCAAAATTCTTCTCATATCCACATCAAGGAAATTTTCTTCACTTTTATTATGACAAGTATTTTGCAAAATTGTGGGATACCTACTGAAAGTGTTGAAAAAAGTTTTTTTTTTTACCCCATAACCTCATATCAGTAATTATGGGGGCCACTATTACTGCCCTCAGTTTTGTACATAATGCTCCTCTCTAAAAAATATTCTATAGAAAAATTCAAGCAACATTAGACATGCCTGAATGAAATTAAAATCAAAGGACAAGCACACTTAAATAGTTGAATTCTCTAGTGCTGGTAAAAGATGATAAGCTGAACCTTTTAAAAAGACTTTGCGCAGTGTGTGCATGTGTGTGTGTGTGTGTGTGTGTGTGTGTGTGTGTGTGTGTGTGTGTGTGTGTGGCTGTGTGTGTGTGTTTCTTCTTTTCATTACCCAATTTGTAAAGCTTACATTGAAGGATATTTAGCTTTGTATTCATTTAGCTTAATTGCTGTGGTGGTGGTGCTGCGGTAACATTGTTGCCTCACAGTAAGACGCTGTCTGGTTCGATTCTCAGCTAGAGCGTCTTCTGCGTGGAGACATGCTTGCATGGATGTACCTTTGTTGAAGGTTGTGCGTCAGGGCTGGCAACTCGGCACGTAAAAATCTATCTGCCAATCATTAGCAGACCGGAGTTTTGCTGTGGCGATCCCTAACTGGGAAAAGCCGAAAGACACAACATTAATTTAGCTTAATTAATTTATTGGGGGTAGGTAGAAGATTTGCACAACAACCATTCTGAATGTTCAAAGCCCAGTGAATGTAGAATATTCAGGTACATAGAGATAATATTCACTAAAACAAAACATGATTCATATTTATTTTAATGTAGTATATGAGATAAGCTGACTATACTCTGAAACTAGGAAATGAGTAACCTTTTTGTGCACTCTCTGAAATCAAAGAGGTACATAGCATTTGAAATTATTGACTATCTGTTATCAGGCAGTGTGTATGGAGTATACCTGATTGGTCTGGTTGCAGTTTTTGTGAAAAATATCTTCAGATTTAGTTTTGGGCCATTGTGCAGATGGGTTCTCTTCTGCTTAGCTGTTGTAATGCACCCATGTCTCTTATGAACAGAGGTAGCTTATAAATGCCTGGCCTTCAATGTCTTATTTGGATACAGGACATAACTATTTTTTCAGAAAAATGTGGCTAGACATAGAAAGGCACCTTCAGGTCATTAGCCTGGTACCAATCTATGAATACATGAATTTCACAAGGACATCTACCAGGAAAAGTCTATAACATGCCTGCAGACCTTGCAATAGCTGAGGCAGTACAGGACTACTGATCACAAAAGATCCTGAATTCGTTTTTAAAGAACCTTTTTGAGATTAGTACTATCTTTGCTTATAGTGATTGAAAGTATAATGTAACATTGATTTTTGTCTGATGGTAACATTCATGAGACCAGCACTACTAGCAGCCAGGTAGTAAACAATTGCCAATCACCATTATTCATCATTCTTTATAAACGTTATGCTGTAATTTCTTTAAATACTTAAACCAAGTTCAGGAGGAAAGTGCTCAGATAAACCAATAAACAAAAAAAAAGAAGAAGAAATTATTTTTGGATCAAAATTTAAGAATAGTTGTATATTCTGGACTGATGGTGAGGGGAAATTCAATGAGTTTTTTTTATTATATTTCTAAAAGCACAGAATTTCTGAAGTTTACCTTCAAGATGGGGTACCAAAGTACTGATTACCTAGATGTTAACATTCGGAAAGGACAAGAAGGTTTTGATTCTAAAGTGCTTAGGAAAGAAACGTACTGTAATTCCTTTCTTCATTTTAATAGTGCCCATCCATTCCATCAGAAGAGAGGAATATTAAAGGGGCAGTATGTCAGGGGTAGCAAAATGACCTCACTAGACAGTGACTTCATGGATGAATGTAATTTGTTGAAGCAAATGTTTTCAGACCGAGGTTACCCAGGGCTATTGATTAGTGACGTTCAGAATGAGGTAATCTTACACAAAATTGATAGGGTTTTACCCATTCTAAAATTCATGGACTCTGGCATATTGAAAAAGGGGCAAGTTCCTAATACCAACACAACTGGTGTTTATGAGAACATTTTTGTGTTAGATTATAATGGTGTTTCTAGTACTATTAGGAATGTGGTTCAGAGTGAGTGGAACAATTTTATTAAATTATCAGACTTGAATTTAAGGTTTGACATACCCCTGTAATTTGTTTATAGGAAGGGTAGAAGTGTTAAGGACCTGTTGGAGAATAAACATAGGGAACCTGTTGTCAAAAAAACTGGGACCTACAAGTGTGGAGCATGTCAGCAGTGTCTTTACATATCTAACACCTCAGAAATTTTTATAAACAGCAGGGTAGAACTATTAAGTCTAAATCCTACAACAATTGGAACAGTAAGGGACTTGTGTATATTGTTTTGTGCAAAACATGTGATGCATTTTATGTGGGTAAAATGGAGAGGTGCTTAAAAAGAAGGATATACGAGCACCTCTGTGATGTTAAGAAAGGTAATAACAAAATGCCTTATGTAAACATGTTCAGGTTTGTGTATCTGCATCTTTTACATTTTTTATGATTGATGAGGTTTCTATTGACAAAAAGGATGGACCATGGGAGACCATGTTAGAATATCGTGAATTATACTGGCAGCTGGTTTTAGAAGCCAGTAGATGGCCAGGTTTAAACGAGACTGTCTCCATCACCCTGGTTTTAAAATTGAGAGCTGCCAAGTTATAGTATTCACATTTTGCCTATATTTTATTGTAACAATTTTGTATCTTTTACTTTTAAGTATTTAAGTATTTATTGTGATGGTCCATACCTAGATAGGTTTCATTATATGAATTTTATTTATGGTGACATCTACAAAAGTTTTATTGAGCATTTTAAGCACAATTTATGGTATTTACTTACCTATTTATGTAATTTACCTTTAAATTCTCATCCTCAAATTTTTAATTCATTTGATTTAATTGTTTTTAGCATTTTATTGGTCCAGCTAGTTTGAAATGAGTATTTAATGAATTAATTGAACAAAATGGCTGCATCTGATGAAGTGTGTGAACGAAAATGTACTGGTTCTGTGTCAGCATTAATATTTTACTGTGACCTAATACCCAGCTAGATTTTACTGTGGCATTGGATTAAACATCTATATTTTTATACTGTGGAAACGGCTGCTGAGTGCTCTTCTTTGTTTATTCTTTAAATACTTCTACATTAGCTACCATCTAACCTAACTTCAGGATATTACCCAAAGTAATTCAACCATAAATCTTTGGGATTTTCTATAGAAGTTGTTCTCCAACCCTGGGATATATGACAAGCCCCAGTTCTCGACTTTCTGGTAACAATGCTCAACAGTCTGCTTTCTCCCATCTGTGGTTAGTCTTATCACAATAGGTGTTCTAAGACAGTCCCCAGGATTCAATAAAATCTGACTAGGCACTGTATAGAGCCTACATGGACATTATCTGAGTACATGGCCATGGTTCCTCTCTGGCAGCATGCCATACATATTAATTAAGGTGTGCTGCCAAGGGAGATCAGAGGTACACAGATATTGAATCTATGCAAGTAACAGTGCAGAGGCTGTCCCGTACTTGTGGACTGTCCAGAAAATGGTCTGGACAGGTAGTAAGTACAGGACAGCAATATTTTTTTTAATGTATGTTTGAGTTGAGTAGAGAAGTGCTTAGGAATACTGAGCTGTGCTTATACATGTGCAACTGACATCTGTTATATGTCTAAAAGTAGAACCTGGATGGATTTAATTGCTTTGGTTCTGCACTACTTAGCAATGTGTAACTCCATGCAGCTTTGATGCACACTGCTAACAGAGGTCATAGTAGTGCATGTGAAGATATATTGTTTCCCTGCACTATCCAAGTGGATAGACAGGTTGAGTGATGAAGTATAGTGTAGTAGGTCTTAGGTTTGAGTACTGATATGCTTTATAATTTTTGAGAATGACCCAGCTGACTGAAACATCAGTGTAATGTAAACTAAAAGATAGTTATATTTAGCAAAGCTGCACAATGCTCAGCCTGGCTTAATGGTTTCTGCAGGTTTGAGGTGTGCTCAGCTCCACCGAAACATGGTTAATGGTCCACCCCATTTGCGCACTGTGCTTACATTTGCTTAAATGAGTTTGTGCAAGTTGTGTGAAACTAAGCGACAAGCAGCTTTTTTGAAAGTTGTAATATGATGTGTAAAGGTGGGTATGCATTCCATATAAAGGCCAATAGGCGGGAATTTCACAGCATTCATTGGAGTTGTTACTTGGCTGCTGATATGCCTGGTGGTGTTGGTGAGGAAGTGCACTTTTGGGTGCAGAGATGGGGTGAGCAGGAGTCCAGAGTGTTTGTTGGACTCCTGGTCTGCAACCATGAACCTCAGCTGCTGCAGGGTGATTACCAGGGCTCAGAATGTAAGTCTGAGGGCTGGGAACAGCTGGCTATGGAACTTACCAGTGCTACTGTTATCCACCACACTGGTGAGCAGTGTTGCTACTACTGTGATGACCTGAAGTGAAGGAAGAGGGCAACTTTGGACATGGAGGTCCAAGAGGCATAGGCTGGTGATGCCCAAGAGATATGCATGTTTCCCAGTGATTTATAGGTATACAAACTGAATATGTGCCAACCTGTATGCATAATGTTTTCTTTCTCTTATAACAGCTGCAGACGAGTGAACTCATAATGTGCAGTCTCATGCAGGGAGTCGGGCCAGGATACGGCATGAGTGTGGTGAGTAGGAAAAAAGCAAAGCAATAACCTAATGTGCAATGTACTGTCAAGATTAAAAAGTATTTCCAGAGTTTGCAGCCCTAACAATCAGGTATAACATACTTGGGAACTGTAATATGTTTACTAATGTGTCAGTGCCTTTCTGAAATGGTAAACCAAGTTAAGTCAAGTAACCATGCATTATTTTGTAGTATAGTTTACAAACACCAGTTGTGGTTGTAGTCTACCAAGATTAACAGTCACTATTCTGCTGTGCTCATTGAATGAAATATGCAATAGATTCCACTCAGGTAATGACGAGGGTAAATGGGTTATTACTTACAGATCTGACACAGCTATCCATGCTGTACATGCCAGATTTGAAGCAACAGTAATAAATAGATTATAAAGGGTGATGGAGTTGTGATACGTACTGCTTCAAAATAAGAAGTGCTCAATAGTCTTGTAGTTACTGCATGTGTGTTGTAAACTAACACCAGTCAAGTCTACAAAGAAAATGAAAACAAAGAAAATAACTGCTGAAAAAAAATGTATGATAAATGTAGTGCAATGCCTAAAGTAAGTTGCAAGTCTGTGTTCTGGCCAGTTCATGCCATATAATGCTATACATCCTACCCACTTGAAGAACAAGTAAATCCTGAAGCAACCAACAATAAGACAGGCAAAACACGTTCACTTCTTGTAGTAGGCAAAAAACTTTATTATTAGAAAGAGAGATAAGCGCTTTCGTCTCAAATTAAAAATCCAAGAGACTTCATCAGATAAACTAACACAGGCAAACCAAGATTTAAAACTAGTACTAGGTATGACTTCATTTCCTGCTAGCAATCATAGTTGAACATTTTAAAATGACAGTGCCTAAATAAAGCAGCAATTCCCCAGATAACAAATAAACATTCGACGACTGCTATTGATTGATTGCAAAAAGCTATCAGCTTGTACATTAACACCCCATGTATAAATATATAACTTGAATCTAAATGCCCCTTTCATAACCAATGACTAGGACCTACTAAGTGCTTTTATTTTTAGTAAGCTGCTAATCGATACATTTTCATTCAAACCCGGCCAGTATACTGAGATATTTATTATAGTTATTATATATATTTTTATAACTTATGCATTTATATCTGTTTATATACTTATACATATTAATTGGCTTTGAATATATTTATTCCCATAATATTTATTAGGTTTGATAATAATCCACTATCTATTCAATTTTATAATGAATTTATTTTTATAAATGAGTTTTATAATGATTCTATACAGTTGTCATAGTCATTTTAGGTACACCGAACCTTTTATAGTGGACTTTTAAGCTGTGATTAATTATGTATGTATTTATTATATAAATGTTATGACATGGGGTATTATTGCACAAGCTGATAGCTTTTTGCAATCAATCAATAGCAGTCGTTGAATGTTTATTTGTTGTCTGGGGAATTGCTGCTTTATTTAGGCACTGTCACTTTAAAATCTTCAACTATGATTGCTAGCAGGAAATGAAGTCATTCCTAGTACTAATTTTAAATCTTGGTTTGCCTGTGTTAGTTTATCTGATGAAGTCTCTTAGATGTTTAATTTTAGACGAAAACACGTATCTCTCTTTCTAATAATAATGTTTTTTTGCCTACTACAAGGAGAAGTGAACGCGTTTTGCCTGCTTTATACTTTGTTGCTTCAGGATTTACTGGTTTTACTATTTTGGTTTATCCACTTGAAGAACAAGGTGTATAGGTAAGGTAGCTGATGTTATGGCCAGATAATCATGTGTATAAATGAATGTTTAAAGGAGGATTGTACATTGAGAAGTAATCTATTCAAATAACTGTGCAGTACGGCTGTATTCACTGCATGTGTGTTCCAATCTGACACTAGTCAACTGTAAAATGGAAATGAATAAGACTGCTGAAAAAAAAACTGTCTGATAAATGTAGTGGAATACCTACTGCAAGTTTAAAGTCTGTATTCTGCCCATTTTGTTGCATATAATGCTGTACAATCCACCCAATCGAAAATTATCTGTATGGGTAAGGTAGCTGATGTTATGGCCAAAAATACATGTGCAAACGCCAGATTCTAAGGTACATTACCAATAAAAGTGTAAAGTAGGATTGTACATTGAGAAGTAATCTGTTCAAATAACTGTGTAGTACAGCTGTATTCACTGCATGTGTGTGTTTTTTTCTGACACCAGTTAACTGTAAAATGGAAAAGAATAAGGACTGCATAAAATATTGTCTGATAAATGTAATGCAATACCCACAGTAAGCTTCAAGCCTCTGTTATGTCCATTTCTAGTAAAATAATGCTGTTTATTCCTCCTTCTCCAGGAACAAGGTATATGGATAAGGTACCTCAATTTCTGGGTAGATATCCAAGTGTAAAAATGCCCAATCTTCAGGAGCAGTATCAATAAAGTGTAAAGCAAGATATAGTCTTGATAAATACTCTTTTCCAGTAAGTATAAAGTATTCCTGTATACACTGCCATGTCTTTCATAATCTGACAGCCGTCAAGTGTTACATTTAGTGCACGTGTTTCCTTGAGTCATAGCTTGTGGGGTCTAATCCCATGGCAGCCAACTAAAAAATCAATGGCTGTCTACTTCAATTAGTGTACACGAACATACCTCTCAACTGTCACAATTTTTTGGAATGTAATGACTAATGCCGCATATGTCTGGTCATTGATTAGCAGATAAATGACACTACTTGGAATGCAATTTATTGGCAAATCCATTTACAGAACACATTGGTAGTAATGTATGAGGGCAATATGTAAAAAGGTTCCCTATTGATGTGTACCTGCATTTGTTAGTGCATACTGTCCAATGCTAACAGGTTGAGAGTCCTATACATGTCACATCATCTATACAAGAATTGGAGTCACTGTACACATAAGTGACAATGCACACTTGTTTTTCTCTCTCACCCCAGCCCTTATATTCTCTAATTTATTATTATGAAATGTATTAATTTATTACTGTCATTTGTTCTTTTATGGTTTAATATTAATATGTTCTGTTAAACTATCATGTTGCCCGGGTCTACTTTAATTAAACAAAAACAGAGTCCATTAAATATGAATCCGTCGACACATTAACAGCAAAACGCAGTAATGTCGAACGTATTAAATAGCGAAATCAGAAATGTTGAATTGTCATAGTTGGCCCGTCTGCGGTATAGCTCCGTAAGGTAAGTGTGTGATAGTTATGGACCTTAGGGTTAGGGTGTGGGTTAAGGTAAGTGCATAGATAGGTAATGTATGTAAGTATTAGTGTAGAGTTTTGTTAAGTGTATGTGTGTGGAATATTTACTTTGTGTGGGTATAGTTCTGAAGGGTAAGTGTGCGGTAGTTATGGACCTTAGGGTTAGGGAGGGGTTAAGGGTAGTGCATAGATAGTTGTGTATGTGGGGTTTAGTGTAGGGTTACAAGTGGGGTTTTGGTGTTTTAATTTAGTGCTAGTAGTAGGGTTTTTGTTAGTGTATGTAGGTGTTTTTGTTTGCGTAGGTAGTATGTTACGGGCAGTGGGGTTGGCCGACTATTGTGGTTTCGATGTTTAAATTTCACGGTTTTGCATGTTCGACATTATCGCGTTTCGCGGTTTATGTGTTGATGGATTCGTATTCGATGGATTCTGCTTTTGTTTAATTAAAGTAGACCCATGTTGCCCTTATGGGTTGTGTCATACTGGTTTGCTGTTATCATAATTACTGTTATGTTATTTATTGTTGTGTTCCTCATAATATTCCTTAATATGTATTTGGCTTAATAAGTATTATCTTCCATTATGTTAATAGTAACATTGGTTTGGTTATTACCTAGCTTACCTTATGTTTATGTCTAATTTACTTCAGATTGACAAGGTAGGCTAGTTCCATGCGATCCACCTACCTTGCCTCCACTGGCCATGGCACTGGGGCCCAGCATGTCTGAGTTGCAGTCTGTCTGGTGGTGCCCCCTCTGCTGTCCCTGCACTACCTGTGGCATAGGGTAGTTCTGTCCCACAGGCTGGGGCTGGGACCCCTCTGGAAGGAGAGGTAGAAGCGGTGATTTTGTCACCCATCATGAACTGCCAGGTATGGTGCACACGGTGGTTGTGCAAACTCTTGGTGCACACTTGCACTAAATGGAGGATATGCTCACCATACTGATGGGGCAGCCATGCCCCGCATGCCTGCCTGCTCCACTGCCACCCTGGGGGCAGTGGAGGAGCAGTGATGACACACTCTTGGGCGAGAACATGAGTCACACTGCTACTATATGGATGGTCCTGGGACTGCAATTCCACAACACCCTCCCCATCCAAGGTGTTCAACCCCCTCTTATGTCACACGTCAACCCTGTCTGCTATCTTGTCGGTCTTGTCTCTCTGCAAATGCTTCCTTCCCTTCCCAACCTACCTCCCCCACATGTACCTATGTCCCTTCCCCAACATTCCACTCTTGCCTTAAAAAAAAATGGGCCCCATCCCACGAAAAAAATATCGCCCCATACATAGCTCTCCATTTTGCACACGTGGCCACTGCACACACCTAATTTGGTCCAATTGGCTTGACAATGCAGTTAAGTTGTCATCAGCCTTTTTCCGGGTTGACAGTTCAAATTCAACTGTCCTATCTCCCCAATTTTCTTTTCTTTAAAGATTTTTTGCATGATGCAGCATGGTGTGCCTCATTGCTTAGCTATGCTAAATAGAGCTACATTTACATATGCTTTCATAAAATATTGATCACATTATAAATGTAACCCTGCACCCTATTTCAATTTCAAAGACCATCCCACCTGCATGACAGTGGCTCAACCCACCAAGCCAAACAGCTGCTAATTAACCCAAGTGTTTAAATAAATGAAAACATAATAATGCTCAAGTTTTCATCATTAAGCGTGTTTAAGTGATGCTGAGCAGCACACCACCCCGCTCAAACCAACTGAAAGAAATATAGAAAAATATTATTGTAATTAGTACTCTACTAGAGAAATACATCACTCTAAAGCCATACACACAACAATGAATGTAAGTAAGGTATGTGATAGCAGGTAATCATGCAAGTATATGTACATGTAACAATACATTTGCTTAAACATTAATGTAAAAATAGGATTTTAACTGGGACTCTAATAGAGAAATACAGCATTCTAAAGCCATACAATATGTACAAATCCATAAATAAAACTGGGTCAAAGGCCCAAAAATAGGGACAATTTTTCAATAGTGCTCTTACAAACTTAGAAGGATGACAAACTAAGAGGTATTGATTTAGCATGACTGTTTTGAAGTACATGGAAGTCTGAAACTCAAATGTTTGTCATTATTTTCTTGCTTCAATCTTTAATGTTTAACACTAATTTGCCAGAAAGTTACAATGTAATGAAAAAAGGCATAAAATATGAAGGCAAAATCTGATCTGGACATTCTGTAAAAACATGTACAGATGAGAGGCATGCATGTAAATGCAGTGTATAACACCAGATAACTGTGGAATGATGTCTACAACATGCAAAAATACATGCATTACCTCAGTGTAACTGTAGCTCAGTCTGTAAAATGCATTTGGTACATGTGGTCCTGGGTTCAATTACAGCTGCCTCTACCATTGCAAAAACATGTATGTGGACATCAGCATTATATATTGTTATGTGTACATCTGTCTTATCACCTATATATCCACCCAAAGCAGTACAGATGGAATGTCTGCATCTAAGTAATCGGACAGAGATGTCTGCAGTTAGGACCACTCTTAACTACTTACTACTTCTAGTACAACACTATCAAGTGCAAATAATGCCAAGTCATGCATTAGCCGGAATTCCCACAGGATTTTGAAGTGTGTACTGAAATTGTGGCCCAGCAGCCTAATGACTTGGCACCTGTCCAACTGCATGACATAATGGTTAATCTACCACCTTACCTTTCTCTAGGACACACCAACCATTTTGCCTTTGATTGTGGTACTGCTTCTGTTGGCTAACATACTTGCCTTAAACACATGCCTTATTTTGCAATGGAATGGGTACCCTAAATCTGGCTTTACCTTTACAACAAGACTGCCACAACTCCTACACTTACTCTTACAGCTTCTTGTCCTCCAAAGTGCAAACACTGTCTGCCTATGCCTATTGCCTAGTGCCTATTGCCTAGAGCATCGGCTTTAGCCAGTAGCACACACATCTGATTGTAAAAGGTAGGTGCTACAGACATACTCTCTGTGATGATGTATCTTTACCCCAGTAATTTCCAGTACAACATGAGAAATGGTTCTAATCTACACTGAGGCCTTATATCTTGTTCGGTGGTTGCATGTCATTCATTAATTATACTACAAGTCAGCTGTATTGGCTGCAATTAGCAGTTCAGAAGCACAGATTGGTTAAGTGCTAATCACCTGGTAATGACTCCAGTGGTAATGACAGATAACTCCACTTTGACCTGCTCTGCCACCTCCCCTTTAAGTCTGCAGATTCTATCCAAAAATGCTTTTAATACTGTTGAGAATTGGCTCTGTAATCAACGTCTCCCATTAAATCCTAACAAAATGAAACTACTGCTTTTCTCCCCCACTCGTAAACCCTCCACTCCAACCTTTACTATAAAATCTAACAATGGCACTGTCATTGTCCCAGATCCCTGTACCAAACTCTTAGGTGTAACAGTTGATTATAACCTCAAGTTTGATATGCATATTAATAAAACTATTAAAAAGGTCATAAAAAATGGACTCACTATACAAGATCATACTTTTCCTCACTCCACTAGCTAGGATGGTAATTGCCTGTACACATCTACTTTCCACCATCCTTTATGCATCCCCTCTCTTCACAAACTTGAATAAGTCTGACCTTAATAAACTCTCTAGCTGCTTTAATCATATTGCTAGATTTGCCACTAGAGCAGCATACAGAACACACCACTGTCTGAACCTAAAGAATCTAGCGTGGCTAGAATTGCCTATCCAACATCAGTACAATCAGCTAATAGTAGCACATAAAATTCCCAACATCAGTACAATCAGCTAATAGTAGCACATACAATTCTCTACCAACCTGAAAACATACCCATACTTACAAAAATTATCACCCCTTACAGCAACCTCAATACACTTCGCTCATCCAACAAATTACTAGTCCAAACCCTCAAAAGCAACAACTCATCTGGAGACTCTCTATATGCCAACTCTGTTGGTAAAATATGGAACTCACTTCCTGATGAGCTTCAGAACCTGTTCTATCCCAATTAAAAAAAAAATCTAAAACAGTACTTTAACAGGCAATGGCTATGTCCTTGCTCTAATCCTGACTAACTCTGGCAATATAAACATGTACTAAAGAGTTCTTCTGGCCACCCCTACATTGCTTCCTAATAGTTACTCTATAACAAATCAGATTTATATATGACAGAATGAATGACTTTTATCCTTCGTATTGTATCTGCAACAGTGCTTTAACTTGTTTAATATAACAGTTTTTCTGTATGTATGTATGGCCCTGGCCCTCCGCTGAAAATGGACAAGTATCCAGTTGGACTAACCCGGTCAACAAATGTAAAATAAAATAAATAAGATGAATAAATAAATAATGACAATCATGTTAAAAAGGCAAATCACTAGCTAGGGGAACCATTATTGACACAGTAAACACATTGCCATGAATTTTATATATCTGCACGCATCAACAGAGGAGTCTTGTACTCCATCAGGTAAGTAACCCTTTTGTTTACAACATGATGCATATGTTTAAATATACTTAGGGGGTATGGGGATTACAGCATAAGCCTTTCTGTGAACTGTAATGATTACATGTCATTTATCTCCAGATTTGTTTCACCTACAGAGGAAGTACAGTACAAGGGTAGAATGTTGTTTGCCAATGTGGCACGCTGGTCTCCTGGGAATGTCCTTTTATAGTGGTTGTAATAGCACACTGCTATTTTTGGCACTCTTGTTTTGACATATTATCAGGTGGGGTTACCCCTAAGGGTCAAAATACAATGGACTCCTGTGTTGAGTGTGCGATCATATGGCAGTATCTGTCATGGCACAAACAGGAATTGCTGACTATTGCTCATATCTTAGTTGCATCCACACCCTTAGTATGTTTGCACACTGTGTAGTATGAGGTGTGTGATCAAGCAGTGGATGCTGCCAGCCATTCTATTATTAATTTTTCTAGTGTACTCCCACGTATGTGATCCTGACATGTGTTCTCATTTTGTTATCTTTCAAAAAAAAATGTATACAAGATGCTGGGGCCCTTTTATGGATGCCGAGAATGATATAATCCTGGAAGGCCTCCATCAACAACGTAAACTCCTACTGTCCAGGGGGAGGTAAAACAGGGAACAGTGGGCAGCATTGTGGGCTGACCTGGTATGTGATGTTAATGCCATAAGTCAACAGAGCAGGACATATGAGCAGGTTCAACACCATGCAACTGACATGATAAATGCCACATGCAGCAGATGGGCCAGGGATTGTGGTGTCACTGTTGAATGGCCTGCAGTGGAACAACTACTCTCAGACACCGAGGAATTTCTGGTGAGCCTAGGAACACACAGCAACTCCCAGACATCCATCACACCATATATCATGGATGTAGGTGCCACAGTTTCCACACCAGAGAAGTGGCATAGTAGGCTTAGATTGATCAGCATTGGAGTACTGTAGAATTCAATGTATCAGTGTCTATATAGTTTTACATGGGTGTCAGGTGTTTGTTTTTTTTTGGGGGGGGGTTAACTGCATTTTGAATCCTATGCTTAGATTTTGACCAACATAACAATTAACATAGTAGCTACTGTAAATGTGAGATGTATGGACATATTGCCCTGTTATAGTGCAACATGCGGTGGTGTTTACATTACCTGTCCCTCAACTTTTCACATGTCTGTCAGGAATCAGACAAGGTCATGGTCCTGCTCCTGGTAAGCACAACACTGTTCTGTTACACATGTAGATTTATTGCAATATATTTTGTAAAGTGTCATCCCAGGCCTGCTGACTAGACTGATGTACTGTCGGCATGATTGCCAACTGCACCGATATTTTCTGACTGTACACAATTTAGAGTCATACCTATGCCTTGTAGGGGTGACCACACTGATAGATGTGATAGCATTGTCAAGCCACTACAGACTGCCATGTGTCAACTGTGCAGATTGTTGACAAATGTCAACACTGTACCTCATTGTTGCTGATGAGATTGTTGTTTAATGAGCTTTTATTTACACGTAACTAGAGAAGTTTGTTGGAAAATAATGTCCTCTTGTCCTACTAGATGAGGTTGGGGGTTAAACAGGTCTGTAATAGTGACAACAGTGTATATAGCTTAACATATATTGCAGCATAGTACTACAGGGTGTAATAGTGCAGGTACAGATGTACTACTTTTCCCTTTTTTATTACAGATGACCAGGGGGGTTGGTCTCTTTCCCCTTCGCAACCTCATGTCAGTGTCTCTTCTGACTCTGATGATGATGGTCCCCAAAGTGAAGCAGAGCTGGAGGTTTCAGGGGCTGAATCTGTCCCAGAGGTTTACATCCCTCTTCCTCCCTTATTATCACCATACACAGTCAGTATGCCTACACATATCCAGTCCCCGGTGGCCTCGGATATTGAACAGTCAGATGGTGGGGACATTGACCAGGAAAGTGTGGCAACTACGGCTGCAGTGAGTGTCAATACTGGCCATAGCCAAAGGTCTGGTGAGGATCCAGACAGGCAGATTAATAGGGGTGCTCATAGGAGGCCTACTGCCCTTCCACCACCAGTTGCAGGTGTCTCATCATGAGTCACTTTGCATATGTTTTGGGCAATCATGGAGGTGCAGACATGTCCTGAAAGGAACTTCACATGAATGCTCAGGGTAATGAATGCAGCACAGTCTGACATCTATGACTGTCTTCACCATGTTGCAGATAATCTGGATTGGTTGATTGATGCAGTGGAAAGACAGTGGTCTCAAACAGATGGCACACTATCTGCCTTGGGACACACATTATCTGTGTTGGAATGCCTGGTTGGAGGTGAGCATCGGACCCATGAACATAGGTCATCAACTACATCAGTGGAAAGACCACATGACTGTGCAAAAATCACACTCCCGTAGTGGCAGTACATCCAGTGCTCCAGAGAGTAGTGTGCTGTCCACACCAAGACATGGCAGGGCATGGGCTCATGGTCCTGGACATTCCCGTATAGGACACAGTCCCATAAGACAGCAGTCACCATCGGTTACTAGCACAGCATCTGACCTTGGGCATGAAGGTGCCAGTGTGACTCTTGGCAGAGCCAGTTCCCATGTTCAGGGTTGAAGACGGTGAACTGTCAGCTCTACCATGTATGGCTCAAAGCTGTCTGACATACACGAGTAGGGCTAACACAGTGTTTTACTGTGTTCACACACACATTCACATGCTACTTTCACAATCAGGTCAACTGCAGACACACACAGCACATTTCCATGGCCCATCTTGCCTGCTTCTCTTCCTGACTCGCACACATGCTTTCAAACTATTGGGTCTGCCTATGACTCCTGCGCCGACACAAAACCTTGTGTAATTGATGATACCTGCGTCACATCCCTGTCATCCTCATCATCAATGCAGGGAAATGGAACTATGTGTCTGATGCACAGGGAGGCAATATAAATTAATGTGCCTTTGCGTAATTCATTGTTGCCTTTGACATGCCACTTGCACTGCTCACTGACAGATGCATATTGTATGCTGACATATGTAATGAGTAAACCACATCATGTTGTGTAGCTTACATTGTATGATGTCATCATGGCTGTACACTAACACAATGAAAGTTGTCTCATGGACCTGTTTATGTTTCAGTTTCAGGATTCTGTGTGAGACACCTATGAATACACAGTGACAATAAATCCATAAACATCACAGCACAGGATGGAATGTCAGCACAGAAGAAATATGTCTTCAGAAAGGGCCAGCACTATAGATGCATGGCTCCATATGTTTATATGTGTATAACAGACTAACAAGGACAATGGCTTCATTCAGCCTACTCATGCATCCCTAGTCTCTGACAAGGTCTGATACCCTTGATAAGTGTCAGCATGGTTTCGGGAGCAAACATATCTCCAATCTGTAGAGATGGAGATGAGCCATCTGCAGTTTTTCTGTGTCTATTACACACATTTGTCCTACACCAGTTATGATTGTCTTGTTCTGCATCCCATTGTGTAACTTGCACATGATGTGCATTACAGTGGAAGTGTGCTGCACATGCTTGGGGAGCCTGTTACGTATAGCATGTATGAGTTACATACCTGTGTCTCCAGCATGTACTATTTATACCTAAGTGAAGGTGTAAGTGTGTAGAACAGCTAATACATGTGTTAGTTCTATCTTGTATATGCAGGAGGTACACAGTGGGATCTCACACCTCCCTGTATGGCAGCTATACATCTCCCTCCAAAGCATATTATCTACATTATGTATTGGTTTACCATGGAACCTCTGTGGGTTTAAAGTTGTCAGAAATGTCTGTGTGGTGACATAGCAAAGGTGCCATTGCACTCAAAGATGGGGATGATGAGTACTAAATACAGCATAACAATGACTATCTGGCATTTACATGCCATTCCTTTCTCTATAGCTTGTGCAAATCAAAATTAATTCCCACATCTTAATGACCAGTGACAGTCAAAGACTAGATCACTCTCTGTGTCCATAAGGACAATACTATATTTTCTATGGGTGGATGACTTTCCAAAAGAATAATATTGTGAATTCCTTTGCATTTACTATTTGTCAGTAGCTATGACAACAACCAAATGTGTGGTTTAGCCCATCCTGGATAAATGTTGGTTCTGTGTGGAATTCAGTGTCATAACCTAATTTGCAAGCTTCTGCAAATGTAGTCAGTCAGAGGTCACTGACAGTGGTCATTACTGCATAGAAGGAATAGCTAGTAGGGGTACTCCATGAATCATTTCTGAGGGAAGTCCACTGGTGACTGACCTCATTGTAGTGGTGGACTACCCAATTCTATCTTCCTTGATAATGAATATCAGACACTTGCCTAGCCACCAGCTGACATACTATGTTATAAATAATCTATGCAGTTTTTCATCAATGCCTGATGGCTTAATATTGTCAAATGCCTTGTCAGTCCATGGTAGGTGGAGTTAGTCATATTCCCCTCACCCATTGCATAGTTTAACAGTCAATGAGGTCCACCGGTTAGGTTAGGCATGATCTGACCTTGATAAAAACAAACTGTGTTTGGTACAGTGTTTGTAGGTTTATGACATTTTTTACCAATCATTTCCATGGTAACTCATGTCATGGCTGTGCAACTAGCTATTGCAGGTACTTCCATTATGTTCTCCAAGAAGATAGTCATCCAAGTTGTCTATGTCTGTACTGAGCACAGACAAACAATGGAATGAAAGGTAATATGTGCATCCAGTGAGGGTAATGTAGGAGGTTTTACACAGGTATTTTGCAGTTGTACACTACTCAAGAAGTGTGTACTGAAAGGAAACAATTACCATGTGAAAAATGTGGAAAGCAGGGGAGTCCCCTGAATTGCAGGTACCTAGCTACTACTAAAGCTGCTCCCACCACAACCACTCTCTCCTGGGATACCATGTTCCAATACTTTTTCTCTCAGCAGAAACAAAACATTACTATGAAGCTCATGATCAGAAGAAGGACAGAGCCTGTTAGTTCATCCACATAGTTTTCCCACGTCATGCAAGGCTCTGTAACAGGCTTCACATACCCTTTCCCAGGTAGATGCCTTGATTAGCAACCTGAGCAATCAATTGACTTTTGCATGTATTATGCCTTCTGCTCCAGGGATGGTGGCATTTTACTAGGGTATTGACCAGATGGTGATTGGAAGCACAGCTGCAGCATCACAATATAATGTGTAATGTCCAGTGACTCCACATGACAACACACTCCATTAATATACAACAACTTATATGTAGGTTAACTATCTTTATTCTTATTCTTATTTTTATACTTATCTGTTTTGTATAAGGCTTATTTTAGCCATGTTTTTATACAAAGTTTACATATAAGTTGTTGTATTTATTAATTGGTAGGGTTTTATATTTTATGTGATATATGTTTTTTTAAAAAAGTGATTGCTGCTTGGAGGAAATTGGAAGATGTCATATCCTACATCTCCTGATATTAATGGAGTGTGTTGTTTTACTTGCTTATTCTCCTCTGAAGAAGCTACGGATTGCCGTGGCGAAAACGCTTTGGTATTACATTAAAACGCGTTAAGGACTTCATTTTGGTGTCTGGTTTCTGCTGACAAGGACCTCGTTCTGTGGATTTATAGGCATTGTAAACTTGCAAGGCCAAAGTCATGTCTGCAAAGTTGAACAAGTCCTCTGTGCGTGCATGGACATTCACATCTTCATTGCAAGGAGTACCTACAAACACTGCATTTCAGGCTGTCAACCCCAAGGATGTAGCAGCATGACCCTAACTTTGCTAGACTTACACAGTATCACATTTGAGGTATTGTAGTGCAGCCAAGCTTAGTAACAGGATTATGGTTAATTTAAGAGCCACATTCCTGGCAAAGCATTGTACTCACACAACAATGTCAGGTGCTGTGTTACCTTAGGGAACTTATATAAAGGTGATGTTACATTTTGCTACCTGTCATGACACTGCCTCATGATCGCCTGCTGTGACATACACACAAACATAACTATATTGCTACTGGCATTATCAATGACTGCTGATGAGATGTAGAAATTGTCCCCACACCTGAACTCCCATGCCACACAAACACAACGTGTGAGACATCTGACTGTATTACAAACCTAGATTCCATGGTGTCTCACACACCAGTCAGTACGTATGGCAATGAGCATTTTGCCAACATGCACAGCTCAACTCCTGCTCCAACCACGCCCACAGCGCACACACCTGCAGGTATGGAGCTCCTTACCAGATGCATTCCCAAACAACAGACACCTCAGAAAACCATATGCAAACTCAGTACACATATTGCTACCTCTGGAGACCACATAATAGCTAATGCACCACCATCTCACTGGTTAAAGACCTGAGACAAATCATAAAATCAAACCTATTATTCATAGGTGATTACATCGTGACACAATTTGATGTATGTGTCACCTGACTACATATGGGAAAAGTCACAAATTAGCTGTCTGTGGGTTGACACAATAGGCCATACCACACCTTGACAATAGTAAATGCATGTTAGGTAACATATTGATGACATTATAGCTCCTACAGGTGTGTACGAACCTGGACATATGACACTGGACTGCATGCAGACACATGACTGAGCTCAGGCACTCTGTGTCTTTCGTGGGTATGCCCATAGCTTCCAGCTGCATTTGACCCTCACCTAGGATGATGGCTCAATACACACGGACAATGATGGACATCAATAATTGCCATAGCATGTGGTGTCATTGTAAGGGGATCCACTACATGTCTGTCTGGGATGACTTGTTCAACACACCTCAATGGTCTACCAGAGATGGTCTTCATCTGTCATCCCTGGGATGTTGAGTACTGGTTAAGGCTGCTGTCACCCCCACAGTGCATCTTATGGCACTGTCTGGAGGAATAACTTTCCAATGAGAATGTCATCCTCGTACAACATCATGATTATGCTGCTACATGCTAGGAATGGCAACACTAAACCTCACTATGAGGAAGGTTTCCCTACCCTGGAATATGCAGACATTTGTGCAGTCACAGACACCTGGGTCAACGCTGTGGAGAGCACCACAGCCATATCAGACAATACTTCCTTCCACACGTTCAGACCTCAAAGTGACAGTCTGCAAGGTAATGCAGGTAGTGTATACATATTAACTAAGGATAGATACACATGCAGATTGGTGAACAGTGTGATTTCCTGGAGACACTGCAGGTGCTATTCACAGCTGGAAGGGCACCTAATCAAGCCATTGCCAGCTACAGGAGCAGCTCCATGAATCCAGACACTGATTGTGCTTATTTGCATGTATTTGTCTCTATCAAGATACATTGGCACACCATGGTTTGGGGTTACATTAAGTAACCACCAACTGTGTTGGTTAGTCATGCATAAGTTCACTTCCCAAAGGTTAGTCCACATCCTTCATTACAATGCCCTGGACCAGTGGCGTGACATCCCAACATGGCAAGCCAATGTACTGCATCAGGTTTTTACCAATATGAGTGACCATTGTAGCCCTGGTGAAATCTGACCACAGATCAGTCTCATTAAAACTAAGTTTCACACTTGCACCCCCCCCCCTGCAAAAAATACAATAATAAATGTCAACAAAGCAATTTATTAGCTTTTAAGGGATAGTTTACATAGCTTGACTGCACCTCTCCCCTCAGATGGGACAGGCAAGTATGCAGAGCCCTACACCAATGCTTTATGCAAGCACTAGTACAACTGTATAGACTTGGCTATACCTGACTGGGGAAACAAGCTCCTCATAGCACAGCATATCTGCCTGGTGGACAACTGACATTACCAGGCTGGACAATAAAAGGTGGACATTGCTGTGTGACAGTTGGAGTGAGGGTGCCCCCCTAAAATGGAGGCACACCCTCCTCAGCTAAAAAGAGCACATAGTGTTGTGACATCATGCAGAAACAGTATGTGACAAAATTAGCCTCTGCCACAAAGGGCAACCATAAAGCACAGTGTAGCTACATGTGTAACCTCAGAGGAAAAGCACACATTGTTGGTGAATGGATCTACCTGAGAAAGCCAAAAGCTGAGAACACCAACAATGAAATACTCAACAGCAGAACACCGACAATGCAGAAGGCTGACAATTCACAAACCTGACAAACCATAACCCCGACAAAACACAACACCAGCACAGGAAAAACATCTGCAGTCACTTTGGAATCAAAACACAGCAACCAACTAAAAAAAAAACAAAATTAACTTACTTTCACAAAGCTAGCAATTTCCTCCCTCCACAGCCATGGGGGGCTCTGCCCCCCACCACACCCGTAACTTTAATATACCAACTCCGAGATCGCACTACAGTGCAGAAATGTTTGTCTTGCTTGACGGTGTTTTGCGTGTCGAGGTTTCCAGTTGTTGGCTATTTCAACTGTCGGCCTTTTGGTGTCGTTCATCTTGTCAGTCTTCTGGGTTGTCGGCCTTATCAGATAGACCTTGGTGAACTCATATTTAATGATAACACATATAATGAGTCTGTACTCATAGCTAACCTATTTCCCCACAGGTTCTGAGTCAACTTCACTCCCCTGTCCCCACAACATGTGCCGTATGACATCCCTACAACCTGTCTCATTTATTTTTATTTTTTATTTAAGATTTGTTTACTGGGAAAGTCCAACTTGAAACAAAGCCAATTTTCAGCAGAGGCCCAGGGATAAACACTCCAGATGCATGTCTTTGAAACATGGGAGGAAGCCGGAGCACCCAGATGGAACTCACACAAGTGCAGAGGGAACATGTAGACTCCACACAGAAGGCACCCCAGCCAAGAATCAAACCAAAGAACCTCTTGCTGTGAGGTGAAAACGCTACCGCTGCACCACTGCACTGTCCCATACTATCTATATCTACAGAGCAGGTTGTAACTGGCCTCTCTGTGGAGGAAAAACAGCATCTATTGAACATGCTAACATCATGGGCTGCATTCTACATGTGATCCAACAAGCATTACTAACACCATTGGGAAATCCAGGCACTTGTATTGTAACCACTGGCTGCATCCCAGCTGACTTGACAATGGCAAGTGTTATCCCCTTGTACAGAGGTGGTACATACACCAAGCACCACAACTACGGACCTATTTGCCTGAGTAGCCATATCTGTCAGCCCATGGGACAGATCATCATGGAGCTGATCAGCAAAGATAAATGTAATCTACAAATGGTTGACTGTACACAGTTTGGATTTGTGAAAAGAAGATCATAGCTGTTAAATATTGTGGACATGTCTCGGGCAGTCAATAAGAATGCAGATGAGGGGACATGAGGGCATACAACCCCCTGGACTTAGCCAAGCCATGTAACTGTATCCCCCACTCAGGCATCAGTGACAAAATCACCCATATAGGAATCAGTGGTAACAACATTATAAGGGTCACTAAGTGACTCACTGATGGAACACATACTCAAAATAGGAGAATCTACTTCCAACAGCTGATCTGTAACCATCAGTGTTCAACAGGGCTCAGTCCTGGATCCTCTACTGCTGGAAACCATTTAAACAGAGTACAAGCAAAACCTGAATGTCTGTGGCTGACAATGTTGGCTGATGTCAGCAAACTGTGAGCGATCATAGAATCTGTGAGTTATGTCAATATCAGAGAAGAGGATATTGATGAACAAATGCCTGTTGATATACTAGGGGCTGTAAACTCCATGCAAATGTCTATGTATTATAATTTCTATCGGTAACACCTATGAGCCTGGTAAGTAGCTTATCAATAGAAACACCTGATGTACATACTCAGGGGGGATAGAACTGGGCACACAGGCCTGGCCACATAGGTTTACATCTAATGTATCTTAGATCACCATGTCTCCCCATTGGTAAGAAGGAAATCATAGGTCATACTTATGCTTCATGCCTGAGGGCACTGTCACCCAAAATTAATGTAGTCATAATCTCCATGTACTCTTCCTTCAATGTGTCAATATTTGAGTGTAATGGCCATTTTGTAATGTACCATTCCAAGCACTACTGGCGATTCCATAAACCACAATGGTCCCTCATAAGAGGACTTCACATGTTCAGTATCTGTCCAATGGGGATCGCCTGAAACCAATGTCATGGTAGCCTGTGACATACAGAATATTCAGAGTTGATCTCTGCCTTGCATATGGGGCAATGTGTGACCCAGCTTGAGTGGAAATGCTGAATATCTGTAGGTGGCATGGTACACGGATTACTCACTGTCAGAACATTAACCTGTATGTGACATTAGTAATAAATGCTGTTGGCAGAGACCAGTCTAGCAGACTTTCACAAACCTTTGAAACAGACTTCCACCTAATGGCAAACAGAGCACTTCATTGGACCTTGTCAGATGCCATCTGTATGATTGGCTGGGTCACTGTCATTTCACCACAGGGCTTCTGCCTTTCTCCCTTGTGGACAGGGGCAATATTTGATGATAGTGTAAACAAGGGTAAAAATTTGGATAGGACTGTAAGGGCTCTATGGCCATTAGGCTACTAAAATTCAAAGATCCTATGATTCCATAAGCTGATGTAAAATGCTCTAACAGACACACACACAAACCTGGCTACACTGAGAATAGTAACACTTCCAATTAATGTTTGCAGGACACTGCTGAACACACACACACACACACACAAACAGTTCAAGTTTGCTGCAAGTAGATTAGAACACCTACTTATTTAATGGTACGCACTACACAACACAGTATGTAATGCATGTACCACTCCTCAAGTCTACTATTGCTGTCTTTTTAGGACATCTTATTCTTGATGACATCAGCAGGCCTTGTTGTGGTCAGGCATTTGGAGGCCCACATCACCTGCTACAACCAAAATACTGCAAAGCCCTACCTCTAACTCACTGAGGTGATCATATTTATGTCATATGGAGATATACACACACACCAAGTGATCTGGAGTAGGATTAAACCCCCTACTTATCTACTTTAACACACTATACCTCACACCATACACCACAGTTTAAGTCTGACATTACAATGGAAGCTGGTGGTGTTAAGGTAGATGACATCAGCAGTCCTTGTAGAAGAGGGCAGTTTGGATGCTGGCATCAACTTACAGGGACAAAAAGTGCAGAACCATTGCAGTTTGTTAGTTAATGAGAGATTCACGGCTGTTTTGTAGGGGGATGCATGCACACACACCAAGTGGCCTGGAGTAAGATTAGGACCCCTACCTATCCAGTCTTACATACTATAAACCACAGTACTTATCGCACACACCATAGCTGACTTCTGTTTTACATGTAACTGCAGGCAAACTACTTGTTGATTACATAAACTAAGCTTGTGTTGAACATCGTCTGTGGCTTGCAGAGTAACATCATTTTTTACTGTTATCTGCATCTAGTAGCCTAGCAGTCAAATAACTGCCTGTGGGCAGGAAAAATGTGCCCTGTCCATGCTTGTGTAGACATTATACATTACACCACCTGTTCACCTGTTGCTGTATGCGTGGTGACATCAAGCAGGCACAGGGGTCTATAGATAAATGCAGTATGTACTGTTGAGCTCTTATTTTGAATCACTTGAACTACATTATAGATATGTCATATTGCAGCTTTACTCACCATTATCAGGGTATGTAGGACAATACAGACATCCACACATTTTTATGTATATAACAGGAATGTCTGCATGAATGTAGCTGTGTGTGTGTGTATGCTGTATATATGTGTTATGTAGATATATGGGGAGAGACTGAGATGTGTGTTTTATATAAATATGTATCTATATATATATATATATATATATATATATATATATATATATATATATATAGATATATATATATATATATATATATATATATATATATATATATATGTATATATATGCACGTGTCTACTTTACATGATCAAAATTTGAAATGTTTGACGTTCATATGGCCAAGTCCATATGATCGAACATTTAAAAGTTTGAACATCTTAAAAAAAAAAAAGTTGTTGTTTGTCTTTCGGCTTTTCCGGGTAAGGGGTCGCCACAGCGGAACTCCAGTCCGCTAATGATTGGCAGTAGATTTTTACAAAATGCTGAGGTGCCAACTCGATGCTCAACCTTCAACGAAGGCACTCCCATTTACGCACGCATGTCTTTCGAACACTACCCAACCACGGGGAGGACATGCAGACTTCATACAGAAGGCACTCCCAAGCCCAGCCAAGAATCAAACAGGAGAACCTCTTGCTGTGAGGTAACAATGCTACCGCCGTACCACCACGGTATATCTCTTAAAAAAAAAAAAAAAAAAAAAACTAAATGTTTCTAGCAGGGTGCAAGCCTCCCTGCACCCCCCACACCCCCGCTATTCAAATACACCAACTCTGAGATCGGACTACATTGCTGAAAAGGGAAATCTTCCCATTCCACTTTGTATGGAGCTCTTCGTTCAAACCTATATATATATATATATATATATATATATATATATATATATATATATATATATATGTGCATATATCTATTTATATATACATACAGAGATAGATATAGTATTTGTGGGAGAGAGAAAAATAGTGACAGACAGACATATATACATATATGTATGTATCGACATATTTATATATAACAGGCCATTTTGAACAAGGAGCAACAAAATTGCACTCTGATTAACTAAGTGTATGAGCATGCCCAGTGGGATTCTCATTACGTATAAACTGACTGCAGCCCATACCTACCTGCACTCGAGTCAGGGATTTTGTGTGTTACAGACAATGTCATCTGTCCAAGTTTCTGCATTACTACACCTCACTGAAACTGTCCCATTCTTCAGCTGTCTCTTGTAATTAATATGTGAAAGTGCTTAATAGTGTTACACCACACACAAATTAACAGTCTGCAGAAAATACAATATAATAATACCTCACATCCAAATGATGTGAATACTTCTACATTAGAACTGTCAGTGCCATCACACATGCTGACTTCACTAGTCCACTGAGCCACACAAGCAACCTGACAGCAAAGGGTCATTCATCACACAATCAATAGCATAAATATGTACGTCGTTATTCCTGCATTAAGTGAGACAGACAATGTATGATCAATTTCTATGTTACTGACATGAAACTGCCTGGACTGCTGATATGCCATTGATGAGTTACTGTTAAAGCAGTTATATGACAATACTGCTGTGTTGGGAGTGGGGTAACAACACTGCATGTTCTGTTGTGTACACAGTAGTCTAAATATCATGTTAAATCACTGTCTAACATCTCCCTTGACTGCTGTACTGTATATTTCATGCATGAGGCCTAGCAAATATTAAAGGACACATGATAGTGGAATCGGTCTCTCTAGTCTCATGTGGATGTTATTTCTGACTAAATAGCCTGCTATAGTTACTTGCATAAATGTAGCAGATCCATACATACAATGCTATATCATAATAATCCTTGCAAGCATTGTGTAGGATAGAGGCCTACCTTGCAAATGCAGCAGTTGACAGAACTGTATTCTGGGCTAACTCTGTCTGATGCAAGCAGTATGCAGCCACTACATGGATAGGTACAGGTTGTGTGGGTTGCCTGGGATCAGTTGTAATTACAGCATATGAGTAGGAGTAAGGTGTATGTCCCTAGGTCACTAGGTTGTCTGTGAATGTGCTATGCATTGTCTCTTTGTCAAAGCAAGGGCATATTGAGCATGCCTATGTCTACCTACAGAGACATCAGCAGAGGGGGTTCTTCTCCGAGTCCTCCTGTGACTGTGGTTATGGTAACCTAGGCACTGGTGGGGGGCTGTGTATCCTTTCCCTTTGCTGTTCCTGCTGCAGCTGTTTCCACAGAATCAGATTTTGTAGCATAGCACATACTGTGGATATATGTGCATATGTGGATGGAGAGTACTGCAGGGCTCCAGCAAATATATCTAGGCAACAGACCCATGACTTTAGAAGCCCAAACACATGCTCTGTGATGTTCCTAGCTTGTGTATGTGCCTCATTATTGCATTTTTACATGGATGTGTGTGCATTTCTGAGAAGTGTCATCATCCATGGTTCCAGGGCATAGACAGCGTCCCGTAGTAAATGGCAGTGTGGGATGTCCCCCCCTAGCAAACATCTGGTACAGCTGTGGTGTGCACCAGATATGAGAGTCATGATAACTGACAGGGCTGCCAACACACACATTCAGGATAATCCCATGAGCAATGCACATGACATGGCAATTGATGGAATAGTACCCATTGTGGTTAACCTAGACTCTACCCTGCTCACCAGGTAGTGCCTTGATGTGCACATAAGTACAGTGTATGGCACCAAGTACTTCAGGGTAGTGTGCTACATGGTAGAACTGCTACAGATTTGTGGCCCTCACCTCAGGGGAGAGGGGATGTGTGATCACTGTCATGTGGTAGCATAGCATCCGGGAACTGGTGGAGTATCCTGGATGTAGATGACTGTGACCCCTCATTATGTCTACAGCTGGTCTTAGGAAAGTACCTATACCTAGTATCCTAAGGGCTACACATACCTTTGTTTCCACTGGGATGGGTCCCCCTCTGTTGGCTCTGGGACTGAGTTGAGGGTGGTAGAGCTCAATGAGTTCTTGTAGTATGTCCCTGTCCACCCTGTAGCGCTCTACAATCTCCAGCTCATGTAGCTCCTGGTAGGTTACCCTGGGCCTGAACCCTCTTCTCCTTCTCTGCGTAGGCCTATTGTCAGCAGCACCAGCAGCAATGACATCAGCATCTAGCACATACAGATGTAGCAAATCTGCAGAAGCCCCTAGCATTATCTCAGTTAAAATTCTTAGGTCTGTACTCCAATGGTCTAGAGTAATGGGGGGAAATCAAAATGTAGGATGTATGCATACTTTATACTGGTCTGCTGTAGATCCAGAATGTGTAATTGGCTAACTATGATGCATTCAACCTGTCTACAATTTAAGTAACATCATTTAATGGCCCTATTTTAGTGCACAATACAGCACACTGTGCAAACACACACACCTGAGCTTAAAAGAGCCTAGAAGTGATAGGACATACCCATTGATGTCAGCCACATCCTGTGTAAACATCAACATGGTCTAAGAGCCTACACTAAGGGGATATGCGGACGCGATTAGTCCTTTTTGCTATTCAGTACATCTACCTCATTTGCATACATATCCATGTGGACAGCTTGGAAACTGCATGCTTCATAGCCCTATGACCTTAGTAACAACAGCAATACACCACTGTATATACCTCAAATAAAAAAAAATCTTTCCTAGTAATGCTGGAACTGTTGAGGACGGAAGAGTGACAATGCCAACATTTAGGAAATTAAGTAGTTTTACACCTACACATCACCCGTTAGTAGAAGCTTATTTGCAACTAACAGAAGACGAGCTCCACAAATACTATACTAACAACACATATAGTAAAAGAAGGGACAACCTTAGTAGAAAGGAAAGGGAAAGTTTACGGAATTTACAGATGAATAACAACATAGTTATTAGACCTGCGGACAAAGGAGGACAGGTTGTTATCATGGACACTATTTATTATTACAAAGCTATGTTGAATTTGTTAAATGATAATTTTTATTTAAGAATTGATGGTGAGGTCGTGACGATGATTATATCACATGTGGGGAACATCTTATCGGATATGTTTAATGGTAGCATTATTGAGAAGGAGTTGTTTGAATATCTTAAGATCTTAAACCCTTTGGTTCCTGTAATACAAGGCTTTCCCAAGATACACAAGAGTGCCAGCGAACCACCCATGAGACCAGTAGTGTCTGGACAAGGTTGGATAACTGAGCACATCTCAGTATATATTGAAAAACATTTACGTCCTGTTTTAAACAACAATCCTATTATACTAAGAGATTCTAAGCATTTTCTAATTGAATTATATGAATGTATAAGCAAGATAGTGGATGTTGATGATTTGGTGTTGGTTACACTTGATATCCAATCATTGTTTACAGTGCTGCCTAATGATTTAAGTCACATATATATCAATGAATATCTATTGAAGCACAGTACATATGCACCAATATTGATTGATCTATTAACACATTTTATGGATATAGTATTAGGCAACAATGTGTTCATGTTTGATGACATAATATATCAACAGCAAGCTGGAGTTGCCATGGGTACGCCATGTGCAAACAGCTATGCGAACATGTTTCTAGCCCATTGGGAGAACAAAATATTGTTTAAGACCATCGAATACAAGGAATCTGTAGTGTTCTACAGACGTTTTGTAGACGACGTCTTTTTATTATGGAGAGGAGACATGCATTTGTTGAAGGGATTTCTTGAGATGATCAATAATCTAACTAGTTACCTGGTATTTACAATGAATTATTCTACTGATAAGATAGATTTTTTGGATTTATTTGTTGAGAAATTAGGCAATGGCTTGATCAATACAGGTGTGTATTGCAAACCCTGTCATCATAACACAATACTATTCAGAGATAGCATGCACCCACATTATATATTTAAGAACATTATAAGAGGTCAAGGCATGCGGATTTCTAGATTGAATGCCACTGATACAGGTTTCAGAACAGGGATCAATGATCTAAGAGATAGGCTGACAGAACGTGGTTATAATTATAAGGAGATTGACAATCAGCTGTATGATATACATGAATTGAGACAAGGTAGAGCAGCACCATACTATGGACCTGAACCAGAGAAGGTAAATAGTTCGCTAACTATCAGGAAAGAAGTGAAGCTATCTATACCGTATACCGATGACCATAAGGCTCTTAAGGAGATATTCAGTAAACATTGGTCAGTTTTGTGTACAGATGACAGAATTAAACAAGTAGTAGGAGAGGAACCACGATTTTTATTTAGGAACAAGTTGAATCTTAGGAGGTTGCTATGCTATTCTAATAAAGAAAAACAAATAATAGCACCAAGTTATACGAAGGCATGTGGCCATTGTAATCAATGCATATATATTGACAATGAAACGATATTTACCCATCCTGATTCCCATGCGCAATTTAGAACTCAGGTAGAGGCCACGTGCATGAGTACGAACATCATATATCTGGCAGTTTGCCAGATATGTAAAGCATTCTATGTTGGCAAAACCAACCGCCAATTTAATAACAGAATACGTGAGCATATATACCATATGAGGAAAGGCAATACACACAATGCTCTTGCTAAACATGTGGTAGAGGCAGGAAGAACACATTGTTTCTTATTTAGGGCATTAGAAGTAATTAAACCTAATATCAGAGGTGGGGATGTCAGAAACCACACTGAGGACAGAGAAAGTAAGTGGATTGTGAGGTTAAGAGCTGATAGGGGCTCAGGTTTGAACGAGAGAGCCTCTATAAAACCAGCTCTGAAGAAGAGAAGGAATGTTAATGTTAAATTTAGATAGTATAGTTTTTACCAGTGTGCCAGACATATACATATGTTTTTGCATATATCTATGCATGTTACGCATAGCTTTTACATGATTTATAAGTAATGAGCTGTACATTAGAGATGTATATATATATATATACTTCTTATATTTTTTGGTTTCAGACCGATTTTGATACATATCTGTACATGAAATGTTGAGTTGTTATTGAGTTATGAATTTATTCATTTATTTATACATACACATAAATAAACACACAACATATTTTTTTCTATACACACAAAAAATTTTTCTATACACACAACAATACATGCACGACAATATGCATACATATTTTATTTTCATTTTTCACATAACATTTATATATGTACATATACATTTTTACATATCTTGTTCGTATTATAACAAGTTTTTAGAAAGTACATTCTTAGAAGTATATGTTATGATTTAGATTTTTTGCATAATATTTATAGTGCATCTTAGTGACAGTATATAGTTTTAAAAATTATGATTGTTTTATTGAATTATTGAATGATTGAATTATATTGTGTTTCATGAATTGTATATAAAGGAGTGATGGGTAGCAGTAATATGATCTGATGAAGCTCACTTTGGGTGAAAGCGCTTATCAACTGCATCTCTATTTGTATTGTGTTTGCTACAATACTGTGGATTAAAACCTTTTATAAAAAGAGTGTTCTTGTTTATCTGGTCAGCTGTACTCCACCACGGATTGCTGCTTTGGTTTGTACTGTATATACCTGACTCAAGGTCCTGTAATACATTTCTATCAAATGCTGTAAAATCCTTTTTTTTCCTTATTTTTTTTTCTGCATGTTTATGCACTGTGGCTGGTAGTGCAAACCTACTGAGATAATTAAAAAATATTAATTTAACTTATTCCCTTCCTCTTTCTGATATTCACAATAATAGTTTTGCTCATATGTGTATGTAGTGTAACATTTTCAGGGGATTTATGTCCACATTTCTGAAGTTTTACATCCCCTTTTTTATGTCTAGACTTCTGTATGTAGAATTTTTCCACGTACACTGTGGGCACTGATACAGAGTCTGAACAGAAGCCTTTCTGCTTGTTGGATCACTCAGCCTACCTCATTTGCATGTCATTCATATGTTTATGAGATGATTTGTATGCCACAGAATTTTCTGTGTTTGTACGTGCATGCGCACCAATCAGCAGTGCTCACTGAATCTAAAAATGTTCATGGACATGTAGTCCCCATGGCTTGATGCCTACAAGAAAAAAAAAAAACATGTAGGCTTTATGGAATTCCACCTGTGTAGCACCTGATTGATACTTGCAGTCTGTTTACTGCTACTACCAATTGATAGTGCAACCTGTAAGTGAAGCAAATATTTAATAAACATGGATGGACAACATCCCAATATTGGTAAGCAGCTTTCATCCACAATACCACATCAATCACAACACACCGTTAAGAGTGTAAGTTATTCTGTTTCTTTAAAAAAATATGAAATTGTTTTAGAGCATACCTTAAAAGATCCTGGCCTCCATCACAGAAAGAAAGACCTACTCATACTCCTACTCCTACTCCACTCATGCATACAAATTGCAAATCCACACAAACCACTAAAGAGTCACCAGGAAAGCAGGCCTGAAGCCATAAGGCCCACTAAGTTTCCTTCTATATGTTTAAATGTGCTAGTCATGCATAACTCTATAGTTAGGTACACTCTAAACTCAAAAGAATGGACTAGAATTGGGTGACTATAAACTACTTGTCTAATTCCAGGATCCATGCTGTCACAAAGGCCCTGTAGACTCTTATACAAGACAAATATAACTATGCTGTAGTGGTGGCCCATGTGGGGGTGAATGATTTGAGGTGATCAACCAAATGTTACATGCATGTGTTAGAGGCAGGAAAGGCATTGGTCTTGGAGAGATTTTTCTTTCACCAAGAATGATGTTTTGGCAAGTTAATTGGCTTTAACATTGGGCTATGTTGTTGGTGTCATTCTAAGGGGAATTATTAATATGTCAGCTGTGGATGAGATGGTAGTAAAGACTTCCGGTGTTCCAAGTGATGGCTTATACCTCTCAGACTATGGTATCTACATACTGGCTAAGCCTTTGATACCTCCATAATTATTTTTCTTATGCAGAGTCCCCCCTACTAGACATTTCTACATAGAGACCATAAATTCAAATTCAGGCAAAAACTTGTTGGTAATACCTAGTGCTTGGAGTCTAAATTGTACGATGTCAGAAACTGAGATCTTCCTGCAACTTAATGAAACATGGCTTCAGTACAATGACAGTACTTCCTCTATATGAATATTTAGTGCTTTAGCACCTGTCATGCCCTCAGGCCCTTGGGTAAATCCAGAGGAATATTTGTGTTGGCCCAAAACACCATTATTCATGTCAAATTAACCACAACCCCAGTCTACCACTCCTGGACATCTGACTCTCCATTAACCACTCCTATTATTACTTCATTTACAGTTACATACCCCATCATTGCTCCTCAGAGATCATGGAAAATATGTATTTACCTGTAAGGTGTTAAATCCCAAACCAAATACCTTCTTTCTAGGAGACATTAATTAAATAAACGTAAATTGACTTACCTACACCTCTAAAAAATGGATATGTTCAGATTTTCTGAGGCTTTGTCAATAACCGTACACCTCTACATATTGTAGAACTACCCAACAAAGGCTCTAATATCCTTGACCCAACCCTTGCTAACCTACCCCCGCTTGTACACCACCCTGCATCTCATTATTCCTGGCTAGATCAGAAGCATAGCGGTACCACCTCTCCACAAAATGAGACCATCTTTATTGACTACTCCTAGGCATAACTTCTTCAGCTTGTAGATGACCTATGTCAATTTCCCATCAAACTCTACAAATGGGCCTGATTGAGGGGGCTGCGGCATTTAACTCCAACTTTTAACCATTGTCCTACCTCAAAACCACACTGAAACATGCCAGCAAGGAAACTGAGTGCACTATTAAAAAGTGTAAAGCAGAGTATAATCTTAAGGTAACTACAGATACCAGAGCAGATTGCAATTCTTTCTGCAGTTATCTCACATAATTAAGAAATAATGTCATACAATGCACTTCATACATGTCATAAAATCAGATCCCAAGGATGTAGCTAATATGTTACCGAAGAGGTTTAGTGATAACTTTATCTTCCTACATTGTTATTCTCATTATGACTGAACATTTAGCTTCCCCCTGACATCACACTAGAATTTGTCATATCATCCTTGTCAATGGATAAAAAAATCATACTTTGTAACCAGATTACATAGCAGGCTGCATTCTCATCATTGTCAAGTGGGCACTATCTGACCCTCTACTTAAACTGTACAACTTCAGCCAATGAACAAGGATTGTGTTTGATGCCTGTAAAACAGCAACCATTGTATCTTCCCTACATTAGATTGTCCTTAATACAAACCCAGATAATTATAGGACTATCACTATGTATATATATATATATATATATATATATATATATATATATATATATATATATATATATATATATATATATATATATATATATATATATATATATATATATATATATATATATATCGTATAAACCACCCTAGTAAACGCCAAGCTTAAGTATAAACAGATACACCCCAGGAGCTGAGTATAGATAAATAAAAGAAGACAAACAAACCAATAGTCTTCAAAAAGACTTCTCTCAGTTATCTGGTAGTGACCGGAACACCTATGAAGGTGTAGCAAGGTGTTCCTAATGAAGAACTCACAGTCTGCACATAAACAAGCTTTCAGTTCAAGATACGTAAATGAATAATGGAATCATAGGCTTATAATGTCAATACCTCCATCGTTCGTTTCCACTCACCAAATATTTCAGCAATGTCACTTGTTGCTCAAACAAGCTCAAGCGAGCAAAAAAGAGAGTCCGCCCAAGTATCGTCAGTACATACACCTGAGACAATAGTCCAAACGACCCAGTAAGCCAACAAAAGTTGGTTAACGTTCCAATAACTCAGCGTTGAAACAAATTCAAAATACAACCCTTCGGTTCTGCATACACGTAAAAGATGGTAATAACAGCCACACGTAGATGTAATCCAAATCACGATTCATTAGTTAAAAATAAATTTATTTAAAAGTGAGCGCTTTCGCGGGCAAACCACCCGCTTCATCAGACAAACAGAAACATATATTAAAATCTAGTTTAAATACATACTAGCGCTAGATCTAATCCAATCCTTACTCAAATAGCGATCATGTGACTCCTTCCCTTCTGTAATCAATGTAATTAGACAACAAAGACCAACTGCTCAGTAAATAGCTTGGCGTCTACTAGGGTGGTTTATACGATCTATCTAGAAGGGGAATGGAAGGAGCTGAGGGTCCGTCTAATGCAGTTGGCAGTTCTAATCAATTTGGAACAAGACTTTTAAACCTGATGGAAGACAATGGTAATCCATTGGTCAATTTTGATGGCCGTGTATCTGTGAACAATACTGAATCTACATCAATGGATGAGGCATTGATTAAAACGATTAAGAGGGACCTAGAAAATGAGCTGTACAAAGTCAAACGCCTCCAAGCCCAACGATACCACATGGAGGCTTGTTTGGCTAAAGGCATAGTACCGAGGGGTTTACGTATCCTCAATATGCCCACGTATGGCAGCCTTTATCCAGTATTACTTCATAAATGGCAACAAATCAATTTGAACGCCAGTCGGGCGTACATGCATTTGTTAATTGAGTTTTTTTCACCGATCGAGGTAGAGTGTAAAACCAACATATTGAACCACCAAGAACGTTTGATTACAGCAATGGGGGATAGTCCCAGTGAAATTTACATGCATGATTTGTTGGACCGTATTGGTCGGTATGAAACCAATTTGCTAAATACCAAGCGGAACAAGATGAGTCGAGACATGAGAGACTTTGCTGATCATCATGTCTTTGTTTGGCCTCGTACGGCACCGGTGAGAAGGGATTCTCGCACCACAGGAAGGATGCAAGAAGCTCCATTAGCGAGAGAGCAGATTGTTAGAGACAGAAATGGAATTAAGGAACCATCAAATAACATAGCTCCAGGAGTTAAGCCTACAACTCAACCTATCTTGGGGGAATGCCCAGAATCTATTAACCCTGTTAATAGTAATATCACTATCCAATCAAGTACCAATGAAAATCCACCGGAGATAGTAGACGCTATTGAATCTCCAGTTGAAAGCAATACTTCCTCCCTATACACCACGCCTAATGAAGATATAGGAGAGGTTGTGCCATCTATGGGCAATTTAGGCCCTCCCGCTACCATCTCTACCTTAGCTGGAGTGGTTAGAAGGAAAATTCAGCTCGAGAGAGTTGAAATACATAACCCCATGGAAACCCCTTTTCCGATAAAACTGAACAGGAAGAGACCTTTGGAGAACGATTATGCCAGAGGGGCGAAGAGGAAAGAAACTCACATGGGGCAACAACAGACACTACAGAACTTCTGGGGTTAAGCTCCCTAGTGCATAACATCTCTAAATATACTCTGTCTATACATGAAATGGAGGTTCTTAACAAAGGGACATCTTTCATTCCTACTACGAAGATTGATATAAGTCAGTTTGTTTTAGCATTAAGATTGTTTGCTAGGAATATATGTCTCAAGTTACTATTTCATGATAATCAGGATAATTTTGTTTTACCTGTCAAGAAGAAAAGTACTTTCATACCTCCTGTCAACAGTAATGTTGATATATTTATTCAAGCTGTGGAGAAGGATTTGTATAACTGTAATAACCTACAATACTATGATATAGATAGCAATCTAACTAAGCCTCAGGTTGAAGCCTTATATAACCTTAGGAATAACAGTGACATTACTATCAGGCCCGCCGATAAAGGGGGCCCTATTGTAGTCTTAGATACTGAATACTATCATTCAACAATGACTAATATGCTCACTAATGATGCTTATCAGTCAATCTCGACAGAATGTATATATACCATGAAGGAGAGTATTGATAGAACCCTCTTGGAGTGTAAACAGGTAGGAAGTTTGACAGAGGAGGTCTACCAGTTTATGAAAGTAGAGTTTCCTTTAATACCTACTATTTCAGGGCTTCCGAAGATACATAAATGCCTCTATGAGCCTGAGTTTAGGCCCATAGTGGCAGGCTCAGGTTGGCTCACCGAACCAATTTCCATATTCTTAGATCAAGAATTAAAACATCTTGTTAATCTATCTGATTATATTTTACGTGATACAGAACAGTTTTTAAGGGAGCTGTACATTGCTTCGAGAGTTCTTGAACCTGAAGAGGTAAACAATATCATTTTGGTTACTATGGACGTGAATTCTCTGTTCACCTGTATACCGAATGGAGAGGGTATACAATTTTTAAAGTCATACTTAATAAAACATTCTAACTTCTCCATCATTAAAATTGACCTGTTATTATTATTAATGGAGATAATCCTTGAGAATAATGTCTTTCTGTATGGTGGAACATGCTATAAGCAGGTTAAGGGGGTCGCCATGGGCACTAGCTGTGCCAACAGCTATGCCAATTTAGTCATGGCGACCTTTGAGGAAATTAACATCATACTAGATCCACGCATTTATTTTTATAAGAGGTTCGTGGATGACCTCTTTTTTCTCTGGAAAGGAACTATGAGAGAACTTCTTGATTTTCATCAAGAGCTCAATATGAAGAGCTCTTTTCTAAAATTTACCATTAATCCATCCCTTGAGAAGGTGGATTTTTTAGATGTTACAGTCTTTAAGGTAGATGGGAGAATCAATACCAGAACTTATCGCAAAACATGTTATAAGCCTTCCTTTCTTCACAGAGAAAGCATGCACCACCCACACATTTTCAGTAATATCATCAAGGGTCAGGCAATGCGCATTTCACGTCTATCCACAAGGGAGGAGGACTACCGTTCAGGACTAGCAGCACTTGAGGAAGGACTTAATATCAGGGGGTATACCCAAAGTGAGATTGATAGAGTGTACCAGAAGATGGACGAGTTAAGGGAGAGTAGAGCGAGGCCATACTTCTCAGAGAGTATAGATCCAGAAGTACATTTGAGCAATAAGGATGCAGTACGACCACTTGGAGTTATTCTACCTTTTGGTGGAGGACTTAGTGTCATCCAAGAGCTAATTAAGAAACATTGGAACATACTAACGGTGGACAATCGAATAGCCACTATGATAGGAGATAGTCCATCGTTCGTTTATAGTAATATGTGTAGTTTGAAGAGGTTGCTATGTGGCAGTTCCAGCTCAGCAATAGAACCCAAGACTGGATTCGAAAGAACCAGTAAGTGTGGCAAATGTATGCAATGCAGATTCATTGATGAATCCCATTACTTTAGACATCCCATCACGAATCATCTTTGGACTATTACTTGCAACAGTGATTGTAACACCAAAAATGTCATATATGTGGCTCACTGTGTGCATTGTTTTTCATTTTACGTAGGAAAAACTAATAGGACACTAAAGGAGAGAATACGTGATCATGGCTATTGCCTAAGGAGACAAGAAGAATATAGTGCATTGGCAAAGCACACTTTGAGGGAAGGAGACAAGCATAGTTTCTTGTTTCAGGTTCTACAGGTAGTGAATGAGGGCAATAGACTAGGGGACATTGTGAATCTCACTGAGCAGGCAGAACTGAAATGGATTTGCAGGCTGGCTGCCCACAGAGATAAAGGCTTAAATGAAGTATTATCTATAAAGCCGCACTTGAAGGGTAGGGCCCTCAGATAGATTTTTGTCTATATGTGTATATATGTAGGAGTGCAAATGTATATATGGGCTTGTGTTTGTGTGTCCATATGTGCAAGTGTATATGGATATATCTGAGCACGTGCATACATATGTATATGAAGGATGTGTCTGCACATGTGTGCGTGCACATCCACACATTATTTTAGGTCGGCTTTGTAGTTTTATACACATATATACATCATACATATTATATATTATATATCACACATTTTTATATATTTTTATATATATAAATATATTTTTCATCTATATACACTATTTTAGTTTTTGTATTCATTTTTTCTATTTACTTTGTTCAGTTGTATTTTAGTTCATTTACATGTATTTTTGACACTTTACAATTATTTAATTATTTATTTATTTATTTCATTTTTATTTTTATTTTTATTTTACCATTTGGAGTCAATACCATTTGGGTCCGCAGCTCTCCAGCCAGTGGGGCTTGTGTGTTATTCAGCAGTGCACAGATCCAGTTATTATATATACATTCCATTTACCGTCATTGTTCTAGCTTTCATGCTTACATAATAGTTTTAGTTAGGATATTGTTGTTATTGCCATTTGCAGTAATGCATGTTTGCAGGTTGTACACTTTAATCCATTGTGTGATCTTATAGCATTTGTACACTCCGCGTAGTTTATCTACGCGGAGTTATTTACTGAGCAGTTGGTTTTTATTGTTTAATTACATTGATTACAGAAGGGAAGGAGTCACATGATCGCCATTTGAGTAAGGATTGGACTAGATTTAGCGCTAGTATGTATTTAAACTAGATTTTAATATATGTTTCTGTTTGTCTGATGAAGCGGGTGGTTTGCCCGCGAAAGCGCTCACTTTTAAATAAATTTATTTTTAACTAATGAATCGTGATTTGGATTACATCTACGTGTGGCTGTTATTACCATCTTTTACGTGTATGCAGAACCGAAGGGTTGTATTTTGAATTTGTTTCAACGCTGAGTTATTGGAACGCTAACCAACTTTTGTTGGCTTACTGGGTCGTTTGGATTATTGTATCAGGTGTATGTACTGACGATACTTGGGCGGACTCTCTTTTTCGCTCGCTTGAGCCTGTTTGAGCAACAAGTGACATTGCTGAGATATTTGGTGAGTGGAAACGAACGGTGGAGGTATTGACATTGTAAGCCTATGATTCCACTATCCATTTACGTATCTTGAACTGAAAGCTTGTTTATGTGCAGACTGTGAGTTCTTCATTAGGAACACCTTGCTACACCTTCATAGGTGTTCCGGTCACTACCAGATAACTGAGAGAAGTCTTTTTGAAGACTATTGGTTTGTTTGTCTTCTTTTATTTATCTATACTCAGCTCCTGGGGTGTATCTGTTTATATATATATATATATATATATATATATATATATATATATATATATATATACAAAGCAACATCTTCAGACAAATACAGAGTGGAGTTGTTCACCATGATGAGATACAGCTATAAAATGGAAGTATACAAAATATGTGCTATAAGCTTGAGTGAGTTAAGTAACTCATAATTTTAGTTACTAGTGCTAGAAAGAAGGAATTAAAACTTAGCTAAAACAACCTCAAATTGTTTAAGGCAGAAAAGGGTTTTTTACCCTTTTTCTCTGTTACTAATTGAGAACGATATCCATTGATATGCTAGACTAGCTTTTATAAGCTTAAGGGTAAATTGAATAATACTGTATGGTTATGTGCTCCAGAGCCAGATCCTGTGACCCTCCTTCTCAGAGTTTAAATTAACATTCCTGTAGTAAAGATTCTTTCTGATGTCTGGGCTATTGAACCAGTCTTTAAAGTTGCTTATAAATTATTCAGCCAATGCTGCTGGGCTTGCTATAATGAACAGATCTAAGACCCTAAATGTGTACCTAGGAAACATTGACATAAGTACCACAATAGCTGTAGTGATGAACTCTTATCCCTATTTATGCTGAAAAAGTATTTGGACAGATCCCCTTGCAGCTCTAACACAGTAAGCATGCAACAATAACACTTGCATAAATTAAAGATGGTATCTTCTTGTCCAGGGTCTGTTAATTTGTGCAGAACATGGGCTCAAAGAGAAAGAAAAGCTTGCATCAGAAATATGGACAAAAGTGCAATGTCTCAAATAATAACCTGTAAACCATGGGGAGTGTCAAAAAATGAGACGTCTACAGCAAGACAGTTGAGGGTAGTTAAAGTCTGTGAATACTTGTGTGCAATATTTAGTAAGGAGAGCTAGCCTTGGGAAATGGTATAAGATCTCATCTTTCATTTTCTGCATTCTCCTTCACTCTCACTTCTCTGTGTAACTATACATAGCAGAGAATGAACATGTTTTATTCTACACCCCTCTAATGTCTGTAACTGTTTCACTATTATGGAGAAACATTCTATGGAGTGATATAAGGTTTGCCATGCAGGAGCAGACTGCCTATACCTTTTAGTTTACCATTAGGACAGCTGTACTGTGAAATACAAATATACCTTAACTCTTTACATCCAAGTGATGCTTCCATGTGCATCTACAGTTAACTCCTACTTATGCCTGTAGGCATCAAATATTGCTTGTTCATATTTGCATCAATACTTCCCAAACCATGCTATGTACACGGTTTTAAAAGATTTTGTCTTAAAGCTTGTACAATAGCAAACTCTTTGTCTAGTGCAGTTGTTTTTATGATATTAATTTACAGAGACATCATTTTCACATTTTTCTAAATATCTCAACAGCCAAGTAACACAGATAAAACTCAGCTGTCAGCTAGATGAATAAAATTATGCTGACAGTATGACTGTAACTTGAGTAGCTGCTGAGATATTATAACTTGTTTACAAAATATTGCAAACATAATAGTTACTACCCAGGATGCAATAAAATCCATGTAGGCTCCGTGTAGAGCCTACACATAACATACCCATGTGCACATTCATGGTTCACCCTCAACAACATGCCATGCATATTAATCATGGCACACTGCCAAGGTAGATAATAGTAACACAGATATTGAATTCATGTAGGCAGTAGTGTAGAGGCTGTCCCATGTTTGCAAATTGTCCAGGGAATTCCTGGACAGATGTTATGTACAGGATAAGAATCCCTGTAATGTGCCCTCCTAGTTTAGAAATATGCGTGAACTTTAATATATTTTTTTTATTTTTTTTATTTTTTTTTATGCCGTTTTGTGCAGTGCAGAGTGCAGCAGTGCTGAGCTGCACTTACACATATACAGCTGACACCTGCCAGACATCTAAAAATAGAAACCAGATGTAATTAATTATGCATTTTTGTCTATGTGTTTTTATTTTATGGTTTTGAATGACCGTTTGCATGGAGTGGCGCAGTGCTTAGCAATGCTAATATGTATCTTAGTAGTATATGTGAAGGTATACTGGTTTTCTCACTATTCAATTATCTAAATACTTAGAGTCATGGCCTACAGTGTAGTAGGTCCTGAGTTTAAGCCCCTAGCTATCTTACCTTTTTACATTTATTGCTGTGGAAATGTGTGAGGAGACCTAAGGGGGGGGGGGGTTAATTCAAAAACAAAATTGTTACTTTTGAAAAAGCTGTGTGATGCTAAGCACTACTTAAACATGGTCAATAGCTATTCCTGTTTGCTCATTGTTAAGCTTTGCTAAAACACAGTAGTGTGAGTTTACACAATGCTCAGCTCTGCTAAGCTGGTTTGATTGATGCTAAGCAATGTGGAACTTTTTTTGAATGTTACACTGTGACATATAAGGGTGGGAAAACATCCTGTATTAAGGCCAATAGGTGAGAATTCTGCAGCATTCATTGGAGCCTTAGTATCCTGTCAATATGCCTGGTGGTGTTGGTGAAGAAGCACACTTTCCAGTGCAGAGGTGGGTGGTCCAGAACTAATAACCCCAGCTGTTGTACGGCAGTTACCAGGACTCAGAATGTAAAGCTTAAGCCTGGGACTGGTGGGTCAGGGATCTTACCAGCGCTAGTGGCATCCCCTGCACTGGTGAGCAGTGTTGTCACCACTATGACACCTGAAGCAAAGAAAGAGTGGAGACTTGGACACCTGGGTCCAAGAGGCTAGGGCTGGGCATGCCCCACAGATATGCAAGTATGCTTGTCACTACTTTACAAAATACAAGCTGCAGCTTTGAAAAATGGTATATGCATAACGGTTTGCTTCTCTTCCAACAGCTGAAGCTGAACAGGCTCGCAATGTCCAGTCTCCCACAGGGCGCCTGACCAGGATGCACCATGAGTGTGGTAAGTACAGATATTTTCTGATAACTGTAGTGCAATAAACAACAAACAATACCAATAACAATAAACAATAAGGTTTAGAGCGGGATTTTGGTTTGATAAGTTGTTTGTCTTTTGGCTTTTTCCCGGTAAGGGGTCGCCACAGTGGAACTCCGGTCCACTAATTATTGGCAGTAGATTTTTATGAAATGCCGAGGTGCCAGCTCGACGCCCAACCTTCAATGAAAGCATGCCCATTTATGCACGCATGTCTTTCAAATGCTACCCAACCACAGGGAGGACATGCAGACTCCACACAGAAGGCACTCCCAAGCCAAGCCAAGAATTGAATGGGAGAACCTCTTGCTGTGAGGTAACAATGCTACCACTGTACCACCGCAGCATACATTGTGGTTTGATAAGTAATGTGTGCAAATAATTGCAGTTGGGCTGTATTTACTGTATGTGTGTTCTAACATCACTGCAGTCAATTGTAAAAATGAAATTAATAAAGAATGCAAAAGTAATTACCTGATAAATGTATTGCACAACCCACAGTATGGTTCAGGGCTATATTCAGGCCACTTTCAGTCAAATAATGGTCTCTATTCCTCCCACTCCAGGAACAAAGTATATGGGTAAGGTAGCCTATGTTCTGGGCAAATATCATGTGCATAATGCACAGATTCTAAGGAGCAATAACAATAAAGTATAAAGCAAGATTGTTGTTTGATAAGTGATGTGTACAAATAACTGCAGTAGGGCTCTACTCATTACATGTGTGTTCTAATGGCACTGCAGTCAACTGCAAAAATGAAATTAATAAAGAATGCAAAAGTAATTGCCTGATAAATGTATTGCACAACCCAGAGTGCAGTTCAGGGCTGTCTTCAGGCCACTTTCAGTCAGATAATGCTCTCTATTCCTCCCACTCCAGGAACAAAGTATATGGGTAAGGTATCCCATGTTCTGGGCAGATATCATATGTATAATTCACAGATGTTAAAAAGAAATAACAATAAGTGTAAAGCAGGATAGTGGTTTGATAAGTAATGTGTTCAAATAACTGCAGTAGGGCTGTATTCAGTGCATATGTGTTCTAATGTCACTGCAGCCAAATGTTACATTGAGTGCACATGTCCCCTGGATTCACAGCTTTTGGGTTCTACTCCCATGCTAGCCAAATAAGACATGAGCAGCTGTCTAGTATACTTAATATACACAAACATGCTTCTCAACTGTCATGATTTTTTTAATGTAACGACAACTGCCCAGTCTGTCTGGTCCTTGATTAACAGATAAATTATTACCTGGAATGCAATGTATTTGCAAATCCATTTTTACAGAATACCTTGGAGTATTGTCCGAGCACAGTATGTGAAACAGTTCTGTGTAGTTTTGTATCTGCATTTGTTAGTTCTTGGCCCATATAATCCCATGCTATCAGCTTGAGAGGTATGTATGTGCAACATCATCTATAGAAGAATTGGAGTCACTGTACTCACAACTGACACTGCACACCTGTAGAAGGATGTATTAGTAGTCTGTGTAGTAATATCATCTGCAAATTCACTAATGATATGTTTTTCTCTCTCTCCCAACCCCTTATCTACTTTAATTTATTAATGTTATTTATTATTATAATTTAATATTAATATAGTCTGTTAAACTAACTGTTATGTTGGCCTTATGGTTTATTTCATACTGGCTTTATATTAACATACTTATTGTTACGTTATTTATTGTTGTGTTCCACATAATATACCTTAATATGTATTTGGATTAGTCAATATTATGTTCCATTATGTTAATACTAACATTGGTTTGGTTATTACTGACCTTAACTTATCTTTATATCTAATTTACACTAGTGGGACAAGGTAGGCTGGTTCCAAATGATCCACCTACCTTGCCTTCTCTGGCCATGGTACCAGGGCCAAGCATGTGTAGGCCACAGTCTGGTGGTGCCCCCTTTGCTGCCCCTGCACTACCTGCAGAGAGAGATTTATGTCCCACAGGTCAAGGTTGGGCCCCCCTCTGGGACCGGTGGTGAAAGGGGTTGTTTTGTCATCCGTGATGAACTACCAGGATTGGTGTGCAGGATGTTCTTCCAAAGTTTTAGATGTTGCCTGAGCTGGATGGTGGGAATGCTCACCTCTCTGTTTGGGCATTCTCGGCCCAGAGCCCAGCCTCCACCACTGTAACCACAGAGGCAGTGAAGTAGCAGTGCTGACAGTCCCTTAGGTGGAGACTTGAGACATGCTGCTACCTTGGGGAGTTACCTGAGACTGGGATTCCACAACACCCTCCCCATCCAAAGTGTTTACCCCCTCTTGTGTCACACACTAACCCTGTCTGATGTCTTGCCTGTCTTGTCATTCTGCAAAAGCTTCCACACCTTCCCAACTTACCTCCCCACACGTACCTATGTCCCATCCCCAACATCCCACTCTCACCTTAACAAAAAATGGGCATCTATCCTAAAAAAATATTGTCCCATACATAGCTCTCCATTTTGCACATGTGTCCACCCAACACATGTAAATTGGTCCAATTGGCTTGACAATGCAGTTATGTTGTTTTCACCCCTTCTCTGGGGGTGACAGTCCAAATTTATCTACATATTCTGTCAAAGTGCACACTTGTTGCTGTACATGAAAAGGATAGCTATATTTCTTTCCTATAACCTTCCTGCACATACCTACCTGCATTTCATTATGTTTTCCCCCTGCTTGAACCCCAGCCCACCACTGTCCTATCTCCCCATTTTTCTTTTCTTTAAAGATTTTTTGCACGCTGAGGTGAATCATACAGCATTGCTAAGCTCAGCTAAATGGAGCTATATTGATATATGTGTTTTAAATGATAATAAACACCTGCCACCTATTTCAAACCCAAGACCATCGCACCTGCAGACCACTGCATTAACCTGCCTCACCACACAGCTGTTAATTAAAACAGGTGTTGTAAGCAAAACATAGTAACTGCAAGTTACAGTCATTAAACATGTTTAAGCAGAGCTGGGCATCGTGCCGCATCATGCAAGCTTGCTGAAAGAGTAATGGAAAAACTGGGACTGTAACTTGGAGTCTAGTATAGGACTACACCACTAGAAATCCAGGCACAGAATAATGGATGTAAGTGAAGTACATGTCCAAATTTATCAGCAAAATGCAGAAATACACCTACTAAAATATTATTGGCAAAATATATGTTCAACTAGGATACTGGAGGAGAAATACATCCCCAATAAAGCCAGGCACATAATAATGGATGTGATTGAGGTATGTCACAGCCTGTGTGTGTGTGTGTGTGTGCACTTATGTGTTCATAAATACAGATGTTTTAACAGTGACTCAGTAGCTCAATCTGTTAAATGCTTTGCAAGCAGTAATTTTTTTGCCATACATGGTCCTGGGTTCAAATCTATTGGTATGTAAAATTTAAATTACATTATTGTAAAGTCATCAATGAATAACTGAGTCATGCACTCTTTATTCACACAATGCATTTCAAATTCAATGTCTGCTTTTCAATGCTGGAAGTCAAAAGCCTGCAGGTAGGAACAGACTTGACATATCCCTATAGCAACACTATAAAGTGCATAATGTGTCAGGTCATGCATTAATATGCATTCACAGAGGATTTTAACTTAGGTAATGCAAATGAGGCTCACTGATATCAGAGTGCAGCACACAATCATTTCATAATGATATTACAGATTAGCAAAGCTGCACAACTAACATACACATATGGAGGTCCTGCTAGTAACTAGGACTGCCAGCACACACATTCCAAATGACTACTATATTATAACACATGGCCTGGCACTTGCCCAAATGGTTGACATAATGGTATATTTACCCCTATGTTGCTCAATGATACAACAAACATGTTGCCCAGAACTCTGTTAATGATGCCATTGGCTAACATACTTACCTTACACACATGCCTTAATTTGCAGTGGAATGGGAGCCCTCAATCTGGCTGTGCCTTTAAAACAAGGCTGTCCCAGCTTCCACACTTACTCTTGCAGCTTGTTGTCCTCCAAAGTGTTCACACTCTTTGCCTATGTCTGTTACCTGCAGCATCAGCTGCAGCCTGTACCACACACATCTGTATATAAACGTAGCTGCTACAGATGTACTCTCTGCAATGACTTAATGTCTTGACCCCAGTAATGTCCAGCACAACATACCAGAAAGGGCTTCTAATCTACACGAAGGCCTGATATCTTGTTCAGTGGTTGCATCTCATTGGCTGATTATGCTGCAAATCAGCTGTGTTGGCTGCAATCAGCATTTCAGAATCACAGATTCTTTAACAGCCAATCACCTAGTAATGAGAACTATGTTAAAAAGGCAAACAGCTGGCTAGGGGAACCATTCTGTATGAGACTTTCTTCACACAGTAAACACTTTCCTAAAAACGTTATATATCTGCGCATATCACCAAAAGAGTATTGTACTCCATCAGGTATGTAACTTTTTTTGTTTACAACATGATGCATATGTGTGAATACACTTAGGGGGGATGGGGATAACAGCATTAAGCCTTTTCTATAACTGTAATGATGACATGTCATGTCATTGATTTCCAGATTTCTTACATTTACAGAGGACGTACAGTACATCAAGGATGGAATGTTGCTTGTCAATGAGGCACACTGGCCTCGTGGGAATGTCCCTTTAAAGTGGTTGTAATAGCACACTACTATTTGTTTGTCACTGTTGTTTTGACATATTATCAGTGGGTGCCCATAGGGGCCACACTACAATGGACTCCTGTGCTGAGTGTGTGATCATACAGCAGTATCTGTCATGGCAGAAACAGGAATAGCTGACTATTGCTAGTATCTTAGTTGTATCCACACCCTTAGCATGTTTACACACTGTGGAATATTACATGTGTGATCAAGCAGTGGATACCTTCAGCCATACTGTTCTTGCTGTATCTCGACATAGTGTACTCCCATGTATGTGAGCCTGACGTGTTCCTATTTTGTTGTCTTTCAGGAAACATGCATGCAAGACTCCATCCCCCATTTACTGAGGCTGAGAATTATATAATCCTGGAAGACCTCCATCAACACCATGAACTCCGACTGTCCATGGGGAGGCAAAACAGGGAAGAGTGGGCAGCATTGTGAGCTGACCTTGTCTGTGATGTTAATGCCATAGGTCACCAGAGCAGGACATAGGAGTAAGTTTAATACCATGTAAAAGATATGATAAATGCTGCATGCAGAAGAGCAACAGATGGGGCCAGGGATCGTGGTGTCACCGGTGGAGGGCTTCGAGTGAAACAACCACTCTCAGCTACTGAGGACTTCCTGATGAAACTAGGAACACATGACAGTTCCCAGACACTCATCACACCATATATCATGGATGTGGGTGCCACAATTTCCATGCCAGAGAATAGTCCAGGTAGGCTTAGTTTGATCAGCATTGGAATACTGTACCATTCAGTGTGTTAGGGTGTAAATACTGTTACGTGGGTGTCAGGTGTTTTTTTTTTTTGGCAGGGGGGGGGGGGGTTAACTGCAATTTGAATCTCATGCTCAGATTTTGACCAACATAAAAATTAACAAAGTAGCTACTGTAAATGTGAGATATATGGATGTATTACCCTATTATAGTGCAACATGCAGTGGTGTTTACATTACCACTCCCTCATCTTTTCACAGGTCCATCAGGAACCAAATAAGGCTGTAGTCTACACTGATAGATGTGATACTATTGTCACAACATTACAGATTACCATATGTGTCAACTGTGCAGAGTTTTCACAAATGTCAACAGTGTACCTCATTGTTCCTGATGAGATTGCTGTTGAAACAACTTTTATTTACAAGCAACTGCAGTTGTTTGTGGGAAACGTAATGTCCTGATGTCCTACTATATGAGGCTGGGGGTTAAACAGGTCTGTAATAGTGACAAGAGTGTATACAGCTTTACATATATTGCAACATAGTACTGCAGAGCAGAATAGTGCAGGTATTAATGTACTGCTTTTCCCTTTTTTATCACAGGTAACCAGGGGGATTGGTCTCTCTCTCTCTCTCTCTCTCTCCTACACAACCCGGTGAGTGCCTCTTTACACTCTGATGATGATGGTGGCCAAATTGGGGCACAGGTGGGGATACAGGAGCTGAATCTGCCCCAGAGGTTTACATCCCTCTTCTACACTCATTACCACCACACACAGTCAGTATGGCTACACATACCCAGTCCCCAGAGGCCACAGATATTGGACAGTCATAGGGTGGGGACTTTCAACAGGAAAGTGTGGCAACTATGGCTCTAGCGAATGTCGACACTGGCCATAGCCAGACAGCTGGTGAGGTTCTACACAGGTGGATTGATAAGGGTGCTTGTAAGAAGCCTGCTGTCCTTCCACCACCTGTTGCAGGTGTGTCATCACAGGTCAATCTGCGTATGTTTTGGGCCATCATGGAGGTACAGGCACCTTTCAAAAGGACATCCAGATGAATGCCCAGGGTTATGGATGCAGCACAGTCTGACATCCGTAACTGTCTCCACTGCATTGCTGATACCCTGGATTGGTTCAGTGATGCAGTGGAAAGATATTGGTCTGAGAAAGATCACAGAATATCTGTCTTGGAATGCACATTGTCTTTGATGGAACATTTGGTTGGAGTTGAGCATTGGACATGTGGACATAGGTCTGCAACTCCATCTACTGAGAGACCACTTGGCTGTGCACAATCATGTTCTCATAGTGGTAGTACATCCATCGCTCCAGAGGGGAGTGTGCTGTCCACAACAAGACATGGCAGGTCATGGGCTGATGGTCCTGGGCATTCCTGTGGAGGACACGGCCCCAGCAGACAGCAGTCACCATCAGGCACTAGCATCATTTCTGACTTTGGGCATGGAGGTGGCAGTGCAATCCCTGGCAGAGCCAGTTACCATGTTCAGGGGTGGAGATGATGAACTGTCAGCTCTACCATGCACATTTCAAAGCTGTCCAACATACACACATGTAGGGCTAGCACTGAGCTTGAATGCATTCATGCACACACTTAAACACCACTGTCAAAATCAGGTCACCTACAGACACTCATGGCACATTTCCATGGTCCATCTTGCCTACGTCTCTTCCTGACGCACGCACATGCTTTCAACCTAATGGGTCAGCCTAGGCCACCTGCACCCACACACAACACTCTGAGCAAGTGATGATACCTGTGCCACATCCCTGTCATCCTCAATATTGATATAGGGAAATTAAGATATGTGTTTGGCACACAGAGTGACTATATAAATGAATATGTAATTGTGTAATCCAGTTTTGCCTTTGCCATGCCACTTGTACTGGTCACTGACAGATACTGTATGCTGACATTTTTAATGCTATATTATTTTGTGTACCTTAAGTTGTATAATGTTGTAATGGCTGTATGCTTACACAATGAAAGGTGTGTCATGGATGTGTTTATGGTTCATTTTCAGGAGTCTGTAGGGGACACCTATGGATACACAGATGCAGTAACCGCATAGATGTCACAGCACAGGATGAAATGTCAGCACAGATGAAATGTGTCTTCAGAAAGGTAGTGCACAATGCGTGCATGGCTCCATAGGTTCCTATTAGTATAACAGGCTAACAAGGACATTGGTGTCATTCAGCCTGCTTATGCATCCTTAATCTATGAAAAGGTCTGATACCCTTGATAAGTGTCACCAAGGTTTCTGGAGCTAACAAATCTACAAACTGTGGTGATGGAGATGACCCATCTACAGATTTCATGTGTCTATTTCAGACATTTGCCCTACACCAGTTTTGATTGTCTTGTTCTGCATCCCATTGTGTAACTTGCACATGATGTTCGTTACAGCAGAAGCATGTTTCATATTCATAATGAGCCTGTTACATACAGGGTGTAGTGTCTGGGTTACATACCTGTCTCTCCAGCATGTACTATTTATACCACAGTGAAGGTTTAGGTATGTAGAACAAGTAATACATTTGTTAGTCCTGTCTTGGATAAGCGGAAGGCATACAGTGGGATCTGACACCTCCATGTATGACAAGACATACACATCCCCCTCCAAGGCTTGTAAGAGGCAGACTACACATGTACGATCTTTACATGCTCAGCATAGGCCATGTTATCTACAATATGTTTTGGTTTACCATGGAACCCATGTGGCTGTTATAGTTGTCAGATATGCCTGTGTAGTGACATAGCAAAGGTGCCATTGCAGTCAATGATAGTGTGATGAGTGCCAAATACAGTATAAAAAAGATAGTCTGGGATTTGTATGCCATTCCTTTTTGTGTAGGTTGTACAAAATTGAATGGATCCCCACATCTTTCCAACCAGTAAAAATCAAAGGCTACATTACTCTCTGTGTCTATAAGTCTCAACTGTGTGCAGTGTGTTGACACTACTATATTTTCAAGGGGTAGATGACTTCCAAAAAAATGTGCAGTTCTTGGGATTTACTATTTGTCAGTGGCTCTGACTACAACTGAATGTGTGTCTCAGGCCATTCTGGATAACTGTTGGTTCTGTGTGGGATTCAGTGACAGCTCCTAATAAGCAATCACCAGCTAATGTAGTCAGTCATAGGTCACTGACAGTGGCTGTGACTGCAGAGAAGGGAAATGCTCAAAGGGGTACTCCATTAATGATGTCTGAGTGAAGTCCACTGGTGACTGGTGTCATTGTAGCATTGGACTACCCAATGCTATCTTCCCAGATTATCATTATCAGACACTTTGCTACCCATCAGATGACATACTACTCTGTAAATAACCTACAAAGTTTTCAGCACGGCCTGCTGGCATACTATTGTCAAACACCTTAGCAGGCCATGGTAGGTGGAGTGAGTCATATTCGCCTTATCCATTGCATAGTTTAACACTCAATGAGGTCCACTGGTTAGGGTAGGTAGGCATGATCTGCCCTTGAGCAAAACAAACTGTGTTTAGTCCAGTGTCAGCAGGTGTACAGCATTGTTGCTGCTCGCATCCATGCTAACTCTATTCATGGCTTTACATATCAGACGACTGAGAGATCTGGGGACACTGCTTGGCACTACATGCTAGTTGTCCACTGTGGAACTAAGTATTGCAATTAATTTCATCATGTTCAAGAAAAGAGTCATCCAAGGTCTCTGTACAGAGCACAGACAAACAATGGAGGGAAAGCTAATATGTATACCCTGTGAAGGTAAGGCAGGAGGATTTACACAGGTATTCTGCAGGTCGACACTACTCAAGCAGTGTGTTCTGAAAGGGGACAATTACCTTGTGAAGAATGCAAAAAGCAGGGAAGTCCCCTGAATTGCTGGTGCCTGGGTAATTCTTACCACAACCATCTCTCCTGGGATACTATGCTCTGATATGTTTTCTGTCATCACACGCAAAATTATACTACAAAGCTCTTGATGAGAAGGAGGACACAGTCAGTTTGTTCAACCACATAATTGTCCCACATCATGAAATGCTCTGTAGGCTTCATATACCCTTCTCCATTAGATGCCTTGATTAGCAACTAGAGCAATCATTTGGCTTTTGCTTGTATTATGCCTTCTGTTTCAGAGTTGGTGGTATGTTACTAGGGAGTTGAGCAGATGGTGATTAGAAGCACAGCTGCAGCATCAGAATATAATGTGCACTGTCCAGTGACATAGATATCCAACCTTCCTGAAACAAGTAGCACAGCAGCGGTGATCCATTTTAGGTGAAAATGTCACAGCAATTCATGTATCCTGCCCTTCAACAGCTTAATGATGGATATCTGCATACATTGCTCTGAGGCCTACTGCAAAGGACTGGCCACCTTTGACCAAAGTGTGTCAAACTGCCATATGCCATACTGTACAGTTATGTACCCAGAACACATGTTTGTGTTCCTGCATCATGTCACACAAAGTACAGTTGTGTGCACTTACCATAAATGTAGATGTTCAAGTGTATTCACTGTTGTAGTCATCGCACTTGGGTTATCTGCCTGTAGGTAGCCCTCAGTCAGCCCAAATACCAGAGTCTTGGGATTTCTGCTTCGGATGCTGTCGCTTCTTCCATGACATCAGGTCGTCAGGGGTATAAAACAGGCAGCCAATGCCATTACATCAGTTTCTCTTGCCACAGATGTCAGGAGCCCCCCAAATAAGAAGCTAGTATATGGTGTGGAACACCACCAGTAAAAAGTAAATACCCCTGCCATAAAAAATGGCCATATAGGGGATAGGTAGAAAGGATAGAGAAAAACAGGGGGCTGGAGGGAGGGAAACCAGGACTGCAACAGTGAATACACTCGAACATCTACATTTATGGTATGTGCACACAACTGTACTATGCTCTTCATGTTTCACTGTTGCAGTCATCACACTTGGGTTGATTCCCAAAGCTGAGGAAGGGTGGAGGCATTCAAGAGGAGTTAGGGCTGGCTAGCAGGCCTTGTAAGACTGCTGTAGCAAATCCAACTCTGGATTTAGAAAAAATAAGTAAGTGGTAATGCTTTGTGAAGGTGTGTGCAGAACTCCAGGTTGCAGCTTCCAGAATGTCCCTGGTAGGGACTCCCCTGAGAAATGCTGTAGAGGTGGAAGTAGCCCTAGTGGGATGTGTTCTGATCCCCTGTGGGTTAGTTTTCCATGGTGCTTGTAGCAGAAATGGATGCAGTGTACTATGCATTTGGAAATTGTTTGCTTTGAATTGGCCTTGCCCTCTGCCCCTGTAGCAAGGCTGACTAGCAGTTGGTCAGATTTTCTGAAAGGTTTAGTCCTGTCAAGGTAGAACCTGAGCTGTCAGTGCACGTCCAAGGAGTGCAGGATCCTCTCCCCTTTATTTTGAGGATTAGGGAAGAAGGTTGGCAAATGGATGACTTGGTTTAGAGCCACACTGGAGAGCACCTTAGGCATAAAGGATGGGTTAGTCCTGAGAGAAACCCTGTCAGCATGGAAAATAATGAAGGGTTCCACATTCATTAGTGCCTGTAACTCAGACACTCTTCTAGCTGAGGTTATAGCTAAAAGCAAGGCTGTTTTCCAAGAAAGGAATTTTAACTCTGCTGAAGCTGCAGGTTCAAAAAGTTAAGGTCCCAGGCAGGGATGGGTGTTCTCCTAGGGGGCCTTAAGTTGTTAGCCCCTCTCAGAAACTGTTTGATGAGAGGGTGAGAGAATATAGGTTGCTCAGTATTATAATGAGCTGAGATGGCAGAGGCATGAATCTTAATGGAGGAGAAGGATATGCGTCTGTGGAGTAGCTCTGCTAGCTAATCAAGGATTTGAGACAAGGAGGGCACAGCTGTGTCCTTTCCTTGAGATTGGCTCCAAGAGCAATATCTTTTCCACTTTTCAGCATAGGATTATCTAATACTAGGCCTTCTAGCCTCAAGAATGACATCCAGCACCTGCTTGCTGAGGGTTGCTGGTGTAGTATTTAGGGGATAAGCCAGACTGCAAGGTTTAGTGTTTGCAGTTGTGGATGCCAAAAATGTCCCTCCTGCTGAGACAGCAGGGGAAGAGTCTGATGAAGGTGAGAGGGTGGCACTGTTGTCAGACTGCATAATAGTTTGTACCAGTGCTGGCGTGGCTAATCTGGGGCAATAAGAATAATCATTGGGCTGTCCTGTCTGATCTTAAGTAGCACCTTTGAGAGGAGGGGCAGAGGGGAAAAGGCATAAATTGAGAGGTTTTTCCATTTGAAGGATATGGCATCCACCTTCCAGGCCCTGCTGTGAGGGTTCCTGGTGCAAAATTTGCTCAACTGTTGGTTCTCTGGGAATGCAAAGAGGTCCACCTCTGGTTTCCCGCACCTCTGGATTAGAAGGTTGAAGGTATTGGGCTCCAATTTCCACTTGTGTGGGTCCAGGATATTTCTGCTAAAGTCATCTGCCAGTGAATTCTGTTTGCCTGGCAGGAACTGAGCTTGCAGATGCACTTGATTGCTCAAGACTGTGTTCCACAGGGCCATGGCTATCCTGCAGAGTGGGTAGGAATGGGTTCCCCCCTGTTTGTTTATGTACCACATAACTGTGGTGTTGTTTGGTTTTATCAGCTACTGTCCTGGAAGGATTAGGTATTTAAAGGTTGTCAGAGCAGACTGTACAGCTAACATCTCTATTTGATTGATGTGCAGGAGAATTTGTCCTGGGGTCCACTTTCCCTGAATACATTTGCTGCCATGTGAACCCACCATGCATAGTCTGATGCATTTGTAGTCAGGGTTTGGGCAGAGAGGGGATGAGTGAAAGGCAGTCCCTTGTTGTGGTTGCGTGCTTCTGCCCACCAAAGGAACTCTGCCCTTGGACAAGAAATGATTGGAATGACTGTTTTCAGGTCCTGAGAATGTTGGCACAAAATACTTTTTAAGTACCATTGAACTTTCCTCATATGCAGTCTTGCATATGGAATTAGCAGAATGCATGAGGCCATGAACCCTAGGGCTTGCAGTATTTTCCTTGCAGATAGATGGGTTTTGGTGGCCATGTGTTTGAAGTAGTTGTTCAAATATATCTGTTTTTCTGGAGTGAGAAAGATCATCTGGGAAGTTGTATTCAAGCTTGCTCCCAGGAATACAATTTTTTGACTGGGCACCAGCTGTGATTTTGTTTTTCATTGATGGTGTACCCCAATGAAGATAGGAGTCTTTTTTACAAATGCCAGGTGTTGAAGTAGTAATTCCTGACTGTCTGCCTGAATCAGGCAATCATCCATGTATGGGAAAATTTGGATATTTCTCTGCCTGCAGTATGCAACGGCTGGAGCCAGGCACTTTGTGAATACTCTGAGTGCAGTAGATAATCCAAAGGGAAGTGCAGAGAACTGATAGTGCATAGAGCCTGCCCTGAAGCAAAGATTTATCCTGCAAAACTCCCTTATGGGGATGTGCAGATAGGCTTCTTTTAAGTCTAGGGAGACTAGCCAGGCATCCTTGGCTAGCATAGGGAGAAGCTGCTGCATGGTTAGCATTTTGGATTTTTGGACCACCAGAAAGGTGTTGAGAACTGATAAATACAGGATTGGGCACCAAGAGCCCTCTTTTCTGGGCACCAGGGACAGTCTAGAGTAGAAACCCTGTCCCCATTTAGGTTCATAGGTTCATAGGTTGGTACTAGGCTATCAGCCCTAGGGCCTATACAAGCCTAGCCATGACAATTCCCTGGCTATTTCTTCCCACACTATTTACTTCCTTGGACCCCTGTCTAGCAGGGCGACTGGAACAGGTTGAATCGCCCTGATATTGAGCAGGGAATGTACTTGCTTTTGAGCCTCTGTCCATTGGTTTGGAGGAAGATCTGGAAACCCACTTGGGGTGGCAGGGAATGGAAGTAGAATCTGTACCCCTGGGATACAATGTTTAGAAACCATCGGTCCTGAGTAATGGACATCCAGTTTTTGGCATGAAGGACAAGTTTTCCTCCTAGGGGAGCAAGTAGATGGGCAGTGCTGGGAAGGATAATTTACAAGTCATTGTGAACTTTTACCATAAGCTTACCACTCCCTGTTTTTGAGGTGGGAGAACTCCATTGTTTAGATCTTTCCATACCCTGAGACTGTAGTCTTGATGGTCTGGTTCCCCTGGGTTTGGACTGTGAAGGCCTGGAGGGGGCTGTAAAGGACCATTTTTTTGTAGGCCAATGCCTACTGAATTTAGGTGGTTGCACTTGTAAGAATTCTTTAACAGTTTGCATAGATTTAGCTTTTTCTTCCATCTTTTTAAGAACCTCTTCTGCTTTGGTGTCAAACAAATGGTCCTGATTTAAAGGAGTGTCTAGTAATTGTGATTTGACATGGTCTGTCAAGGTTTTTTCCTTCAGCCAGGTATGCCTTCTCAGTACAGATCCAGTGACTGAAGCATCGTTGGCAGTTTTTGACTATGCAGTCTGTCTCTGTCTTTATCTTTGTGCTTTTTCAGAAGATCGGTAGTCGGATGGCTTACCAAAGTCATTTCAGAATACAAAGAATGAGAGCAAAAGAATTTAGAGACAAAATAGCTCGCCGACAAGTGGTTCAAGTGTTAAGGCACAAAACCAACAATGAGGGACGTCGTGGTCTAGGCCTAAACAGGTGATGCAGTAAGAATGAAAATCTCTGTGAGGTATTTGCTTTCCACAGGCAAGACAATTGTTAACTTTTTCTGACATTGATTAGAGCAAGAAAAAAAGAATCCCCAACGGAGTACTTAGCTTTAGAAGATTTCAGGTTTGAAACTTGAAAAACAAAAAATTCACGTAGCGGCTGACCGGCACTTACAAACTGCTTTTGCTTCAGGCTCCTTCTCGGCAATAAAGACTGATGCAATTACATCAGCTGCCTGTTTTATACCCCTGATGACCTGACATCATGGAAGAATCAACAGCATCCGATGTTGAAATCTCAAGACTCTGGTATTTGGGCCAACTGAGTGCTACCTGCAGGCAGATAACCCGAGTGTGATGACTGTAACAGTGAAACATGAAGAACATCAACCAGTTTGCTGTCTGGTTGCTTGACAGGCATTGTACACTTGCAAGGCTTGCATAGTATCAGCAAAGTTGAGCAAGTCCTCTGTGCATACACAGACGTCCACATCCTCACTGCAAGGAGTGCCTACAATCACTGTGTTTCAGGCTGACAACCCCAAGGGTGTGGCAGCATGACCCTAACTTTGCTGGACTTGAACATGTCACATTTGTAGGTATAATATTGTGACCAAGCCTAATAACAGGGTTATGGTAAATCCAAGAGCCACATGGCTGGCAAAGCATTGTATAGCACACTGTCAGGTGCTATGTTATCTTAGGGGACCTACATAAAGGCGACATGTTACATTTCACCATCTGTCATGACACTGCTTAACATGAGCATGCTATGATGTACAAACAAGCATGACTGTATTGCTAATGGCATTATCAGTGACTGCTGATGAGATGTGGAAAGTGTCCCCAACCCTATACTTCTATGCCACACAAACACAAAATGTGACAGATGTGACTGTATTTCAAACCATGATTCCATGGTGTCTCAAACAACAGTCAGTGCATATGGCAATGACGATGTTGCCAACATCTACAGCTCACCTTCTGCTCCACCAACACCCACATCACACACACCTGCATGTGTGGAACTCCTTACCAGACACATTTCCAAACAACAGACACTTCAGAAAACCATATGCAAGCTCAGTACACATAATCATACCTCTGGAAAGCACAGTACACATAGTAGTTCATGCACCAGTGTCGCACCAGTCAAACACCTGAAGCAAACCACAAAATCAAACCTATTATTCATAGGTGATTACATCGTGAGACACATTGATGTCCATGTCAGCAGGCTATATATGTGAAAGGTCTCAGTTGGCTGTGTGTGAGTTGACACAATACTCCATATTTCACATTACCACAACTCAAGGAATATCAGGTAACATAATGATGACATCATAATTCTTGCAGGTGTGTACAACTAGGGACATACATCACCGGACTGCATGCAGACAGATGACTGAACTTAGGCATGCTATGTTTCTCGTGGGTATGCCCATAGCTTTCAGCTGCATTTCTCTCTCACCTAGGATGATGGCTCAATACACATGGAAAATGATGGATGTCAATAATTACCTTAGCATGTGGGGTCTTTTTAAGGGGATCCACTACATGTCCCCTTGGGATGACTTGCTCAACAGACATCAATGGTTTGACAGAGATGGTCTTCATGTCTCACCCCTGGGATGTTGAGTACTGGCCAAGGCTGCTGACACCACGACAGTGCAATTTATAGGTACTGTCTGGAGGGAAAAATTTCCAGTGAGAATGCCATCTTCATACAACATCACTGTTATGCTGCTACACACTAGGAATGGCAACACTAAATCCCACTCTGTGGAAGGTGTCCCCACTTTGGAAAATACAGATATTTGTGCAGTCGAAGACATCTGGTTCAAGGCTGTGGATCACCACAGCCATACCAGACTTCACATCCTTCCACATGTTCAGACCTCAAACTGACAGCGTGCAAGTTAATGAAGGTGGTGCATGCATATTCATTAATGATAGATACAAATCCAGATTTGGTGAAACACTGCAGATGCTAATCGCAGCTAGAAGGGAACACAATCAAGACATTGCCAGCTACAGGAGTAGCTCCATGAATCCAGACACCAGTTGTGCTTATTTGAATGAACTTGTGTCTATCAAAATATATCAGTACACCATGGTTTGTGGTGACATTAAGTAATCACCAACTGTGTTGGTTAGTCATGCTGAACCTCACTTGCCCAATTGCTATTCCACATTCTTAACTACAATGCCCTGGACCAGTGGTGTGACATCCCCACAAGGGGAGCCAGCATAATGCATTATGTGTTTACCAATAATGGGTGACCACCTCAGCCCCTCACTGTTATGTCCTCCCTTGTGAGATCTGACCACAGATCATTCTTATTAAAACTAAGTATCAGACTTAAGCCCCCTTGCAGAAAATACCTCAACAAAGCAATTTATGACTTCCTATGGGGTGGTTTACATAGCTTGACTGCAACTTCTCCCTCAGATGGGATAGGCAAGTATGCAGAGTTGTACACCCATGCTTTATGTAAGCAGCAGTACATCTGCATAGACTCAGTTGTACCTGGCCGGAGGAAAATGAGCTCTTCATGGAACAGCAAACCTGCCTGATGGACTACTGCCATTAGCAGGCTGTACAATAAGAGGCGGACATTACTGTGTGACAGTTAGGGTGAAGGTGCCTCCATAAAATGGAACCACACCCTCTTCAGCTACAACAAGCACATACTGTTGTTGTGATGTCATGCAGAAACAGTATGTGACAAAACTAACCTCCCCACAAAGTAGAACCACAATGCATAGTGTAGTTACATGTGTAACCTCAGAGGAAAGGCCCAAATTGTCAGTGAACTCATACTTAATGATACCACATATAATGGGTCTGTGCTCATAGCTAACCTGTTGTTTGAAAGTTCTGCTTCAACCTCACTTCCCTGTCCCAACCACATGTGCCACATGACATTCCTACAACCTGTATCATACCTTCTCTATTTACAAAGCAGATCATAACTGGCCTCTCTATGGGGAATACACAGCATCTATTGAACATGTTAACATCCTGGACTGCATCCTACATGGGATCCAACAAGGATTACTAACACCATTGTCAACTCCTTGCAGTTATACTGTAATGACTGGCTGCATGCCAGCTGACTGGACAATGGCAACTGTTATCCCCTTGCACAGAGGTGGTGTATCCACCAACCACCAGAACTATAGACCTATTTACCTGAATAGCCATACCTGTAAGCACATGGGGAAAATCATCATAGAGCTGATCAGCAAACATATATGTAATCTATAAACAGTTGACTGTACACAGTTTGGATTTCTAACAGTAAGATAATGGCTGTTAAACCTGTTGGACATGTCTGAGGCAGTCACCAAGGACCTGAGTGAGGGCATCATTGAGAAAAGCACCCACTTAGAGATCCATGGTAATATCATTATAGGGATCACTAAGTGGATCACTGATAGAACACATACTCAAAATAGAGTATCCACCTCCAATAGCTAATCTGTAAGCAGCAGTGTTCAACAAGGAACAGTCCTGGGTCCTCTACTGCTTGGAATCCATTTAACCATGATACAATCCAAAACTGACTGTCTGTGGCTGACAACATTGGCTGGTGCCTGCAAACTGTGAATAATCATAGAATCTATGAGCTATGTAAGCATCCTACAAAAGGGTATTGATGAACAAATGCCTGTTGACATACTAATGGCCATAAACCCATGCAAATATATATATGTAGTATTTCCATCTGTAACACCTATGTTCCTGATAAGTAGCACATCAGTAGCAACATCTGATGTACATAATCAGGGATGACTGACCTGGGTACACAGACCTGGCCACACAGGTTTGCACCTAATGTACCTGAGATCACCATGTCTCCTCAGTGGTAAGATGGGAATCATATGTCATAACTGAGGGCACAGTCACCTGAAATTGACATACTCAAAACCTTCATGTAATCTTCCCTCAGCATGCCAATATTTGAGCAATTTGGTAATTTGGTAATGTACCTTTCCAAGCACTACTGCCAATTGCACACAAGACAGTATCTGTTCAATGGGAATCATCTGAGATCACTGTCATTGTAGCCTGTGGTATATAGACTATTCAGATGAGATCTCTGCCTTGCATACGGTTCAATGTGTGACCCTTCTTGACTGGAATTGCTGCATATCTGTAGGTGGCATGTTACACACATTACTCACTGTAAGGTCATTAACCTGATATGTGACATTACTAATACATACTGGTGGGTGAGATTTGTCTAACAGACTTTAACACACTTTGAAACAGAATCCTTCCTAATGGCAACCAGAGTGTCTCATTGGGTCTCATCAGATGCCATCTGTATGATTAGCTGGGTGACTGTCATATCACTTCAGGGCTTCTGCCTGTGTCCCTTGTGCACAGGGGCAATATTTGCTGATAGTGTAAATAAGAGTAAAAACTTGGCTAGAATTATAAGGGCTCTAGGGTCATTAGGCTACTAATGTTCAAAGATCCTATGATTTCATAAGCTGATGTAAAATGCTCTAACAGGTACACACACAAACCTGGCTACATTAAGGATAGCAAATGTTCCAATTAATGTTTGCAGGATAATACACAGTACACAAACAGTCCAAGTTGGCTGCAAGTAGATTAGAACACCTACCTATCTAATGGTACACCCTACACATCACAGTATATAACCCACTTTCCACACCTTAAGTCTACTATTACTATCTCTTTAGCACATCTTATGCTTGATGACATCAGCAGGCCTTGTTCTGGTCAGACATTTGGAGGCACATCACCTGCTACAGCCAAAATTCTGCAAAACTCTACCTCTTTCTAAATCACTGAGGTGATCATATTTATGTCGTATGGAGATACACACACCAAGTAACCTGCAGTGAGGTTAAAACCCCTTCCTATCTACTCTAACACACTGCAAATCACAGCACTTATCGCACACACCACAGCTTAAGTCTGACATGAGCATGGCAGTTGGTAGTCTTAAGGTATATGACATCAGCAGGCATTGTAAAAGAGGGCAGTTTGGAGGGTGGGACCAACTTACAGGGCCAAATGGTGCAGCACTATTACAGTTTGGTACTCATGGAGGGATTCTCAGCTGTTTTCCAGAGAGATGCATGCATGCACACCACGTGGCTTAGGATGAGTTTAGAACCCCTGCCTCACTAGTTTAACACAGTATTGACCACAGTACTTATCACACACACCACAGTTTAAATCAATTCTATACATGACAGCAGGCAAACTACATGTGGATTACATAAACTAGGCTTGTGTTGAACAGTGTCTATAGCCTGCAGAGTAATATTACTTCTTCCTGTTGTCTGAATCTAGTAGCCTAGCAATCAGATAAGTGTTATTTATCCTAGCTATGTGGCTACATTTGCCATTTTGGCCATATGTGTCTGTTTGCATTTGGATGGACAAGCCTGTGAACAGGAGCAATGTGCCCTGTCAATGTACGCATAGACAAAATTATACATTACATCACATGTTCACCTATTGGTGTATGTGTGGTACCATCCTGCAGGCACAGGGATCTGTAAGTAAGTGCATTAGGTACTGTTGAGCCCTTACTTTGTATCCTTTAAGCAACATTATATATGTGTAATAGTGCAGCTTTACTCATGATTATCAGGATATGTAGGACAATGTAGACATCCACACACATATTTATCTATATAACAGGAATGTATATATAAAGGTAGCTGTGTGTATGATATATATTTATATGTGTTATATAGATTTATGGGGAGAGACAGTAATATACGTTTTTGTATATATATTTATATATCTGTAGGTATATGTCTGCATAGGAATATACATATTTGTATATACAAAAGGTTAGATATACTATCCATGAGAGAGAAAGACAGTGACAGCTAAATATGTATACATATATGTATGTATCTGCTGACATATCTATATATAACAAGTCATTTTTGAGCAAGGAGCAACAGAATTGTGCTCTGTTGTGCTCTGTTTAACTAAGTGTTTGAGGATGCCCAGTGGGATTCTCTTACATATAAACTGACTCCAGCCCACACCTACCTCTACTCCAGTTTGGGATTTTGTGTGTTACATGCAATGATATCTGTCACTGTTTCTGCAGTACTGCATGTCACTCACATTGTCTATGACATTCTACAACTGTCTGATGTAATTATTTGACAGAGGTCAATAACTTTACACAAAACACAGACTGACAGTCTGTAAAACACAGCATAGTAATACCTCCCTTCCAAAAAAAGTAGATTCTTCTAGATTAAAACCATCAACATCATAACACATGCTGACTTCCCTAGTCCAGTGAGCCACACAAGATGTTTTGACAGAGAGATGTTATTCATTACACAATCAACAGCATAAATATGTATTTTGCTATTCCTGCATTAAGTAAGACAAAGGATGTATGAGGAATTTCTGTGTAACTGCCCTGATAGTGCCTGAACTGCTGATATACCACTGATGAGTTACTGTTAAAGCAGTTAAAAGGGAACACTGCTGTGTTCGGGGTGGGGGATCAACATTGCATATTTTGCAAGACACACAGTAGTCCAAGTATCATATAACTCCACTGTGTAACATCTCCCTTAAATGATGTACTGAATACTCCATGCATGAGGCCTAGTGAATATTAAAGGACACATGACAGTGGAATGGGTATCTGTAGTCCCATGTGGATGTTACATCTGTCCAAATCGCCCACTATATTTACTTGCCTAAATGTACCAGATCCATGCATACAATGCCATATCATAATAATCCTTACCAGTACTATGTATTTTAGAGACTTACCTTGCAAATGCTGCAGATGACTGAACTGTAGTTCAGGGCTGACTCAATCTGATGCAAGCAGTACACAGCCAATACATGGATAGGTATAGGTTGTGTGGGTTGCCTGGCATCAATTCTAATATATGTATATGAGTAGGAGTATGGTGTCAGTCCCTAGGTCCCTAGGTTGTCAGTGAATGTGCTATGCATTGTCTCTTAGCCAAAGGCAAGACATACTGAACATGCCTACGTCTGCCTACCGGGACATCAGCAGGGAGTTCCTCCTCTGAGTCCTCCTGTGACAGTGGCTGTGGTGACCTAGGCACTGGTGGGGGCCTGTATATTCCTTTACTTTGCTGATCCTGCTGCAGCTGTTTCCACAGGATCAGATTGTGTTGCATAGCACATACTGTGAATATATGTGGAAATGTGGCTGGAGAATATTGCAGGGCTCCACCAAATATATCTAGGCACTAGAACTGTGATTTCAGAAGCCCAAACATATGCTCTATGATGTTCATAGTTTGGGCATGTGCCTCATTATGGCATTCTTCTGTGGGTGAGTGTGCATTTTCTGATGAGTGTCATCATCCACGGTTCCAGGATGTAGCCAGCATCCCCCAGTAAATAGCCATGTGGGATGTCCCCCCTAGCAAACATCTGGTACAGCTGTGATGTGTGTCAGATATGGGAGCCGTGATAACTGCCAGGGCTGCCAGCACACAAATTCAGGATAATACTCTTGGCATTGCACATGATCTAGCAGTTGATGGAGTGGTACCCCCTTGTGGTTGACGTAGATTCTACCCTTCCTCACCTGCTGCTGCTTTGATGTGTACATGAGTGTACTGTATGGCACCAAGTACTTCAGAGTAGTGTGCTACACAGTAGAAGTGTTGCATATTGCTGGCCCTCACCTCAGCGGTGAGGGGAAAAGATATATGCTCACTAGCATGTGGTAGCATGGCATCCAGAAACTGGTGGAGTATTCTGGATGCAGATGCCTGTGAGACTGCATCTTGTCCCCAGTTGGTCTTTGGAAAGTAGTTGTAGCTAATATCCTAAGGGCTACATATACCTTTGTTTCTACTGGGATGGGTTCCCCTCTGTTGGCTCTGGCTATGAGATGAGGGTGGCAGAGCTCAGTGAGTTCTTGTAGCATGCCCCTGTCTACCTTGTAGCACTCTACAATCTCCAGCTCATGTAGTTCCTGGAAGGATACCCTGGGTCTGAACACCCTTCTCCTTCTCTGCCTAGGCTGAAGAGTTTGCTATTTATACTTATTTTATAACCACCGTGGTTCAAGAGATATGAACATGTGTTTGAAATATGAGGAGATAACTTGATTCTGTCAAAAGGACTAGGCTCCACCCAATGGAAGTTACAATGCAAACTTTCTGAGCTTCATTAGAACGAATGAATTAAGATTCCCTGAGTTTTAGAGCAGAGATGCATTTGCCAAAATGTGAATCAAAATCTTGAAAAGGCAAAATTTGGCTTTAAATATTTGGGGAGTGATTATTTTTCAAATTAGGATTGACTGAATTAGTAGCAAAAATATAACAGACATGGATTATTAAATGGAGAGAAAATTATATGTTATTATGAATAAATATTTAACTATAAATACATAATTTTTATTTAAAATTTAAATTTAATTTTTGGATTGAGCTGTTATTTTGAGTAAATACTCTCATTGTTTAGAGTTTGCAAATAAGACTACAGAGTTCATAGGTTCATAGGTAGGTACTAGGCTATCGGCCCTGGGGCCTATACAAGCCCAGCCAAAAAGGTACCCTGGCTTTTGCCACCCAAGAAAATTATTTTCCTGTGCCACTGTCGAGCAGAGCCACAGAGGAGATCCCCGGGGTGAATTTCCTATTTCCCATCCAATCATCAAGATTTTTCTTGAAGACTGCTAATGAGGAGCTTTGTTTGATATACATAGGTAGTTTATTCCAGAGTATGGGAAGTCTCCGGGACAGCAATCTATCCCTCCGGCATGTTCTGTTTATTGTGGTGACAAGATTTAGGTCCCTAGAGCGTGTAGCTCAGAGGGATTGGGATTTCTTTAAGTGGAGCATGTCCAACAGCTCTGGGTTTGACATAGCTTTGTATGTTTGGCAGAGATCACCTCTGAGTAGGCGATATGCGATGGAGTAAAGTTGGAGTTTTTTGAGACGGTATGCGTAGGCATCTGTTTGAGGCTGGTAATCCTCTTTGTGAGGTATTTCTGCCAGCCTTTCCAGTTGTTGTAGATGTCTTGTGAGGTACATACCAAAAGGGGCGTTGTACTCTATACTGGGTCTAATGAGTGATGAGTACAGGGGAACAATGATCTCTTTTTTTCTGGATGAGAAACCTTTTGTGATGAGGTGTGCCACATAGAAGGATTTCCTGACTACTGTGGCGATGTGATTATCAAAGGAGAGACTACTGTCCACCTGTGTCTCAAGGTCTCATATCACACTTTCGGTGTTAAGTATACTACCGCCTATGTTGTAGCTCACGGGTACAGAGTTTTTACCAAAGGAGATGACAATGCACTTTTTGGCACTGAGCTTGAGGCCATGACTTTGACACCAGGCATCTGTCTCAGTGAGGCCCTTTTGCAGGATGTCCACATCGTTAGGAGTTTCGATTATGGATCCTAGTTTGCAGTCATCTGCGACCTTCGTTAGCCAAAGACCTTCTGTGTTAGCCTGTACTTCAGAGAAGTAAATACCAAACAGGAGAGGACACAGGACTGAACCCTGTGGTACTCCACTCATCACTGGTCTGAAGTCGGAGTTGGAGTCTGCTACTTTCACAGTGTGGGTTCTGTCAGTGAGCCAGTTGGCAACCCATCTTGTGACATAGGGATTTATACCTAGTTTAGTGAGTTTAGCTATAATTCCAGAGTGGGGGATGGTGTTGAAAGCCTTTGCAAGATCTAGATAGGCTGTGTGAACCACCTTACCCTTGTCTACGGCTTTGGTGACTGCTTCAAAGAAGTCTATCAGGTTTAGGAGACATGATCTGCCTTTTACAAACCCGAACTGGGTGGGGTCCAGAGTTTGGAGATTATGTCACAGATTATGGTGAATTTTTACCCATATGAATTTGATGATACATTTGAACTAGTAAGTATGATCCATATAAAAATGGTAACATCATGATTGAAATACAATAGAGAGATAAAGTAACCATATGATTGAGTACCCTTTTGTGAATATAGTGACTTATCACCTTCATAAAAAATGTTAAAGTCCTTTTAAACTTAAATTTGATGTACTACTAATCATAAGTTTGTCCATGCCATTAAATGAAGGAGAAACTTACCTGGCAAGCATGTTTATGTAGTCAGAAGTGCTCCTTAGTTGAAGAAATATTATATACCGTGAAAAGATATTATGATCATGTTACATCAAACTGAAGTATAAAATCCTGTGTTTATAAGATTTTTGAGAATATTTATGGATTACACAATCATAAATGATTGTAATACAAAATAAGTTCTTTATGTAGACTTTGGTACAAAGAAGAGATTGTTTGAACTTGTCCAGGTGATAAAGTCTATAATAAACCATTAGTCCCAGAGAAATGCAGTAATCAGCATTAAGTACACGACTATGTATACTATTAGGTGAAGGGGAATTTCTTCATGACTAGTTGGTAAAGCATATGAATTATTATTATTAAGCAATAATCTGTAATTGCCCAACAGTATATCAGGATTTACCCACAGCTGATGTGGTTTGATCAAAAGAGCAAAGCCTGAATGATTAGACAAAGACAACCATGGGTCAATTCTGATATATCCACAAACAAGAGTGGATTATTGGTACAATACAATTATATTATTTAAGAAAGAAATTGCTTACCTTTTCGAATAATGTACTTGTATAAGGACACTTCAGTATTTTTGTGTGTTGTCTTCCCATTACTGATGTACTGCTCATGCATATAGGATTTATATTCCCACAATTGCACAGTACACCCATGCAGGAGAGGTGGCGTAGAAAACAGAATATCTGCTTTTATATTAACAATTTAAAATAGCGATTTAGGAGGAACAGCTCAAATCATACCTCTTAAACTTTTAGTGCAAGAAATCTGGACAAAGCCTGACAAATAGAGGGAACAAAGGCTGAAAAATAAGAACATATTTTAAATATTGCTCTTATAAACTTAGAAAGTTGCTAGAGTAACAGTGTCTTTTAACATACATTCCCTGAATGATTTTGAGTATGAAACTCAAATGTATGTCATTATTCAGTGACTTAAATCATCAGATCATCCCAGTGATTTGCCAGAAAAGCACAAATTTTATGAGGAACAGGCCAAAATATTAGCCACAAATCTGGACATTCTGCGAAAATCTGGACAGTTGAGAGGTATGACTCAAACTTATAAGGAAAAAAGCTGGTTTCTGTCTTTAGGTTTGTAGAATGTAGTTGATTTTTCTTATATTTGCTCTGTCCTTGAGCATATGCCAGTAGAAAGTCTGGCTGCTCAATGTTACTTCAGAGGTTAGACTTTTTTTCTTTTGTCATATGCTTGATGTACAGTGGGCATACTCATTGGATAAGAATGAGCCTTTATTGTCTAATTACAGCAAGAGGTTCCCCGTTCGATTCTTGGCTGGAGCACCTTCTGTGTGGAGTCTGCATGTCCTCCCCGCGGTCAAGTGGCGTTTGAAAGACATGCATAGAATGGGTGTATCTTCACTGAAAGTTGGGCATCGAGCTGGCAACTCGGCACCCTTAAAAAATCTACTGCCAATTATTAGTGGACCGGAGTTCTGCTGTGGTGACCCCTAACTGGAAAAAGCCAAAAGAAGAACATATGGACGTGCAACACAATTCAATACTCAGGAAATTAAGAACAATTTACTAGACTGAGCATAAGTGCAATGGTAAGGTGCAGATGCCTTGCCAGTTTGGATTACATGTAATGATGCATCTGCTCAGTGTGAATGATTTGCAATAATTATGTTGCAACAAGTGTAGGTAAACTAAAATGTTCTTACTGTGAATCCTGCTGACAGACTTTGTTGACATCACTTACAGTTTCTGGTGAAGTACTCACCAAGATCTTGGAAACTTATGAATGGCCATGTCTGCCCTAGTCTCATGCTATCGCCTACCTTTAAAAAGACAGTATGCTGCCCTACCTACCATTACTTGAGAGGAGATGGACATAGGGCACAAGACTGCTGGATGGCTAGCTGTAGCTGGACAGCTGTAGAGACAGCTATGTATGAGATGAGCGTGCTCTAGTTGGGGTAAATTCTCTTTTTACTGGGGTACAAGAACAGCATAGTTTATTATCTTAAGCATTGGAGTGCAGGTTACAGCTTCTCCTGCATGGAGACTTCTGGAGATTATGGGACATACAAAAATCAATGTCAGAAAAGATTATGCAAACTGCACTTACACTCCTAAATCAGCACTTTCCAGTTAGAGGAGGATGTATGCTTATATCAGGTCCTCTTATCTATCATATTCATTGGCAAGGACAAACAACAGTCAGGTGCGTGAAGACCAACTAATTTAAGTGGCTGCCAAAAAAGCCCATCAGTAGCATTAGACTTTTAAAGGAAAAAGACTCCTTACAGCTTGCATGCAAAGCATGGGAATAACTTACTCCTGTGAATCCTACAAAACAACTGATATCCAGTAGAAATTTGTGATGACAACCTCACAAATTAATCATTCATTCTTGGAATAATCCACTATATATTATTTTTAAATATTACGCTAATGACAACCATTGACAATGCTAAACTAGGAAGCAACATTTTTTCTTTGTATTTTTCTCCTCTGCTCTCTGTCTGCCATCTGACCCTTTTTAATTTGTTTATTTGTTCACCTTTTCCTACTGTTGATTTGCACATGAGAGGTACAGTAGGGGAAGATCATGGTTATCATTTTGCAGATAGTAAAGAGGTTTTGTTCACAATACCAGTATCCTTAATGGCTGACAGAGATGAGTGTTACTTTATTATGCCTGGCTCAGTGACACATAATTCTGCATATGCACCAATCCATGACTACTACTATGATGGTTGGTGGGCTGAGTCCTTATTGCTATTTGCTGCACCAACATCTTCTAATTGGTGTCAGTGGATCAAACTGTGTTCCTGGGTTCCTTATCCCAGAATTGGGCAATCAAAACTGTCTGCTTACACCCAGCATTCCCAAAGTTTCCATCTTCGAGTAATTAATTACTTATGGGTCATTCAGACTGCAGTCAGGCCTTTAGCCACTCTTTGTAGAGAGTCAGCTGGATGGTCATCTTTTGACTGGTCATTAACTATCTGCATGCCATCTTCCCCACCCATTTACTGTAGCTGCAAACTTTAATCAGTGAAAGAAAACATCTTTAGCTTTTAGAAATAGCCTAGTTATCTCTAAATGGCAATGTAGACTGTCTCCATTGTTTAATATATACCATAGCTTATTTCATTGTCATAGAAATGCTAACATACCTGGAGACTTTCAAATAAAAGAAAATAATTTTGCTGTTATTTCTCATATTTAAGCTCATCCCTGCATCATATGCCAGTAACTCTCCACTTAAGTTCAGAAAGACTTGCTACAAATGTGTTTCTTACAGTGATCAGAACAGTTTGTGTGATTTGTGGGCATGATCACAATCTCTTCTGATAAATCAAAAGTATACAGCATGAGTTAAATATATTAACTACATTAACTGACACAAAATTTTGTAAATTGAAATGTATTCATTGCTAAACTTTGAAGGATGCACACTATGGCTGCCAAGAATATAGACTCAGAATTAAACTGTAATAAAATGCGGGGCTCTAAATTTCAAACTGAAATTATATAGTACAGAAAGGAATGACTGTACCACTTTAAAGTCCTCAGTGAAATAGAGAAATAAGTGCAAAATAAAGTGAGACATATAATGTGTAGTGAAGCACCTTGTTTTATTTTACACATTAATTGTGGCATCAGTTTAAATCCATAAACTATTTATTTTTATATGAACAAAGCAAGCAGTTAATTTAGAGACAGTTGACTATAAGGACTATTAGTAGGTACTTATATGACAGTAAACATGTACTTTCATAAGGGGAAAATAACTGTCTCAAAATATTTGCTTTCATTTGACAAACACCTCAAAGACGCATCTAAAAAAAGTTTGACTAGTGATCAGCTGCAATGTGTTATAAATATAGCATTGTAAATCCTCAACACATTATTCATCACTAATGTTTTGATTTGGATTGAATGTTTTCTTACAAATTTTTAAATTAATATCTGTGCTGAAATTCAGTTTTATAAAGGCCTCAATTAAAGCATTGTGCATATTTAGATAGACTGTACAGAACACAGGTGCACTTATAATTATTTCCCTTTAATGTGGGTCGATTTGCCTTGCCTGTAGTTATGTCTGTGTGTCTCATTGTTACTTCTGCTGCAGTCTCGCGTGACCTTGATGCCTGAATGCTTTTTATTGCAGGAGGATTCAAGGCTGTAAAGAGAGGACATTTATACTAGAACAAGGACAAAGACAAGGATGGACCTGAATGAGATTATTGACCTGACTGTAAGAAAGAACGTTTGGCTGTGGAGTTTTGATTCATGGGCATCATTCTAAATGTTGTCCTCTGGAACTAGGAAAGATGAAATAGAGGACATCTGCTTTACATTTCTTAGTTTGCTTACCTTGAGCAAGGTCTCAGCCTCAGTAAATCAGTGTGTATGCATGCAGTGCACATACATAGTTATAAACATAGTTGCCCATATAGCACACACAATTATATATTTTTATCAATGTGTTAACCATACCTATGTCTGTGTGTATAATTGCAAACAGAAATATATAAAGCTGAATAATGCTATTTAAACACCTTTCAGTTCCAGCCAGAAATAATTACCTTTAAATCAGCACACTTTATTTATTTTGAGCTTATATTTCTTTAGTTCTAGGTTGTAAACATTTGATTTAAAGATATATTCATTCAGTGGGGTATTATGCAAACAGTTCTTAAACTAATGTGGACAATGTGAAAACTTTACATGTAGGCAATTAATAGGTAATACCTTACAAGAACTTATTCTTACCCTGTGGTAACTCACTTTGCAAGAGACTGCTGTAGTATGAGAGAAGTGTTTGTAAGAAAAACTCTTTGCTTCTCAGAGAAGTCTTATTTTTTCTGGTTAGCACACATGATCAGAGATTTTACCATTCCAGACAGAATCAGATACATGTGTGCGTACAGTGTGTAATGGAAATCTCTATTCTACTTGGTGGAATTACACAGACTGTTATTAGATCAGTGGCAGTTTTTGCAACTGGGGTTAGCCTGCAAAAAAAAACAAAAAAAAAACAATATATATATATATATATATATATATATATATATATATATATATATATATATTTACTCGGAGTTTCACCAAAAGTGCTTTAGGTGAAACATTTTTGGAGTTTTTGTACTGCAGAAAGAGGTGTTGGATCTATCGACATGATTCTGGGTTCACAGATTAAGAAGTACCTAAAATATATTCCCTACCTTTGCTGATATTAAAATATAGGCAGGTTTACTCTGTTTTCACGTGTACATTTTTATTACATTTCTCAGTATAATTATAGCTCAGAGAACTTGGAGCATCTACAAATCTGAAGAAATCTCTGCACCACAGAGTTGTGCATAACATCCTTAAACATAAAAACTGTTATAATGATTGCATGGGACACCATCTGAAAATTAATTACCTAGTCCATTAGTCTGCAAGAAGCAGCATTTGTCAAACTGTACACATTCTAAAATGTTATTTAGGTAGTTGTGTGAGTAACATTATATAGTATCATGCCTGTTACGAAAGGTTACCCTGACTTGCTTATAGATCATCAGCAGACACTTCCTTGTCGGACCTATTACAAGTTCATATGTCCAACGGTAGCATGAATACCAGCTTAAGGGATCTCAATCTCTCTTGTAAGGTCAATAAAACATGTTGTAGCCACTCCAGAGGCATAGAGTGATAAAGTCCTGTTATGGCCCAGCTGATCAGGGTCTGATTATTAACTTGGGTGACTGACGGAGTGCCAGGGAGGACTGGGCATTACCATCCCTGGGTGGGTGGACAGACCTATAGGTATATCCTGTGTTGATATCTGCTGAGGTCTGGAGACATGGCTGAGTTGCCACAGAGGCAGTGTAATATGCCACCCTTCTCCATTGCATGCCCAGTCTTCAGGCATACAACTATGTCCACAAAGAAAGTGGGAGTAAAACCAGATGCATGAGAGTCTGACCTCCCCATGGCATCCTTAGGTTCATTGTTGGCCCCAAGAAAATATGTAGGCATTGGACCAGGGGTAGGTTGGAACGGCGGCAGACCCAGGAAGGATGTAGGACACTGGAATGGCTATCCAAATGAAAGAAAATGGGAGAAAAAACAGAACGTGTTAAAGGTATGTAATACTGAAAATTCCTTTTGTTTAGAACCATCTTCCACTTCACATAAAGCAAAGTACTTCTTTTAATATATACAAATATGTATGAATGGATGGGAGAACACAAATTCATTCCTGGTTTGGCATCTATGTCCATCATGCATAGGGGGCAACAAGTACATGTCCCAAAATGTCCTTGTTATGTCCACCTTTTGGTATGATTTTACATGATTTGGGGAGGTGGGGTATACAGATAGATAAGAAGAGCTTACAAACTCCACAGAAACATTAGCCAGAGGTCAGCCTCAAACACTGTACCTTCTGCTTGGGATGCAGAGATCTTAACTATTATACCAATCATGTTTGATCATTATCCTAAACAAACTTATATATGTTCACCCTATGGCAGTTCTAGTTAAGTTCCAAAATACATCAAACTTGCCAAAACACTTCACGAGATTTGTCATTTTCTAACCTTCACAGACCATTTAATTCACTACTGTAGACTACTATTACTTTATTCTACCAATACTCACTGTTACTGAAACATCTTCATTTTTTCTGAGCACCACACAGGGTTCTATCATCTCAGTAAGTTGAGGAAATATTTAGAGTTCAAAATGAATGGCAGTTTCTCAAAACAGGGCATTGCATGAGTCCATATTTCTGATCTCAAGGTCCTTTTAACTAGGACCTTTGCACCCCCTCCTTCTAATACAGAGTCAGCTATCATGGAAAGAGAACGCTGAGTGCAGTGTGATTAAAGCCATGTTTCCGAAGTGGTGAACACACAGACATTGTGTAGAGGGATCTGCAATTCACTAATGAGTATTTTATTACTAATAACTAATGTGGGCAATGTATCAGTTTGGGTGACTGACTTTCATTGTGATTGACAATAATACAATTAATGTGCCTGGGTAGGAAGGGATAATGATGCAAAGGGCTCTGAATTAGGAAGGATAAAGACAAGATTAAGTGGCGTCTGGGTTAGATTGTATATAATCATGGCATCATCATCATCATTATCCAGGCTGAGTCCATAACTGTTCATTGTTTGAGCAGTGTTGTACTCCAGTAAATACACTGAAATAAATAAATAAAGACAAATCAGATCGAAGCAAGAAACAAGATAGGAGGAGGTATGATTTAGTAAGAGTCTTTAAGAAGCATAAAGGAGATCGAACAATCATGCTAAGTATAAATTTAACAAAATACACACAGGAATCAGTCATTCTGTTTGTATGGAGAAAAATATTAAATAAGAACAGGTAGAACAATGAGAATGATGGATCTTTAGATATGAATAAATATAATTAGGTTGTCATTTAGGGGAAGCACATGAAGATATTGCTGGGTGAACTGATAAGCAGAGATGGAAAATTAGAGGAATATTGAGGAATAGCAACATTTAACACAGTAATGTCAGTATAGCGGATGCTGGTTAATAGTATGAAAGGTATGTTTAGAGTGAAGAACACGGTGATCAGAAGCAGTTAGAGAACAGAAGTCCTGATTGGATGATATGTAATAATTATTGTACTATATTGATGTTCACAGACAAAATATAGTATGACATGAATGGCAAAGTAGATAAAGAGAGAAGAAGTTGACAACTAATGTGAATGAGCACAGTTAAAGGTACTGAATAGAAGAAGAAAGAATAGCTTGTGACTGGAGCTTTAGGACTAGTGTTGTATTGGGAATCAAGATGTGTCAAATACAGTTAGTGTTATTTTTGGGTTTTGCATATACAGTAAAATACTATGCTTCATTAAGGAAGATAAGGGAGAAAGAGAGTAGAAGAACTCTCTCCCTGTCCAGTAGTGTAGAGTAACAGAGTTTTGGTAGTGTGCAAGTTATAAAGGAATAAAAGTAAAAAGAAAGGAAGCCAAGTGAAAAAGAAAACTGAAACTGTATTGTCATAATGGTTCAGTGAAGCAGTATTTAAATAGGGATATTGGATGCATGTGTGAGTGGGGAAGGGGGAGCTATTGAAATCAAAATGTAGAAATGTAGACATTTACTTGGAATGGTGGGTAGAAAATTGGTTGAAAAGGAGAACTGACATAGTTAAAGTGTCAGCTCCAACCACAGAAGATAAGAAGGTAACTATAGGTACACAACAGAGTTTACTACTGGCATTCTTTCTTCTTGACCTACACTTCCATGACCTCCAAACTGTAAATGTAAACCTATGGTTACCTAGGCTTGACAATGACCTCAAGGTAGATCTTATTGTCTGGTCAGTCCTTGCAACACAAATTAATCCTTAAAAAAACAATGGCACACTGAAAATGGACAAAAATGAAATGCAAAACAGTGCATTTGGAAAATAATTCTCTTCCTTAACTAAGTATAATCAGTATAGCTAGTATAGCCAGTACGCAACTCCAAATGCATATGGCAGTTAGGGATTTTGGCAATTGGATACAGATGCCATCTCTTTTCACTACATGCAGCATAAAATCCTAAAATCCTTCTGTTTATGGTTACTGATGTGTAAAGACCTCTTATCCGGGTCCAAAGAAATTATTTTCCCACTGTACACTGCTTTAATTAGACAAATTATATTGTTTAGTTACTCATTTAATATGCAGCTATCCATGCATATCACAGAGGGGAAAAAGCCATAGTGCTTCTTAACTAAAAAGATTACTATTCTAAAGATCCTTGGTTATCAAGACAGGATTAAAGCCATATACTTGGTGTCTTAATGACTTTTACATGAGTATCTATGCCTTGCATTTTGTGTTATTATGGATCCAACTCTCCTTGATCTATTTGCATCTCTGCAAGACAAACAGCTCCACAAACACTAAAACAAAGGTTTTGAATCTACCTCAGAAACTAAATAAAACACACCAGAAAAACAGGTTTATTACCAGACATTTACTCCATTTATGGAATCAATTTCCTTTACTTGTTAAACAGAGTGACTCCTTAGATTCCCTCTAGATGCATATTGATGATTGTTTGGGCATCTGCTAACTCATTCATGGATTGACCTTCTTACATCTTCTAGTAGGAGAGGTATATCTTGAGGATGGGAATTGGCGAGGCATAAATGGTCTTGAGAGTTGCCTTTCAATTCCAATCATTCTATGGTCCTACAACAGTGGTTAGCTACTAGAGTTTGAAAGAAGGACAAACACATCCATACATGTGAAAATGTGTATGTCTGTGTTTGTCCATGTGTGTGTGTGTGTGTGTGTGTGTGTGTGTGTGTGTGTGTGTGTGTGTGTGTGTGTGTGTGTGTGTGTGTGTGTGTGTGTGTGTGTGTGTGTGTGTGTGTGTAAATGTTACTACAGAGTAAACTACATGCTGCCCCTCACTGACACATTTTTGGGGTAAAAAATAGGACAGGCTGCCATGTGGTAGCATTGTATTGCAATACATAGGTGTTACACTGCACTTACAGTAGTGAAACAGTATTATGAGCAAAGCATGGCAGTGTGTTTGCCCAACACATACACAGGTAGCAGAAGTGTTTATCTCCATTTATGATTTAGCTTAACCTATTTGTTTGACCAATGACTGTGCAATGCCTACAACATATACTGTATATGTTTGTGTATGCATACTTGTGTGTATATCTTTGTGTACACGTGTGTGTGTGTGTGTGTGTGTGTGTGTGTGTGTGTGTGTGTGCATGTGCCGTGTGGTTTTAAACTTTTTTTGACACTCTTGCAGTTGCAAAGCTCTCAGCTAGCATGTTTCAAAGAATGTACAGGTGAAGTGTACATTTGCTGCTAAGTGTGGCATAATGCTTCCTCAGTGTGATGCAGTTTATGTCTGTACAATGAATGACGTTTGATACATGTCCATGAAACTCATACTGACAACCATGCTATAGCCAAAGTGAATATTATAAAGTCTCTAGTCATCACTAGGTATGGTATGCAGGCACTATTTCTGAAACACAGCTATTGAGTGTAACTTAAATCTTAGCTTCTTGAAAAATGGTATTTCATATTGTTAAAAAATCAGGTTGTAGGGATAAATGTTTTACAGTTCAGAATGATTACACTCAAAATTACCATTTCATCTCATCTCATTTCTTTTTCTATAGGTAGGTGTTTATTACTAACAGCACATTTTTCTTTTTCCCTGTCTCTTTTCTTTTTATTTGCAGACATTTATTCAAAAGTGATTAACAGCTGTCATAAATCAATTTTGCAGACTTGAACTGGGTGAAGACTTATTCAAACAAAGAAAAAATGGCACACGTTTAACAGTTTGGCTTTTTCAGCAACACAAACCACTGGAATCAATTAATTAAGCTAATGTGTGTTTTCTTTTCTGAGATTTTGCACTTTTTCCACTTGTGGTATTTTTCATATTTACCTTTTTCATTGATTTCCTTCATTTTCATTTCCATCTATTACAATTTATATATTTATACTGTTTTTTACACTTATTTTAATAATGCTGAGAGTTTTGGGTTCCTCGCTCACTTTTGTAGGGCAGATCCCTTGGTTTGTATAATTGTATCATTGTATTTAGTTTGATTTTTTTTTAGTATTTTAGTTTGCACTTTTGCTTTTAATATATTTACAGATTTAACAAGATAAGAATGACATACATTTTAAAAGAACACTGGGGTTAGATAATATGCCCTTTCGCCAGTTTTGGGTGATCTTGGTATTAGAATATTTAAGTAGCATAAGGTATGCTGGAGTAGATCCCTCATATTGCTGGTTCAGGAGGCCTGCTAAGAACATTGCTTTCTGTTGCACACTCTGAGGTTATTTCTCTGAGCATGTTCTGTTTAGTGTTGATTTGTTTTTTTTTATTTATTTTAGTTGATGTTAAGGATGGTGATGTTTTATTTTGACATTGGCCAACACACCCATATATAAAAATCACACACACACTCACTCATACATGTGTATGTGGTGTCCTGCCTGTTGTCAGAATGGTCAAAATGTAATCCAAGTAAAGTGCTTTTCATTGAAAAAAATCAGGGTGTATTTCCCTGGTAGATGACAGAATAAATGAGGGACAAGAGATAGTTCATTGTTTCTTTTACACTGTTATCTGTTAATGTCACCATTTGCTGTTATCCGGCAGTGGAGGTGAAAGGAATGAGCCCTTTGTTACCCTTCACTTAAACTCTGATCTGTTGGTCCTGCATTCTGTAACTGAAGAGGAACAGATGGTTCATCCTTTTCAGTTGCATTGAAGGGGAGATGCTGTGATAGATGGTCTGCCAAGATCAGTAGTCAGCAGGGTAAGGGAATTTGGGGTTTTCTCCACAGTTTTATGATCTCAGAGTTTGTGTATTGAAAATTGCTACAATATGGAGAGAAGTCCCTTCTTTCTTGTGTTTTGTACTTTCAAAGTGTAAATTGATGGTCAATTATGTGGGTTGGATATACTGAAGTTTTTATTTTATATATTTTTTAGTTTATGTACGTACCAGCGTACAACCTTTATTAAACATAACAACTCAGGTCCTCTCCACCAAATCAAACTCTTCTCTGTGCACCATCTTACTCATATGTGCTAACCATAACCCAACCTCATTCCTGCCTCTAGCCATAAACATTGTATTATACTACTAAAAATCCTTTCACTAACAGTGCCACTTTTCAGACAATGTTTCCTCCGATGTTTTGTTGGGGATTACTAAAAGTGGGAAACAAGTTGTCAATGTTTAGTGATTCTCTCATTTTCTGGATCAAACATTTTTGTCTTTGCTCATTTTTTCTCTCATGTTTTACATATTTGGTCACCCTAAAAAAGTAATACAGTACTCCACTCAGGAATTCTTCTTCACACAAGGCAAAGAGCTTGCTGTGCGTCAACAAATAGTATACCATTTCTACTGGTGTACATATCAGACCATTGCTTTTAGAGGTATTCTACAAAAAATAAATAAATAAAAATAAAAATCACAATGAACCTTAACAGCACCATCAACATGGATTCAGATAATATTCACTTTCAATGGCTTTTGTGTCATCAGCATTTCAACTCCAACATCAGCATCCTGAAGGATTTTACATACAGAGAAAATAATGTGAAACAACCCACATTCAGATTAATTGTGTCACAGAGAGAAAAATCCATATTTGCAAAGCCATTTCAGACAAAATATTTATTTACATAGTATTTTCTTCACATTAACATGTATGGTTACAGAGAGATTCAAATACTTCCCATAAAGATATTGATGAAAAATGTAAACATTTTCAAGTAATACATTTAAAATTTGACTTTAAGTCTCAGCTCAGAGAAGTGGATACATTGAAATCAGTCTTCCTTACTAAAGACCTGCTTTTACTTATGTATGGAAAGCAGTTTTCCTTTATACGCAATTGTGTATTATTACATTCAGTTGATATATAGCATTGCCTTCGTGTGTGTGTGTATGTGTGTGTGTGTGTGTGTGTGTGTGTGTGTGTGTGTGTGTGTGTGTGTGTGTGTGTGTGTGTGTGCGTGTGTGTGTGTGTGTGTGTGTGTGTGTGTGTGTGTGTGTGTGTGTGTGTGTGCGTGTGTGTGTGTGTGTGTGTGTGTATGTGTGTGTGTGTGTGAGTTTTTGATTGCACTTTGAGACTGCTGAGAGATCACTATGGTACGGCTCTTTGCATGTGAGATACAAATGCAACTCTGTAATTTTTTTTAAGTAGATATCTATAATGAAAACATTTTCTTGAAGTTTTTCAAAATCAGATTTGATTAGTCATATTCAATGAAATTACACAGAACATAATTTACATTTCATTCATTCATTCTCCGTTGCCTGCATAATTTAACTTTGAGTTGCGGGGTAAACAGAGCCTATCATGGTTTTTAATGGGTGTATGTCAGACAAACTAATCCTGGATGGAATGGAATAGCAATGCATTATGTTTATGTATATATGCCTTTCTAAAACAATCATTATATACAGCATGCTCACCTAGAGGACATTTAGGGTGTTGAGATCACCCATGGAATTTTTTTGGAAAGATGAATGAGAACACTGTACCCAAAAAAAAAAAAAAAAAAAGTACAGAGATGATATACATGTCGCACAGAGATGGCAACACATCTAAGAAACAAACCAGCTGCTGGGCAGCAGTGCTAACAACTGTGCCACTTCGATGCCTTGCAGTTTTCATGTTTTCAGTTATATTTGAAATCCTTACTCATCAGGTTAGTGTTGACTTCATGGTACAAACAAATGAAGGTTTGACTGAGACATTATTTAAGCTGGGATTGACCAGTATCCTATGTGATGCAGAACTAATAAGAAAGGGTGGAAGTGAGTGGTCAATGCCTGCTTATCTATCCAGCTATGACAGTCTCATCCCCATGTAATGCTGGCACCTAACTCAGACAATAGTGTATGACATGCAGTATATGAGTCAGGTATAGGGATTTGGCTTTACCAAGGTCCATCTGCAGGATGGCCTTCATGAGAAGTGTGGAGGAAACAGTATGCTCATAGAGGAAACCATACTGCTGGGAGAGGCCTTCACTGAGAAGGCAAGTGAATACATGTAAGTGTATAGACACTCTGAAGGTCTGTCTAATATTGCTCCTGTGCTCATTTGGTTTTATTCTTTACAACTTCCTGAAATAGAATTATAAAGCTGCATTTACATGCCACTTGACTGCATCTTTTATCAGGTGAAAAAAACTAAACTTAATTTAAACAAAACCCAGTGTTCTGCAACATTAACCTTCAAGGCATAATCTATGGCTCTTAGTTAAAGACAAATGATGTAAACACTCTCTCTTTCATAGCTTCATTTGAGGAGTAGTTTTCCTTAGCTCTAAGTTCCTGTGAGAGAAAATGTATGCCCAGTTAAGTATAGGGCAAGAAAAGTTATGCCCCAGTTAAGTACAGTGCAAGAAAATACCCTGAAAAGTCGAAAAAGAGATTGCTGATGTCATCCTGATGTTGTTGGAGATGACATCATGAGGATGATGTAGGATGAAAAGAGCAGAATGACAAAATATCAGACCAGCATTTACAGAAACATCAGCTACAGAGAGAGGATAAGGTGGCAGTGAGTAAAATAGATGATTAAGAAAACTGACAGCATTTAAGGAATACTAGAAACAGTGATAAATGCAGATATGTTGTAATACTTCACAGTCAATTTCTTCTTCCTTTGAACATTCCTACTGACATGAACCGGTAGGTATACAGAATACACAGTGTGGTCAGAAAACAGCAGGAACAAAGAGACCCACACAGGGCACCTGCAAGTTACATTTATATGCAGCCATAGACTGCCTTCTAAATAATAATTTCCTACTCCATTGCATTAAAGTGAAAGGATCCCTTGCCATAGCTCTTCAGTATTATTCCAAATCTTTTTAACAATGACAAGTGTCTTTCAATGAAATAGGGTAAGGACTGAAGCAACTGGCCTGTGTTTCCTTGATCAGAACCCAGTTGAGCTTTTTGTATAAGTTGAGAGTAAGCATAAAAGACTTTCTGCTCCAAAAATGGATCAGCTATTTAACTGACAAATGCAGGCTGCAATAGAGCCTGACCTTCAGAAAGGGTCCAGAGGGGTGGAAGTAGCTGCTTAAGAATGTCATCCAGAAAATGGTATCCTATAGGAAATGGACTAGTCTTTCAAAAATGAAGGGAACGAAAGTGAGGATACAGTTCTTCAGCCAGATGTGGTAGCTAAAAGGAGTTGAGAGGAAGAGGAAGGGAGGGACTTCCTCCCAAGTCTGCACAGCAGGTTATTCTGTCCCCCAAACCTTCACTGAAGAGTGGGCAACAGGGTTTGCAAACAAACTGAATGTACATCCACAAAGAAAGCAGAAGGAAATTGACAAACAAACAAAACCTCACCTTACCATTATCACAAAAGTAAAAGTAGGCACACGCCAAGATGGTGAAAAGACACTTTGAGTTCAGACTCAACAGATGAAGGGGAATCTTCAGGCAGAGTAAGAGCTTGAAGTTCAAGAATGAGGAGAAAGGCCAGAAGAAAAAACTTGCACTGACAAATTTCACAATACACAAAGCAGTCTTTTAGCTTAAACTAAGAAGTAGTTTGAATTCTTTGACTATTTTCAATATATATGGAATGATGAGTGAAGTAAATACTTAACATATATTTTGAGTATAATAACTGCTAAGCACATCTGCCTTACCAAGCGGATAATTGTAGTTCCTTTAAAATACCTGTGGATTGAGTCTAAAATTAACTCATACCCTGCATGTTTATCAGGATTTTTGCCTACTAAATCTGTTCAGACAAGCTGATAACAATTACATGGACAGAATGATGCATAGTTAAATGATTGAGGGTAATATATAATTTGTACACCATTCTTTTTACATGTGAATAAGATGGTCATTGTATTTGTTTCAAAATACAATTATTAAAGTGATAGATATAAGCTTAGGTTGAAGTTATGTATTACTGTCTCAGTATGTCTCTGTGTGCGGGTAACATTTCAGGCAATTTTATTCTAATGTTGCTAAATGGGTGTGTGCTTACATTATCAGAGCTTGGAATATTTAGTTGCTTAGGAATTCCATTGGAATTGGCTGGAGGTGGTGTTTAATGAATGATGTGATTGAATTTAGGAGCATGGGAGCACTCCATGTGAGCAGCCAGTTATTGGAGTTCCAAGCAACAGCTTGGCTGTTCACAGCCAGGCACAGATTCAGGGGGATGTAAAAGTCTTATTAGACCCTAGCAGGGAATAGAACATTAAGTGAGAGAGGTCTTAAGGCAGTGGGATGAAGTCAAAGGAAGGGTAGACATTTAAAAACTACAACACTCTGAAGTGCATTAGCATACCCACTCCAGATGAATACACAAGCTAGTCATATAGTTAGGGCAGGGATCCTACTGGTAATATAAGTGCAAATCGCTAATAGGTGGCTTTCTGAGCAGGCTTATATAGTAGCATAAATTGACATTCTAAAACATAATAATAAAAGCCAAAGATGGAGATGGAAATCTTGGCAGCAAGGTACACAGCACAGATGTTTAGCAGACACAAAGCAAAATGGTTGGTCTTACACTGATATACAGAACACATGGAGGGTAAGGAAATGTTTCAGATGTGATGGGATGCAATGATGTGTGCTATGAATAGGCATTTGATGAGTCTGGAAGGGCATTGCTTGACAGAGGAGGAGAGAAATGTTAGAAGATGGGAGACATAGAGATAGCTTCAACAGGAAGCAGATGGGGTAAAAAAGATCTGGATCAAGGACATATAGCCTGTATCAAGGAAGTTAAAACAATGATGGTACAGTGGGGCGTTAAAAATAGACAGAACTTCTGCTGATGCATGGGAGAAGGTCAGACAAGTGGCTGACACAAAATTACAAAGATAAATGAGTAGAAGGTATCATCACAGACATGATGGGGAAAGGAAAGTGAGATGATTGCAAACAGAGAAGACATTAAGACTAAGTTATAATGTTCTATAATTAACAACTCATTGTAAATGCAGAAATATATATTTTGAGGAGCCACTAAAATTTGTAATCCTTAGAATAACAAATGGTTCACAACAGGTATTTCTATGAAAACACATTTTAATCAATTGCCATATTTTAACATCATATTCATGAATGTGGCTATTAATATATGTAGAGTTATTTTGTAACTTGAGGTTAATCAATTTATTTATTACTGTCTGAGAATAATAATGTACAGAAACCACAGGTACCAGAGCAACACAGAGCTTGAAGCCCTGTTGGGTGAAAACGCTTACCTCTACTATTTTCACTGTGGTTCCTGAATATATTAAATATATTATTTTATCCCGGACTGGATGATTATTGCCTTTAACAGCTCTGTGTTGCTCCAGTACTTGTGGTTTCTGTACATTATTATTCCTGGACTGTGTTTGGTGCTTGGAGCATTTACTCCCTGGGAGTTCCTGTTTTTTGGCTTTATTTATTACTCTGTTTTGTATTTGTTATGTGAAATTTTTTTTGAAAATCAGTTATCTGTGAAAATGACTGTTTATGTCACAATGTTATAAATGGGAAGTGATGTAAAGCCTTATTTCTCTTATGAATTCCCCTGAACACAGTAAGGACAAAAGTGCTAAACCATCTTTTTGTAATTATTGTTTTATGTGTCGTTAACAAATAGTGGTTGTAGTAAAAAGCTGAGTTTCGTACTTCTCCTTGCAAACACACAGTTTAAAGATATTAAGACTATAATATGGACATTTTTAGTACACTGTAAGTCTAAAGATCGTGGAGTATTACTAGAGTACAACAAATAATGATCACACAGAAACATGGTAAGAAGATTCTAATGCAGGCTGTGTGTGATGAGCTGATGAGGATATAGGGGTGTGTGAGATTTCAGAGGATATACATAAACAAAAATAGGAACAAAACTACAGGGCATAATAGAATTTCAGGAGAATTTTACAAAACATTTGACCTTTTGATGTAGGAATGTTTAAGTAAAGTATATAATACAGGAGGGGAAATAGGTGTATTCCCAGAATCTTTTACTAAAGCTATTGTAGTTCTCATTCCTGAAGAAGGTAAGGATAAAGGTTATTTAGGGAATTACAGACCAATCTGTTTGATAAATGTAGATGCGATTCTGGCAGAAAAGAAATTTGAAAAGGTCATACCAGGTTTGATGAAACAAGGTCAATGGGGTGGGGGGGGTCATAAGCTGTACAGCAGAGGAAAGTTAGTAGCAGTTTAGAGAATTTGATAGCAGGCACAAACAGAGGGGTGGAGCTAAGCAGGTGAAAACGTCTTTGATATAAAGGCAGCCTTTGACTTGGTGGAGTGGCCCTTCTTGTTATTGTGTTAAGAGATGTTGGCTTTTCTTACAAATTTCAAAAGTGGATAGCTGCCCTCTATAATAGCCCAGAGGCACTGCTGCAGGAAAATTGGGAATTAACCAAAGACATTTGGATTAGTTGACCATAAGGTAAGGTTGCCTGCTACTCCTCCCTTTTTTATCTCAATAATTGAGGTATTAGCTCAATGGGCTATATATTAGCTGTTGGGTACTCAATGTAATAAAGATGATTGTTATGTTTACCACAGACAGGCTAGACCTGATGATGTCAGAGGTTTGGGAGTTTTTTGAAAAATTTAGAGTGGAATCAGAATTAGAATATCTGTGTCTAGAAATGGAGAATAATTGCGATGATTTAGTACAAATCAATTATGAGAATCTTTTAGTGCAGATTAAGATGGTATTAGGGATATAGTCTAATATGATTTTACACTAACTGGGAGAATAAACCTTATTCACATGATGATTCTCCCTACTTTGTTAAACATACTGAGGCATCTACCTCCTTTTGGAAAAGATCAGAAATAGATAGAAAATAGAGGCATTTTGAAATAAATTCAATAGGACAGTGAAAATAGGCTTAGAGTATCCAGTAGTTGTGGATGGTTGGGAATGATTGATTTTTATCTCTATATGGCACCAGCAACTACTATACAAAATAAAGTACAGGGAAGGATGAAAGTGAGTGCCAGGAATGGATCACCAATAAATCAAATAACATTTTGAATATATATAATAAGGAAATGAAGGGAAATTAAGATGCTTTCATGAGCCTGTTCCATATAAGGCAGTGAGATATTACAGAAATTACAACCCAGATTAAAACAGTACATTGTAGGGGATGACACTGATGAGGAATTAAATATATAGGAGGCCTATTCCACACATTAGGAGGATCTTCTGGGATGCTTGTGGTGTAGCAGCAAATTAAAGGCAGGTATGGCATACAGGAGAGTGAATGGCTTCATTATGGAAAGTAGAAGATATCAGTGGTTAAGAAAGAAAGGAGTCAATGGTTGGGAAGAAGGTTGATGAAGCTTCAAGAATATGTTGCACAGGGAAGTGGGACAACCAGAAATATGTAATCATGAAGCACTTCATTCAGAGTTAAACAAAAATAAATGCAATAGGAAATGGAAACACTGACACTAAAATGTTAGGAAAAAGAGAATATAGCGCTTTGTATATCTGCATGTAATTACTGATTGAAAAGAATAGCGAGGATGAAAGCTCTCGCAGTAACCCGGTATCGATACATGCAGTGGTTGTACAGATGGTGTAGGACACCAAAGCAGGTTTGCAGGAATGTAAGGGTGAAAATGAAAATGTTAGATGTAGAGTTTCAAATACAGGTAATCTTCATATTTTTTGGGAATGCCGACAAGTTAACAAAATTGGGGGGATGTGTATGGTAGTGCGGAGAGTAATATTAGATAAACAACTCCATGGTAATGTTGCCTCTTAGGGATAGGGTAAGAACATGGATGTGAGGAATCTGAGAAAATTCAAGTACCGTTTTTAGGTAGATGAGTGAGAATCTTAATAGTAAATGTATGAAAGGGTGATTTTGAATGTAGATGGATAAAAACAGGAACAGACAATATAAAAGAGTACAAGTGGTAGGTATGTGTGCAGGAAAATGGAGCAGGAAAAAAGAGGGTTATGAGAGAGACAGAGACAAAAAAGTGAGGTTATATTATAATATAAAAGTATAATAATGGTGTTTTGCACACCGTAGGGCTGTCTCAATGGTATAGTTATGGACAACATTACCTGAGGGACAAAAGAGGAGAGAGGTGTTTGACTTTAGAATAATAATGAATATGCCATAACATTTTACATTGTATCTAGAATGTTGAATAACATGTGTTGAACGGCATTGTATTAAAAGGCTTATGATATGAAATCTAAATAAAACATTTTTTAAAAGAAAAGTTGAGTGAGTGTCAAAGATATGGCAGAGATCACCAAAACAATAGTTTAAAATTTGAAAAACACCACTGGTGTGACAAGAAAAATGATATTGTAGATAAATCTAGCAAACCAAATGAAACTCTGACTGCTTGATTTCACCAATGAATCAGAAAAAAATAAAATAAAATTAATAATGTGTGCTTAGTAAACAAAAACAACAATTTGAAAAAAGACAGCATTCAGAAAAAAAACAGAATTAATAATATAATATTTGAACCCCTGTCTAAAAGAGGAAGATTTATTTGAAGGAATACTAATATTGGAAAAGAAAACAATGCTGAGGATTCAGAAAAAAACTTACAGCTTGCATTAAAACTAACCTGCAATACAAAGTCTCTGTTACTGTGATTTGGAACTATTTGATTCAGAGAAACAATAGCTGCAGTGAGGAAAGACCTCCTAATCAGTTAATTTGCATGTCTGTGTATCACTTTTGACCACCCCAAGGGTTGTGACCAATGCATTGTGTCAATGCAGACTCCTCCCATCATTCTCTATTCAACACATATGCACACAGTAAACCAAACACATGTACATAAACACACAGACACACACACAACACATAATCCATAACTGTCCCTATGTTGTCATAATGTCCCCGATGTCTCCTTTTTCCTGCCCTTATGAATCACAGATGACTGCAGTCAATAAACCTTAGTAGCATAACGCAGTAAAGCTTAGTAGCATAACACATAGCATGCTTGTTTATGATTAATGTCAGACATTAAAGTTTCACACTTGATATCATTCAGTAAATGCATGAGAATGCAAAATATGTTATTGTAGCAACTTTCTAAGTTTGTAAGATCAATAATTAAAATCCATCTCTGATTTTGTGACTTTGTCCCACCATTACTTTTGGCTTTGTCTAGATTTGTTCTGCTATGAGGTTGGGAAGTATGCATTATATTCCCTGTCCTTTTACAACAAGGATGCAGAGTATGATACCACACCCCCTTGTTATTTACTTTCTTATTTCCAAGTCTTAGTTATTATACACACACATCCCTGGTCTAGTGGGGGCACAGAAGACATATCATCTGTGGGACTGTACAGGACTAGAATCCATTTTAGTGCCTTGTATCTTGTATCTTGATACCTAGTGGTTCCCCTCTCTCTGTTGTTGTTTTTTATTTTCTAATTAATTGCCTTTAAGACACTCTGTATAGAGTATCCCTGGTATCAAGTGTTTTCCTGGCCCAAGTTATGTGTAAATTCTGTTAATGCATGTGATGAAAATGTAATACCTGCTGTCTAGTCATCTCCCTGATCCACATCTTGAAAGTTATTCCCTGGTGTCTAGCAGTTCTCCCTCTTATCACTTTTAGGCTTAAGTGCCATTAAGGCACAAGATGAAAAGTTATACCCTGTTGTCTTGTGATTCTCCTGCCTATAAGTGCCATTAAGCATGATGATCAAAAGCTATCTCTGGTGGCTTGTGTTCCCACTGGTGCAATGTGCAGTCCTTCCTCATTAGTCTCCCAATTAACTCTACTGAGATGGATGAACACAGCCTTTTGCCATGTTAATTACTGTGAGCATCTAAGAAAAGCTGAGCTAATTTATGGGGCCAAGTGATAAATGCATTACTATAGGCTTCATTTATCATTTAGCACAGACACGGATATAGTCCCAGTCTTCTTTTAAAATCACTGTGGTAGGCTGTCTCTAAATAAAAAAAAAAGTTACTACAAGGGAACATCTAATGAGTTGATAATCATTATTAACACTTTTTAAAGAAAAATTGACTGAAGATCTTACTTATGTATCTAAAATGGCAGCAGCATTGTGTATGATATGCCTTTTGTTGCTTTTTAAATGAAGATGAATTGTCACTGTCAAATAAAACTCTGCCTTCTTATTCTGCAAAGAGAGCATCTATTCCTAATGTGAACACTGATTCCCATGTTACTCGGGAAAATAAATATATACATAATTTGATCAGACAAGTTAGCAATATCTCTTCAATTACGATTTCATTATTACCTACAGCATATCCAATTGCAACTGTGTTAGAGAAATCTTGTGAAAATAAATTGGGGAGCTAAGAAACAGATGTGAAGTGGTGACTGATAACTTATAAAAATGGAAGTTAGGAGCCATAATGATGGAGTTGTTAGTAATGCTGATAGGGGTCTATATTACAAGATGGAAGATGCATTCTTTTGAATGCGTCTTGGTTGAACATAAAAGACTGAAAACGCAAAATATCGAAGCGACCATTAAGTGAATTCTTTCCCTGGGAAAGAATTTGCTTTGCTGCATCTGTACTTTGCCATTTTCTGCACTGTAGTGCGGTCTCAGAGTTGGTATACTTAAGTCGGGGGGTTGTGGGGGTGAAGCCCCCCACTTAATGTAATGTCTGAATTTTTTTTTTTTTTTTTGTTGGAACAGCGATTTTTTTCCAAGGGAAAAAAATCACTGTTCTGACACTTTGACAATATAAGCTTTCACTTACATAGGGTCAATTAATCACCGTTCACATTTTTAAGCATTCGGTGATCTAATATAGACCCACTGATAGGATGGGGATGTTGTAGTTCTTGATAAAATGACTTACAAAATTTGTATGAATTATTAGTAAAAGATGCCTTGGTGTGTAAGAAAACTGTAGGCAATCTTGTATATAGGTTTTCTAGGTGTGCTAAAATGTTTTATATCAATTTTCAAAAAGCATTCAATTTACTTATTACTGAGGTTGTTTTAATTCACTTGGACCCAGAATGCTCAGTCTTTATAAGTAATAGGATCCATTAAAACTGGAAACATCAGTTATGTCTGAGCAATGTTTCAGGCTCACATAGTATGTTTTAAGCACTGATGCAAGTGTTTGACTTGGGCTGTATATTACATTATCAAACTGTTAAAAGTTCGAATGTCATATGGCCGACACCATATGATCGAACTTTTAAAAGTTTGAATGTTTCAACAGAGATCTCCGTACAGTGCAGAATGGGAAGATTTCCCTTTCCTGCACTGTAGTGTGATCTCAGAGTTGGTATATTTAAAGAGCGGGGGGTGTGGAGGGTGCAGAGGCAGGCTTTTTCTGTAAATTTGTTTTTTAGATTTTTGGACTTTTAAAAGTTCGATCATATGGCTTCAACCATATGACATTTGAAATTTAAAAATTTGATAGCATAATATACACCCTTTGATTTGGCATATGGTTTTGTGTGATTGTGAAGTGTTAAGAGTCCATTATCTACAACTGAATGGGTCTGGTACAGCTTATTGGCATTGTGTAAAATACAAAACTGGTTGCTTTTCTTGCTCTTTACTGCATTTCTGATGACAAATTCAGTGAGATATGTAAAATGCTTGTTGTGCCATGTATATTGCTGTTCCATAACTCCCACCACCATTGCCACAGAGTTCAGATGCTTATGTGATTAAGTTCAAGTTATAAACACTGTATGCATATAACATTTTCAAATGATCTGATTTATTTCATGGTAGGGTGAAAAATGCATTGTCAGGTTGGATATTAGGTGAGTAATGTTGCCATTTAATGAGCAGAAAAATGCATGCTTGTGGACATTTCATGGTGGCACATTTAGTTAATACCATATTCAGACGTACTGATGTTATGCTGGGCTTTAAATATCAGTTAATGTACCCTTTTGGAGCATTATATTTACAATAAGATCTTACATGTTTGAGGCTCATGTTACAGATAGAGTTTTCTTGCAGGCATATTTGTCTGGAGGCACTGGATGGTTGAAAACAGGGAGGTGAGAAAGCAAGAGGATAGGTAGGCAGTTGGAGTGGAAAGGGTTAAGTGATCATGGAGATTTGAGGAAGTAAAGTGTGGGTGTGTGGAGTAGCAGTGTCACTTAGTTGGAAGCAACATTGGGGAATGTCTTCTTCTTTTGACATGGTTGTTGTGATAGTAGCCATATCCCAGTAACCAGGAGAGGGTAGACCTTGTAATCAGTTCTAGGTGCAAGGTAAGCAATGTTTGCATTTTCATTTGAGGACAGTTGGGCAGTCAGCAAAGGTAGCAGGTAATGCTTGTTATGCTGTGTGTCTGGGTAGTGTGTAATTATGCATTTATTTATTTATTTTTTCTTTGTTTCTCCCAATGGTTGGTACAGTGAGATCAGTTTTTCAATGTGCATCTTAAAAGCATAAAAAGTTAGGCTTGTCTTAGTGTTGCATTAAGCAGTATTAATGGTATTATAGGACATAAGAATTAACTCAAAGCCAAATTATAGTTTTCTGCTTTGAAAGAAAGACTTCATGTTTTTAAAGAATGTATTTGTTTAGTTTAAATGAACTGTTTGCCATGGGGATTTTCTTCATGAGGCCTCATGCCACAATGTGACCTAGTCATGAGCAGTTTCCTTCTGGCATCTCTTGAGCTGAGTAATAGATCACGGGTGTGGCTTTTGCTTAATTTTAGGTATTCTTCCTCTTTTTCCCGAGTCTGAGTCTGAGAGATGTAGTTATTGGGCAGGGGCAGTGTTCAATTCTGCATCATGGCTGGGTTTTGGGGTGATTTGTTTCATCTGATGAATGAACGTGAGAACTTAGCTCTCAGCTGTCCACATGCTGCAGAATGCCAGGACTTGGCCTCATGGATGTTTGGTTGATGTGTTAGTTGGGGTTTTGAGAAGGTAGTAAGGTGTTGAGCAGCATTTTATGGAAATGTATCAAGTCTGCCAGATATTGCCATAATGGTTAAAATATTTACCTCATAGATGCAAGGATCAGATGTTTGTGTTAACTACAAACTCTGCTTGTGACATACAGGCATCTCTTTATGCTAATGGCTTTAACTGAGTATTTTCACACTTGGCTGTTATCTATTCAGTTGTGAAATCTCATCCTTTGTATGATGGTAAAATAGTAATAAAAAAAAAGATGTTTCATGAGGTGTGTCCCACATGCAGTAAGGGGAGCAGGTATAGCAACTAATCTCTTCTTTTCTCTTTGCTGTTCTAGATGGTTGAGGTGAGCCCCTTGAGGGAATGCTGGGCAAGTATAGTGGCCCAGGCAGAGGAAATGTTTAAGTTATTGGAGACTCTAGTCACAGTCATGGCAGACCATTCTTTAGAGCAGTAGACCAGAGGGTGCAGGAAACTGAAAGTGGCTCCACAGGCAGTAGTCAGTGCTAGTGAAAATGGCCCAAGAGAGTGGAAAGAGTAGGAGCCAACAGTGTGTTGGTAGTGGAGCCCCAGCCACCTGCAGGTATTGAGGAGAATGTGACATCTAATTCTGGGGCAGTGGAGTGTCAGAGGATGGAGAGGGGAGCTGTTGAGGGGCTTTGGGGAGGCAGAACATACAAGATTCCATGAATTGTTTAGGTTTTAGGTGCAAATGCAGGATGTATCATGTAGGAAACCAGGTAGGAGCTTTAGAGGCTGAAGTGGGAGCCAGAGAGCCTAAATGCTAAGAGCCTAAACCAAAAATGCACACCCAAGAAGCACTCCTATCACTGGAGGATGTAGATATCTGTGCAGTCATAGAAACCTGGTTTAAGACATCAGAGAGTACTCTGGCCTTGTAATACTACAGTGCCTTCCACACCTTCAGACTACAAATGGAACATGTGAGAACCAAAGGAGGTAGTGTTTCTATCTATATTAGAGATCAATTCATCTCCTGACTAGTTAGATAGGACAACTCTGTGGAATTACTCCAAGTTTAGATTTCTGTGGGTAAGACCTCCCCCCCATTCAATTCATAGCTAGTTATAGATCCCCTTCCATGGATCATGATGCACATGTGGCCTACTTGACCAAACTGGAGTCAATCCAAATACTGCCCTACACCCTGGTCATGGCATGGGGGATTTTAATTATCCCACTATCAAATGGGAAACCTACTCCAGCCCTAACCAATAGCACAAAAGTTCCTTGACATTGTTAACTCAAATGCCCTGGATCAGATTGCTCAAAGCCCAGCAAGAGGAACAAACATACTAGATCTGGCCCTGGCTAACATGAGAAAACAGATGTACCACCACAACTGTTGGACCTTCATTAGTTAAATTTGACCAGAAATCAATCACCTTCAAACTGGCATTAACACCAGAACTCACAAAGGGTAAAGTCAGACTAAAAAACTTCACCAAGGCAAATGATACCTTCGTAGCTGAAGGTATAAATGCATTCCAGACCCCACCCCCAGCTGGAAGTGGTAACTACAACAAAGCTTACACTAATGCTCTGTACAATCACTTGTATAAATGTGTAGACTCGGCTGTTCCAGAGAGAATCAAAGCCAGAGCCCCAAGTAAAAACAAGCCACCCAGGAGGACATCCAGCATCAACAAACCGCAACAAATGCAAAAAGATGCTGTCTAGCAAAATTAAAGCGAAGCTCCAACAATGGAAAACACCCTCCTCAGTCTGAACAGGCAAATAAAATATGTCAAATCCTCTAAGGGTGACTTTGAGAAAAACTTTGCAATCACAGCCTAGGATAACCGCAAGGCCTTTTACAGCTATGTATGTAGCCTAAAAGGTAGGACCCAAGCATGTGCCGAACTAGTGACTAACAGTATCACACACACTGATTCTGCAGAGATATCAAACCTGCTGACAGACAGATTTGGAGAAAATTTCACTCCCTTATCTCCTCCAAACTTATCACAAACCTTGCAAGGCAATAAAACACAGCCTCTGTGAGACCAGACAGCATCCCAGACTGTCTTCTAAACAAACTAAAACATGAGCTAGCATCACCATTAAGTATACTATCCAATCACAGCTTAACCATAGGCTATGCTCCTGCAGAATGGAGAACAGCAACAGTTATTCCCCTCCACAAAGGTGGCTTAGCAACAGACCCGGGGAATTATAGACCCATAAGTCTGACCAGCCTCATCTGTAAGGCCATGGAACGTATCATCATGGACCTCATAAATAATGACATAGCTGACCTCCAAACCCTAGTTCTGACCCAATTCAGCTTTGTCAAGGGCAGATCTGTTCTGTTCAATGTCTTCAAATCTGTGACCAGGGCCATTGATGAGGGAATATTTGTCAACACAGCATACCTCTCGACTTGGCCAAGGTATTCAACACAACCCCCCACTTAGACATTAAACTTAACAAACTGAATATAAACTCCTTTGTTGTAAGACTGGTTGCCAACTGGTTTACAAACCAGTCACACACTATCAAAGTGGATGACTTCACATCAAACAGCAGACCTGTTACCAGTGGGGTGCCACAAGGGTCAGTGCTGGGCTCCCTGTTGTTTGGTATATACTTCACAGAAGTTCAGCCCAAAACTAAGAGGCTGTGGCTGACCAAGTTTGTGGATGACTACAAACTGTGTGCAATTACTGAATCCTCAAATGATGTCAGTATACTTCAGGAGGGCCTTACACAGACCAAGTACTGGTGTCTTAGTCAAGGTCTTAGTCACAGTTTCAAACTATATTCAGTACCGTATAGACTTCTAAGGGGACACTTATGCCTGGCTTACAGAGCAATCTCCAACCCAGACTTAATGAATTTGCTGCACATCCGTAAATCAAATGGGACTAGAGCTATCCATTCCAGGGGCCTAAATATGGCCTGCAACCTGAATAGAAAGTGCTGGAGGGACAGATTTGTCTCCTAGTGACTGCTGTATCTTTGGAATAGGCTAGCCAATTCATGTGAAGCAGAGCACCTATATGGCACTGTTGAAAAGGAACCTGAAAGAGTTTGGCACCATAAATTCATACCAGGTATAGTGCCCACAACCCTCCAGGACATGGGCAGTGATTGCTAAATACTATCTCGGGTATTGACTAGAATATCTAGGGTATTACATTAGGATGAAATGCCTAGACTTGAAATTACCTCTGGATCGATAGTCTAGTAACCTCTTATGATCCTATTATCCTATGAATAATTGAGGCCACAGCGAAATAGACAGGGAAGGATGTGGGGCTAAATGGGTCTGGCATGCAGGCTTTTCCAGGGGACTGATTAGTGGCTTGAATGTTTTTAAATGGAGGGTTGGGTGGTTTTATCACCCCATCATATCACCTCAGCAGTTAGGGAGAAGATATAGAAAGGGGAGTATGTGAATGTGTTTGACTTTACTGATGAAGAGGATTTTCAGAGACTGGCTAAGGCTGAGGCACCAGGGATAAAGGACTTGTTATCTGCATTTGCAGCAATGGATAGGAGGTGACCAGGCAGGTTTTGGGTAAGGACATGGGAAAACTTGATGTTGGGGGTTGTATATTACTTGCCAATGATCTTAGAAAAGGATACAGTGCAAGTATTGCATTTGTTACCATACTTTTTGACAATATGAGAAGCTTAAAAATTACTTCATGGTAATGCATGGTTGCAATTCACAGTTTTGAAAATTGAAGGCAGTGGATAGAACATTGTGTTGGAAAGTATGCCATGTGGATATATGGCTAGCAGCCATATTAGGTATTGGAGGTCAGAATAGGAATTTAGGTGATTCAGGAGGAAAGTCAGGGACTTGTGCATTTAACTTAGAATGGTATTCCTGGATGAGTTCTAGATTTCCTGGTGTGTGTTCTAGTGTGGAGGTGAGCATTGAGAGATAGAATGCTGCCATAAGGAAGGGGGAACTGGTAAGGCAAGTTTCGGCATACAGGAAGCCCATAACTCTTAACATCTTAGAGCAAGAAATCAGGACAAAGCCAGAGATAATAGGGGGGACAAAGGCCCAATAATAGGTACACTTTTTAAATATTTCTCTTACAAACATAGGAAGTGGATAGAATAACAGGTTTTGCATTAGCATACATTTTCTGAAGGATATTAAGCCTGAAAATCAAATGCCTGCCATTGTTTTCTAACTTGCCAGAAAACTGCAATTTTATGACAAACAGACTAAAAATATTAGTCAAAAATCTGTGCATTCTATGAAAATCTGGACAGCTGAGAGCAATGATGGGGCCAGCAAACACTTCAATGCTGACCAGAGTTAAGTATAGTGGAGGGTTAGTTTTCATGCTCATTGGGGTGCTCTGATTGTCTGAGGGCAGGCAGAAAGGCCAACTTTCCCACTCACCCATTAAGGTACCAGTTTTGGCTTCCTCATTGGCAGGCTACCTAGTGACGAGGAAGGTAGTGGAAATAATGGAGGGTTTTGCTAACAGATTTTCTGAAGTCAAGTGGGGGGCTGTATGCAGGTCTGCAAGAATTTGAAGTCAGTCATAGGAGGAAAGACATTTTGCAGAATTTTTTGGATAAAGAAGTTGAATCAGGCAGAATTTGAGGACTGTTTGAATTTCCACCATTCTAGACTTTCTGGGTTTCACCACTGGGTTTTGTACCCAAAAAGAAACCGGGGAAGTTTCAATTTGTTTCACCATTCATCATTTCCTAAAGAGGGTTGGGGGTTATCGAATGACTATATTGACAGAGAGGATTCATAAATACAGTATGCATCCATTGATATAGCTGTGAGAGTTGTAAAGACATTTGATGATCCATGGTTGGTAGAGTTAGATGCTGAAGTGGCTTTCAGACTGCTACTGATTTGACAGGAGGATTGGCATTTGTTAAGGGGTTTTGATGGTAGTTACTATTTTGATTAAGTCATGCCAATGGGTTGTTCCATGGCTTGTATGGCATTTGAAAAATGCAGTGCTGTGTTGCACTGGATTGGGCAGCAGAGAGTGGGTACTCAGCAGGAATTCCATTATTTTTATGCCATTTTGTTAATTGGGCTATGGCGGAAAGGAGCAGCAGAAGCAAGACTGCTGTTATTGAGATGTGTTGGAACTGAGTGCTCCATTAGCAAAGGTTAAACCTGAAGGGCCAAGTAAGCACTTGAATTTTTTGATATTGATGGTGGATATCAACAAAGAAGCTTTTTGATTGCCGCAGGACAAGTTGAGAAAGTTACATGACAAGATCAAAAGGGGGATAGAAAAAGGGAAGATAGGATTAATGAAGATATTGTACTGCTGGGTTTGTTGAATTTTGCATTTACATAGATTGGATTATGCAGAACGTTTGTTTTGTAGGTTGGTGTCCAGCTTCTGGAAGGTGGAAGGAGTAAGCATCATCGGATAAGAGCTATGAGGCTGGTCAAGGAAAACTTGGGGATATGGGATGTTTTCTTAGATAGGTTTAACAGAGTTTCCTTTTGGCAGTTAGAGTGAATGATGCAAGCAGATTTTTTTGTTTGTTCATGGATGCTGGGGTGGCTCATGGCATAAGCGCATATTTTGATGGTGAGTGGTTTGCGGTGGGATGGCCACAGATTTGACCAGCAGAATGTAAGGAGGATGGTGCCTTTTGGAGCTTATATATATTTTGATGGCTTCATTTGTTTGGAAGCAGAGGCTTAAAAATAAGATATTGATAGTTTTCTCAGAAAACAGAGCAGTGGTTTATGTTTTAGCTAGTCTCAATAAAAAGCACTATGAGGAAATAAAGCTGCAGATGATAGTTCGTTGATTTTAATGGTGCAACAACAAGTTCATTAACGCTTGAAACACTCCACAATACGTTTTCGTTTCACATTTGACTTCATCAGACAACATAAAACGCTCCAACTCATACCCTTATATATTCCAATCACTAATTGTCAATCCCACAGATAAAGACAATTAATTAATTCCAAACAAATACTTGAGCACAGAGCAGTGGTTTATGTTTTAGCTAGGACGATAGCTAGGTCTCCTTTGGCTTTGTTGGTTTTGCATAACTTGTGTTGCAAAATTTATTAACTTTTTCAGCAAGGTATGTGCTGGTTACTTTGAACTGCATAGCTAACAGTCTTTCTCAATTTCAGCTTTGCAGACTTTGGGTTCTGGTGCCAAAAGCAGAAAAGGAGCCAGTAGCATTGCCAGAGTAGGTATGGAACATTGGAAGTTAGTGCTTCCTGGTTAATTCATGTTTGTGTGTTTCATACAGTGGTAATGATTTAGTTAAGACATTCAAAGACTGATCCAGTAGGGGAAAGGCCAGGAGGTGATGCTACATAAATCTGTGGAAAGTTTGGTATGTCCGGTGGCTTGGAGAAAGCAGTTGTAGTGTATTTTAAACAACTAATGGCAGACCTATTACTGCAGGTCAATTTGTAAGAGTGGGCAGAAGGCAGTGGAGGCTCAAGACACTGAAGGAAGAAGGTTTTCAGTGCAATCATTTCATTTTGACAGAACTTCTGATTTGGCAGTAGAGGATAAATCAGTGGATGTAATTAGGAGGTTAGGGCATTGGGCATCTTCAGTCTTTCTGCCATATGTGATGTAATGTCTTTTTTATTTATATCTCTTTTGTTTTTTTGTTGTTTATGTTTTTGTTTGTTTTGTTTCGTAGGTGGACTGGTTGTTATTCTTGGTCATTCTTTGGCTTTTTTGAGCATAGAAAAAAAAAACAGATGTCAGACCAGGAGAATGGATTCTGTGTCTGCTGCAGGGTGTATGGATTGTATTATGGCATGGATTTAGAGGACTGAAGTGGCACCAGTTTATGTATGAATTTGGAAAAATACAGGCAGTGTGAGGGGAGCCTTGTATTTTGATTATTCATTTAGGTGTTAATGATGTTGATTATGTGCTGAAGAGCAGTTTTCTGTCTCAGATTGTGGGTGACCTGATGATGATAAAGCAGTGTTGGCCAGGCATGGGGATTCTGTAAGGTTAATATGGAGGCATACAATGAGCTTTAAGGCTCTTGAAAGAGCCAGGAGATTTTTGAACCACAGGGATGGGTTGGATTTCGTAATGGTTGCTCATAGAGATTTTGATGACAAGGATTTCATTTGAATGATATAAGTTTGGATTATTTAATGTTCGTCTATCCTTGTGTTTGCAGTATTTGGTTAAGAGCCTGTAGAGAAAATGGGAACAGTCTGTTGGGATAAGCAGGTGGGTGGAGTAAGAGCGGTATTGGTTTGAACCCCTCTTCTTTTTTCCCTTTTCTGCTTGAATTGGCAGTTTGTTTTTGGGAAGGGTGAGGTGAGCAGTGGCATGCTGCTTCACTGACTGGTTGGTATACTATGAGTGGAAACGAATAACTTTGCTTGCATTTTCAAATAAAGTTGGTGTGTGGTTTACATTGCATATAAATTGTGGAGTAGTATTAGCTGCATTTTGCAGTGCATATTATATTGAAATGTTAACTGCTATACGCTTAATAAAGTTGGTCACTGATTGCAATAGGATTTGGTGTATTTTTATAGGGTACACTAACAAAATCATTTAACACAGTATTTCCCCTTTTTGAGCAATTCTAACTCATTTAGAAAAAACATTTTATAGACTCAGATTATATTAGCTAAACTGATGAATAAACAAGCAGTGTTATTGTATGATTTGGCATCATATAATACACCTAACTGCTTTTAAAATAACTGACATGAGATTCATTCTTATGTATGATACTCATGCTTTAAAGAGTTTAATTGCAAATGTAACAATTTAATCAATTATTAAACTAACATATAGGTTAAGCAATGTGGGTAGACTGCATTACTTGATTTAATTTAGCTTCATACTGCATAATGCTTTTAAAAATGGAACAATAGTGTATTTTAGAGTAGAAAGGGACTAATTAAATAATTGTGTTATTCAAGCAGTGACGTTAATGTAGCTTTCATCCTTCAGTATGCAATTATGAGGCAACAAGAATATGTGCCTGTTTTTTTTTTTTTAATTCCTGTTTATATTATTCTACTATAATTTTGGAGTGTATTTTCTTTTATGTTTATAGTATACTGTGTGGTATAATATCAAGTAGTCTGCTCTGCTGGATAAATTTGCCATGGGATATTTTCAGAAATGATTAATATGCAGTGCTATGTGAAACAGCATGGTGGGCATTGGCAGTCAGGGAGGGGATGATTCAGAGACACAAGCTGCATGACCAACCTACTGGAGAAATTATGCATGAATGCAAATTACCACATACTGGTATGCAAATTAGTGTTGACATGCTAATGAGAATAAACTGTATTTATAAATACTAAAATCAAATCTGGCAGAGCAGTTAAGACAGACATATAAATTTAGTGGAAAGAGCCGCAGTGTTCATCTGTTATGAATGCCAGTATTTTCTGGTGTAGTAGACTAGCATCAGTATTACCAGAGCTGCTTGTTCTAGTGATCACCTTCATAGCCAGTATCCATAATGTTTAATGTTGTAGATGTCTTTGTATGATATGGATAAACTTGTTCGTGACATATCATCTCTTTTATGACCAGGACTTTACCACCCATGACCATGTGGACAGAGAGATCATTTGTGAGTTAGTAGATGAGCACCCTCACAGAGAATCAAGGGGAGATTCATTGACTACCTATCTCAGGGGACATAGATGTTTGCATGGTGTTAACCTTTCCAGAGGTAATTTTCAATGTTCAGCATGTTAGGTGTCTCACATACATTGGCTTTGTAGAGCCTACACCTTTTCCTTGTTATAATGCTACAGCACCCAGAGAAGCATATATGGTTTCTACAGTCAGAACAGGAACGTACCACAATTATATAGGCATTCTATGAGGTAACCAATGTACCTGATGCCATATGTGGCAGTGATTGTTGTTTATTTGCCATCAAGGTCCCACCTGCTCTACATGATGTCCTCTATATCAGCCAGAAGGGCTTTCACTCCATCAATTATGAGATGGCATGCACTGCACTGTGTATAACATACCATGTGCCTGTGCACGAACCAGGCAGATTTATTTTTTATTTTATTTATTTGCAGTTGTTTAACCAGGATAGTCCATTGGGCCTAATGAACCCGTATTTAATGGAGTCCTGGGGAGAACAGCTCCTAAATACATATTACACAAAGATTAATATACACACATAGATTGCATGTAGGTTACAGAGGTAAACAAACTATGCTTAATATACTCCTAAAAGCTCCTAAATACATGTTACACAAAGATTAATATACACACATAGATTGCATGAAGATTACAGAGGTAAACAAACTAAGCTTAATATACACACATAGATTGCAGGTTCATTACAGAGGTAAACAGACTAATCAAAAGTATTTCAATCAAAGGAAATTATATCAACATTTTTTTTCCAGTTGGAATGAGGATAGGTAGTTAGATGGAGTAGGGTCAGGATTACTAGGTACTAGAGACAGGCAAGAATTTATCTGGAATTTGAGAGAAGGAAGGGAAAGGGTGAATGAAGTATAGTGTTATTTATGAGGGATGGGAGCATGAGCATTCCCATGTGGAAGTTAGATGAGAGTGGAGTGATTTTTTAAAGGATTGGAGGCTAGTAGTGGTATGAATGGAGGGGGGAAGGGAGTTCCATAAGCGAGCTAAAGAGTGTGACAGGAGGTATTGTCCTGGGGGGTGGAGGGGTTGGTAAACTTCTATAAGGTTTTGAATATTAGAGCTGAGAAGTCTTTGTGTGTGGTATATTTTAAAGGTAGTGGAGAGGGAGGGACAGAGGGAAGGCTGGAAGATGAGTTTATGGGCATAGGTGAGCTGAATGTAGGATAGGTAGTTTGGTAGTTCTAGCCAGTTTAGTTTGTGGAGAGATTAACAGTGATGTGTTGATGATTTGTTGCTAGTGGCGAATCTGGCAATTTTATTGTAGCAAGAAGACAGTTTGGTTTTGAGAGATGATTGTAGATTTGTTAGAAGGGGGGCTCCGTAGAGAAGGGAGGGTAAGAGAAATGTAGTAGAGAGAGTAAATTTGGTAGTTGAGGTGAGAAACCGATTTTGTCGATAGAGCATACCAATTTTTTGGTGTTTTTTTTTTATGTTTAGTAGTAGATGGGAGTTGAATTTAAGCCTGTTGTCGATTTGAACTCCTAGTAGTTTGGCTTCGGATACCAGTTCAAGAGGTGTTGAATTTTGGCTGGTGATGGAGAATAAATTTTGATCGAAGTTCTTGGTTTTAGAGGAGGTAAAATCATACATTTAGTTTTACCAGCATTGAGTGCAAGATGGTTGTCTTTCATCCATTGCTCTGTGGTAGAGAAGGCATCTTGAGTTAGTTTTAAAAGAGTTGGGATGGATGGGGCAGCACAGATGATTGTGGAATCATCTGCATACTGGATTACGCTAGTAAGAGGGATGGAGTGGTAAAAGTCATTAATGAAAATATTGAAGAGAAGGGGTCCCAGTATGGAACCTTGAGGGACACCTGTGGGGGTGTTGAGGAAGGAGGAGGTGGCCTTTTTCCATTTGACTGCTTGTTGCCTATTGGAGAGATAGCTGGTAAACCATTTGAGGGAAGAGGGTGAGAGGTTTAGGTTAGCTAGTTTAGTAAGAAGAAGGTTATGAGAGATAGTGTCAAAGGCCTTAGAGAGATCGAGAAGGATGGTAGATACAGTGCAGCCAAGATCTCTAGCTTTATTCACAGTTTCAAGGAAGGAAAGGAGAGCAGTCATAGTGCTATGATGGGGTCTGAATCCATGTTGGGTAGGGGTTAATAGGTTGTTGTCCAAGAGATGGGGGAGGAGTTGAAGGTGAATGCATTTCTCTAGGACCTTAGAAATGGGAGAGAGGATGGCGATGGGATGGAAGTTGGAAATATTAGTATTGTTACCTCCTTTGTGCAGGGGAATGATATAAGCTTTTTTCCAGATTTGAGGAACAAGACCTTCTTGGATAGAGCGGTTGATTAGGATACTGATAGGGAGGGCAATGCAGCCATTCTGAGGAAGTATGAGGGAATGTTATCAGGGGTATTGGTGCAAGGTTTCAGTTTCTGTAGGAGTTTTCTTATAGTAGAAGTAGGAATAGGTTTAATGAAAAATGGTGGGGGTTGAGAGGGTGAGGAGTGAGAGAGGGAAGTAGGAGGGGGAGGTGGGAGAGGAGAAGTGGCGGTAAGAAGTGGATTGTTATTTGAAGAAGAAGTGGAGGTAGGAGGTGGATTATTATTTGAAGAAGGTGGGAGAGGAGAAGTGAAGGCAAGAGTTGGATTGTTATTTGAAGAAGAAGTGGAGGTAGGAGGTGGATTATTATTTGAAAAAGAAGAGGTAAGTTTGGAGATGGAGTCAATGAAGAAATAATTGAATTGGGTAGCTAGATCAGAGTCTTGTATGTTTGGGAAGGAGTTAGGGTTCTCTGTATTACCGGGTTTTAGGAGGGTAGTTATACCTCTCCAGAACTTCTGTGGGTTGGTTTTATGGTTGATTTGAAGCTGGATGAAGTAGTTTTGATGGTCTGATGTGATAAGCTTTTTAACTGAGTTACAAAGCGTTTTGTATTCATTGAGGTTAGATATAGATTTGTTTCTTTGGAACTGTGTCCAGGCTTTATCTCTAAGTCACATGGTGGCTAGTGTACTTTTGGTTAACCAGGGGGTGGTTTTCCTTTTTCTTCTTTTAGTTATTAAGGGAGCATGATTGCTTAGGAGATGTAAGAAGGTAGCATTAAAGTGAGTTATAGCATCTTCAAGTGGTACAGATTTTAGAGGGTACCAACTAAGTGATTTGAGGGTATCAGAGAAAGTTTCTGGGTTAAAGTTTCTAAGGGATCGAGTAGTTAAGTAAGTATGAGTAGCTAGCAAGGGAGAAGGAAGACGTCTAGTGAAGATGGGAAGGTGGTCACTGAGGGAGTCAGGGAGGGTTCCACTGTCAGGATAGTTGTGGGGGTGGGAAACTAGAATCCAGTCTAAAATGTTGCCACTTGTGAAGTCTTTAGATGGCCTGGTTATGGAGTTAATGAGTTGAGAGTAGTTGTATAGGTTGATGTTGAGGGGGTGAGTAGGGGACTGAATGGAGGACCAATTAATATTGGTATCTCCCATGATTATAGTTTCATTACAGATATTATTTGATAGCCATGAGAGGATTTCTTCAAGTATTGGGACATTGTCTCCTGGGGGAATGTAAAGAGAGGCAATGTATACAAATTTTTGTTTGTTTAGCTGAAGATGAGCTAGTATTAATTCTCCATTAGCGAATTTTGGAATGGCTTTATTATAGGGTGTTATGCATAGGGAGGAAGAGTAGATTAGAGCCACTCCACCACCTTTTCTATGGGCTCTGTCTGTTCTGATGATAGAGTAATTAGGTGGCACTACCTCTTCATTTTTTATGTGGAGTTTTAGCCAGGTTTCAGAAATGGCAAGGATGTCAGGTTTGTTATGGAGTAGCCAGGCATGAAGATTTGGAATTTTGTTAGCTAAGCTTTGTGCATTAAGAGATGTAAGCAGGATGGATTTGGTTATTGAGGAGGAGGGGGTTGGTCCTGGGTTAGGGTGAATATCACCAGATAAAAGTATGGAAGTTAGAAGTTGAGTTATGTAGTAGACGTATTTGGATTGTTTTGATTGAGAGATATACGTTGGACGATTAGTGGGAGATAAGGGCAGAGTAGTTGGTGAGTATTTAAGAGTGGGGAATAGTTTGAAATGAAAACATAGGTTGTTGTTGAAGGGATATAGTTCAGGGGAGATTGAGATGAAGAAGTTGGATTGTGATGTATGCAGAGGGTAGGTTGTCTCTGAGAATGGTGAGTAGGTGATGGGATAAGGTTTGGTAAGATAGTAGATGTAGGTAAGGTTTAAGAGGAGTAGTAGCTGAATTGGGAAGGATGAGTATCTTTTAAGCATGTTAGGGTTTAGATGAACAATGTAGTGGTGTTGTGTAAGGAGATGGGAGGGATGAGAAGTAAGGCTAATGTGTAAGTGGGTGGGGATAGGAGGAGGAAGGGGTGGAGTTTAGTGGGTGGAGAGGAAGTGGGAGTGGTTAGATGGGTATAAATGTAGATGTAGTGGGGATGGGTGAGAATTGGGGGTAGGGTAGGGGAGCGGAGTGAGCCCGTAAAGCGAACGGAACGGGCTAGAGCAAGTAGCAGAGGATTCAGCAGAGACAATCAGTGAACACCATTCACATGGAGAAGGACAGAGGACAGATCATTAGCTGCTAGAAGAGCAGGTGAGGTGCAGGAGAGAGAGCCAGGTAAGGTGCAGGAGAGAGGATAGTGGAGAGGGGAAACTATGAAGAAATAGAGTCTAAGTTAGTAATGACTAGGAGCTAAGAAGGGGTAGAAAGGGGAAAGAAGGCAACTAAGAATGTCTGAGAGATGATAGAGGAGGAAAGTCAGTGGAAGAAGACTATGAAAACTGTGAGGAGGGAGAAGGGCACAAGGGTGAGTTACACTGCCATTTAGTGGGCAGAGTAGGAATTACAGTAGGTAACCAGGAAAGCTGGATAAGTGGGGAAGAGTAAGCTAAGTAGCTAGGAAAAAGACAGCCAGGAGAAGCTTTTAGTCAGCAAGAGGAGTCTGGCTGCTGGTTTACCTGACTCAGTGGCACAGCCACTGAATTCCCATGATCCCATGAATTCCAAATGTGTCACAAGTGTGACCTGTGCCAGCATTTCAGGCAAGGTGCCTTTATGCACCTAATTGGTAGGTGCACAAATCAAGAGTTATGGAGTCCTAGATATGGTGTTGCCATAAATGCAGGCACCAGGCCACTCATAATGGAATCTGAGTCATGCTTTCCGGTGATGCATGGTATGCCTTAGAACCATAACAATGACCTCCATCCAATACCGCAGAAGATAACTAAGATGGTGTATGTTGCCACATTACTAAATACATTAAATATCATTGAATTTCTGTTTAGACTCATTTCAGTTTGCGGCAACTCCTTGGATACATCTGCCAGTGACCTGTAGTGTGCACCAGAGACCTGCAGTAAATTATTTATGGTTTGATCCATGTTACACAAGTCTTATGCAAGTATTTTGGGAACATCTTAGTACCACTTGACAGATCTGTGTGGTCAGTAGATGCAGGCATAAAATATTTTGGCACAATCAATGGGGCAGTATCTGGTCTACAGCCATGGGTATGACACGGACAAAACAGAATACAACTAATGCATGAAACAATGCACACAGGTCATACAATACAATGGAAGGAGTGGCTGTGCCTTGCATCAGACATTAACTTAGCCACACAGGTTAAAGGGGTGATCAGGGAATAGCTTTCATCATTTGAAAAGGTGAGGTAAGGCAGAGTGACTGGTGACAGCAGCAGCACAATTGGTGTAAGGATTAGAGAAGGTGGATTTGGTAGCCCCATAGGTAGGTAGCTGGAAAGTGGGAGTTAGGGATCACTTCTTAAGTGTCAGGGTGGTGCTTCCATGTAATTAATTTTGAACAAGTGTACCACTTAGCCCTACAGTGTTGAGTAGATGTATCTTTCATAAGAAACAGTGTAATATTTCAGCAGTGTGCTTCAGAACTATGCTGAGATCCTCCCATATAGTAAGGCAGTATAGAAAGACATCCCAAGACACTGAGGACTGCCATGGCTAGGCAATGCATTCAGCAGACCAACAGAAGATAAGGATAGCAAGATTCACAACGGCTGGTGCTGTGTAGTACCCATACAGTGAAGTCAGCCATGATTAGAGGTTGACAGTAATTCAGTTTCTGGTACAGCATGTTTCATACACTTAAGCCTGGTCTATGACCAACTATATGCAGGCAGACTGTTGCATGTCCATTGGTGGTATTTGGCTGTACTCACTTTGATGTAGAAATGGATTCTAAATGGTCCACAATGCCCTCATATGGCAGAATTGCTCAGGTCCCTATGTGACATGCCTCTCTACATGTATTGCAGGTGATCTCACAGTCCCTTCAGTGGTTATACTTCCTGATGCAGGTCATACAGCATGCTTGCAAATTATAATCATTGCCATGGTGTGCATAGTGGCTATCTGTTGCTCGATCACTGACCTGCATATCTGCAGCATGATGCCAAGTGTAATGGCCAGGTGAGGGGAATAACCTGGCTTCATGGCAGTAATGACCACTTACATGCCTCTCAGAGGCCATACAGCTCAAAGATGCTATCTGTGAAAGTGACAGCTCTGTAGCTTGGCTGGGTGTAACACAGACAGGACATTCAGTGCCAAAGAGAATAGAGGCCAGAATTTTATTCTGCACTCCATCATGTTATATTAGAAAGATGGGTGCAGACATTTCTGCTGTGTCATTTATAATGTAACATTCTGTTGTGCTGGACCCTTCACCAGTGCAACCAATGAAAGCATTAAGGTATCATACTTGATACAGTGATGAAACATATGCTCCCCAAAACTGTGACCCTTCTCTAATGACACCTGCCTGTTATTTGAATAGTATATGGCACATACATACATACATACATACATACATACATACATACATATATACATACATACCAGATGGTGCAAACTGTCACAGTTGCAGACACAATGCACTTGAAGAACTCAAAACATATGTGTTCTGATGAATAACCCCTTTCAGAGAACAGCACTGGAACATGGTAGGACTAGCCAGGAGCCATACGTCTTCTCTCTGTCACCATTGCCATTCTAAGTTTTATTTCTCTCTCCTGGCTATGTTCCCTATTCCAATCTTGATGCTTGCTAACATTTTCCTTTACTTTTCTTTAAAAGTGTAAAATAGGCATCTGTAGAGAAAAAATGCCCTACCCACCCTGCCTCACTTTTCTTGAAGTCACACTTCTTTATGTTGCTCTGCCTGCTCTTTCCCAGTTTCTAGATTTACTATTTTCCCATTTCCTCCCCATTTACTTGACAAATGGAGCTGTTAGTTTGCTGCCCTGGACCTCCGCTGTCTGCTCAAAGTGTCCACATTGCAGTGATGAGGCATGTCTCTGGCAATAGCCACAGTCATGCCACCTCAATAACTATCTCATAAAGGTCACATGTCCATCTGTATGGCCATATTGCTACTGCTTAGTAGTGCAACTGGTATTGTTAATGTGGCAGAAGTAATTTACTGTACAGAATGACCTTTCCTTAGCATGGCATGGCTATCTTCATTCCTGCACATAGCCAAGTCACAACTCAATAAAAAATCTCTCATATTTAATGCATTGCAGTATTTTCTGAATGTTACATTTTTTTAAATATTGAATGGTGCATTATTCTTAATGAAAATGTAATAGTTCTTATTTTGGTTTTATAAATATGATTTTTGATATGATAATTGATATATTTTAACAGATCATTAAACATCTTTATACAGACCACGTATTGGAGAATACATTTGCTGCCAGTCATTATTACTAGGAATTAAAGGCTTGATGATATATTTTTGCATTTGCTGTTTGGTTATCATGTCTGAGTTTGTTTTAGAAAAGCAGAAGATATATCATTATCTAAGTATAGGAAAGGGGGGGGACTTTCATGGAAATGGTCTGGAATGGAATAAAGTTTCTTTGCAATGGGAAGTCACCATAGCAGTAATAATGTGTGATCTTATCTTTAACATGACAAGGGAAGTCCTTGGACTTCATTCTTTGTATGCAAATGAAATTTATTATCACTGAAGTGGCTTGTCATAAAGTAGTTTCGTTGCAAGTTAATTAATAGTTTTGTTGCATACAAATTCCCTAACTAGCCTGCATTTCTGTTGTTATGCAATCAGTAATGCATTTGGTAGAACTCGGGCAACTGAATGGATGGAGTGAATTAAGAGAAATGCATATTACTGTCCATAAAAGGAAGTTAAAACTGAAATGTGAACGCACATTTGCTGCAATAGAACTGTGCTATATGCTTAGGTATACATGCAGGAAGTGTTACACATATATAGATACAGATATAACTAGATAGATGAATGTGAAGGTAATATGGGTGTGCATGGCTCTGAACTGTATTTATTTATTCATATATATATATATATATATATAGAGAGAGAGAGAGAGAGAGATAGTGTGCGAGTATGAGAGCGAGATCAACAAAAGCAGTGCATGTCTCCAAAATCAAATTGGTGCATGGAACAAATATATAGAAGTCCCTGCAAAACAAACATGTTGGTATTTATTATGGCAAGCATCTCCACAAACACACAGACTGGCTTCATTATTAAATAGGTTTTGGATTGTGGGGTAATGGTAAAGCTGCTTTCCTCACAGACACAAGGTTCAGGTTTTATTTGTCACCTTTGGTCATTGTTTGTTTATTGCCTTGTTCTGTAATACTCTGCAGACTAATTCCCTAGTATTTAATTTATATAAACATCAAGAGTGTAATCCATACTATACATCTGTACCTATATCTATACCTATACTGATATCTATATCCATCTGTTTATATATATATATATATATATATATATATATATATATATATATATATATACATATATATGTATATATGGTTCTACCTGACATAATCGAAACCACACAACACCGACAACCACATCAATCCTTACAGCCCCACACTAAAACCTACTCTAACCCTAGGGTCCGGCTATAACCTACACACACTTACCTACCCTCCCTCCAACTAACTCCTCTAACCTCCCTAACCTAACTCCCCCTAACTCCCTACCTACCCCTAACGCCCCCTATCGCCTCAGCCCCCCCTAACCTAAACCCCCCCCCTCTTAACCCCACCCCCCCGGGCTCCTCCCCCTAACTCCTTTACCCCCACCTTCCCCCCCTGCCCATTAACCCACCCCTATCCCCACAGCTAGCGTCACACACACATCACCTCACAGTCGGCATCCTCCTCCCCGGCTTGTCCGCGGTCGTTGGTGTTGTCATCCATGTCGGTCTTCCTCGGCGCAGATTGTCTGCGGCCACTAACCGGGTATCGTCTTCTCTAAGCTCGGTTCAATCTTCTCTTCGCTCCAGCTGGATGTGAGATCTTCTCAGCTCGGAGTCAGGTAGAACCGTATATATATATATATATATATATATATATATATATATATATATATATATTCTATAAGCATATATAGATATGTATATATGTATATATATATATATATATATATATATATATATATATATATATATATATATATATATATATATAGATAGATAGATATATGGGTCCACTATGTAATCTTGAAATCCTGAAATCCTGAATTTCAGTATTTCAAAATTACATAGCTAAAAACACAAAGTTCCGAAACCAGCAGAAGCATGAAATTCAAAATCTTGAAGCATGGAGATGTTGAATTTCCACTTACGTTGGTGTGGTGTGTGAATGGATGGGGCCTTTAGTGTGTTTAAGTGTGTGTTGTGACTGTGATGTTTGTGTGTGTGAGGGACTGTAAAATGTGTGGGTGTGAGTTTCCTTTGTGTGTCTGCTTGTGCGATCTCAGATTTAGAATATATAAGTAGCGGAGTGTGGGGGGAGCAGCCCAAAACATAGAGGGTGCAGGGGGGCTTGCCCCTCTGCTTATCTGTAATGTAGTATTATTTATTTGATTGTGGGGGGTTGTGTGTATGTGTGTGCTGTATGTGTAGAGTACGTTAGGGATTTTGAATTTTGCGGTTGTGCAGTTTCAGAAATGTGTGTTGTAGTTGGGTTTTCAACTATGTAATTTTGAAATATTGAAATTTGGGATTTCAGTATTTCAGGATTACATAGTGGACCTATATATATATATATATATATATATATATATCTATATATATATATATATATATATATATATATATATATATATATATATATATATGTGTGTGTGTGTGTATGATTGGTCAACATCTGTTTTGTCAATTTAGTTGATACATTTTGGTCCACTAAACAGATGGTCCATAAGTTTGTGAGACCACACAGTTCTCGGGGATGGGGAATATGCCCTTTTCTCAATGTTATACAATGTCAGAGTTAGTATATATAATTATTTGGGGTGTGCAGGATGTTGCAAAATTTGCCTGTCTATAAAATAAATAAATAAATAAATAAATAATGTTGTTTTTGTCTCTTTTGTTTTAATTTTAAAAGTGCCAGGGGGTATTGCTCAGCATATGCTCGGTAATGTGTCAACATTTTGTGGTTGTCATTATGAATAGGTTCATAGGTTCATAGGTTCGTACTAGGCTATCTGCCCAAGGGCATTTATAAGCCTAGCCCATAGTTATTTGGCTTTCGCCACCCCTTTAGTTAAAACTATGCCTATTATTTTGCTGTGCCTCTGTCAAGCAGTGACACTGAAGTAATCCCTGGGGTATATCTGCGATCCCCCATTCATTGGTCAAGATTCCTCTTGAACAAGGCCAGCGAGGTGCTCTGCCTCACATGTACCGGGATTTTGTTCCACAGCATAGGGAGTCTCTGGGTGATGAATCTGTCTTTCCAGCATGTTCTATTAATAACCGTGTCAAGGTTTAAGTCTCCCACCCTTCTGGTTCTGAGGGATCTAGATTTTTTGAGGTGAAGCATATTCATCAAATCAGGGTTTGACATGGCCTTATATGTCAGGCACAGGTCACCTATGAGCAAGCGGTATGAGACTGAATAGAGCTGGAGTTCTTTCAGTCGGGCAGCATAAGACATATTTTTGAGACCCTTTATCCTTTTGGTGAGGAACTTTTGGGGCCTTTCCAGCTGCTGCAGGTGTCGGTTCAGATACATTCTGAATGGGGCATTGTACTCAATCATAGGTCTAATGAGTGATGAGTACAGGGGGACGATGACCTCCCTTGATCTAGATGTGAATCCCTTCATGATCAGGTGGGCAATGTAGAAGGTTTTCCTAACTACTTTAGCAACATGAGTGTCAAACGAAAGGCTACTGTCAACCTGGGTCCCCAGATCCCTGATGACTTCTTCTGTGCTCAGTGGATTGCCACCTATATGGTAGCTAGGGGTAACCTTGTTTTTCCCGAAGGGTATGACTATGCATTTCTTGGCATTTAACTTTAGGCCATGGCTCTTGCACCAGTTATCCATTTCTGTGAGGCCCTTCTGAAGGATATCTGTGTCAGATGTGTTTTCGACTATGGCGCCCAGTTTGCAGTCATCTGCAAACTTTGTCAGCCATAACCCTCCTGTGTTTGCTTGTACTTCAGAAAAGTAGATGCCGAACAAGAGTGGACCCAGGACTTATCCTTGTGGGACACCACTTGTGACAGGCTTTGAGTCTGACATGGCTCCAGCAACTCTGACCCTGTGGGTTCTGTCACTTAGCCAGTTTGCAACCCATCTTGTGATGTATGGGTTTACATTCAAGCTGATGAGTTTTTCGATGATACCTGAGTGGGGTATTGTGTCGAAGGCCTTTGCCAGGTCAAGGTAGGCTGTATGGACTGCCTTTCCCTCATCAATGGCCTTGGTGACTGTCTTGAAAAAGTCAACCAAGTTTAAAAGGCATGATCTGCCTTTGACAAAGCCAAACTGGGTTGGATCCAAAGTCTGCAAGTTCCCTATGTCTTTATTTATGAGTTCCATTATGATCCTCTCCATGGCTTTGCAGATAAGGCTTGTCAAGCTAATGGGACGGTAATTTCCGGGGTCGGTGGAGGCACCGCCTTGTGAAGTGGGACCACAGTCGCTGCGCCACTCCTTGGGTGCGTATCCTGAGGTGAGGCTAAGATTAAACAGCTGTCCTAACTGCGGGTTTAATTCCTCATTGAGTTCATGGAGCACACAGCCGGGGACACCATCCGTCCCATGGATGCTGTGTTTTGCTTTGGAGAGAGCAGTTCTCACCTGGGTGTTGGAGATGTTTGGGGGCTACAATCCTCTGGTATAGATATCTCTCCTTTTGGGAGGAGGGAGAAGTTTGCACTGAACCTGTCAGCCAGTATGTTGGCAATGTGTGTAGGTTCAGTAATCTTCACATCATTTTGAACTAATTCTGAGCATATCTGGGAGTTTCCTCCTAGGTTTCTAACATAGCTAAAGAAGGCCTTATGATTGTCTTTTGAGTCCTTGGCGATTTTTCTCTCAAAATTTGCCTTGGATGATTTTATGAGAGCTCTTAGTTTTTACTTATAATGATCAAAGGTGTCTTACCTTTCAAGGATTTTGCTCTATCTTGTAGTAGCTTCCTCCTTTTGTTGTAGAGCTTGTTTATGGCTGGGGTCCACCAGACTGGACGCTTGCCTTTGGTACAAAGAGTCTTAGTTTTGTTTGGGATTGCCTGATCCATGCAGTCCTGTAGGTGCTGGTAGAAGGCATTTGTAAGTGATTCAGCGGTTTGAGTAATGTTTACCTCTGGCTCAGGGGCCTTAAAGGAGACCACATTAGTTTTTAGAAGTGTGAAGTCGGCTTTTGAGAAGTTTTTCACTGTGGTCTTTTTTATTTCAGGTGGGGGCGGGATGAGGACTTCCAGCGAGATTAGTTTATGATTTGATCTCACCAGTGAGGGGTATACTTCCGGTGTTGAACATTTTGATCCCATGTTCGTGATGATGAGATCAAGTATGTTTTCTCCTCTTGTGGGGATGGTGACTAGTTGTTCCATGGCATTTGAGTTTATGAACTCCAGGAACCTTTGGGCTAGAGTGTTTGGGCTTGAGTAGTGTTCCCAGTCTATATTAGGGTAGTTGAAGTCACCTAGTATGATGATGTTTGGAGATACATTTATCCCCTCCATTGTTTTCAGGAAGGCCATGTGAGGTTCCTGAGTTTGAGAGGGTGGCCTGTAACATGCTACAAATTGCAGAGCAGTCTTGCCTATGGTTAATTGCACCTGGATGGTCTCCGATGCATCGTGCGTTGCCACCAACCTTGAGGTGTGGGTGTCCTTTATGAATATGGACACCCCTCCTTTCTTGGTGTTGTCCGGATTTTGGGGCCGGAACGCATGATATGAGGTGAAACCTGCTAGTGCTGGGGTGCTCTCAGGAGCCTTGAACCAGGTTTCTGTCACAGCACAGACATCGATGTTCTCCATACTGAGAAGGGCCTCGAGTGCGTGCATCTTGAGATTGAGACTTCTGGCATTGAGCAGCATTACCCTTAGTTTTTTTTACTTTTTTGTGTTTAAGTTTGTGTTGTGACTGTGTGGGTCATTCAATTGTTTTCATAAGATGTATATATATATATATATATATATATATATATATATATATATATATATGTATATATAGAGATATATATATATATATAAAATAGAAAAGTTTCAGCTATACATCATAATTATCTGTTAGTTGTATTGTTATTTATATTTTTATAAAATATTTTAAAGCCCTTAAGAATCTGTTCTACTATCTTTTTCATTGTTTATATGTGTTATAATTTCTTTGATATAATTTATTTTATTCATTTTGATCTAAAGCAAGTTTGTGCGACCTTAAAGGGTTTATTAAATATGCCTGAACTTTTCCAGGTTTATTGAAACTTTAGTATTTAGAATTTTAACATATTTTGTTTTTAAATTTTTATGTTAAGACTGAATGATAACATCATTCAGTTTTAGATTTAACTTTAGTGTGTCTATTTTGGCCTGTAGTGTAGTCAATTCTTTGTCCAATTCTCTCGTTTTACTAATATACCAGCTTGTAACTCTTCCATTTAAATAAGCCTTTAGTGAATCCCACAGATAAATCCCAGTTACTTCACCATTCATGTTTATTTCTAGGAAATTTTTGATCTCTTTAACATACCAGTCCTTGAATCCTTTCATTTTAATAATGTACACTGGTAATCTCCTATGATGTATTAGATTGTCAGTTATTAAATTAATATTAAAGATTATAGCAATATGGTCCAATAATGGACATGAAACTACAGAAACTTCTCTGATGTGTGTTATTTGGGAACAGATTGCTTGAGACAAAAAAAATATATATATTTTTTTGTGTTGCATATCTGTATGAATAATGGGTAAAGCAAGGTAAGTTTGTTTTTGTTAGCTCATATATATATCCTTTAAATTAATTAGGTTTATCAAATTTATTAAGTGCTTGGCTAAAGATGTGATTCTCAGCTTTCTATCTGCAGTGGAATCTTTATCTAATGAAGTACAATTAAAATCCCTACCCATTATGACTTCACCTTTCATGAAATAGGCTATAGTACCTAAGTAATTTTTTGCATCTTTAGCTCCAACCCCTGGAATCCTGTAAGAGTTATGTATATAGCTTTCTGTTCCACTCAGTTGTAACAATGCTTGACATAGTATTTTTATCAATATAGGCATCTCTTACTTTAGTCATTACTGGTGAGTTCTTCCATAAAATGAGCTTGAAAGCCAGAACCTGCTAAAACCAAATAATTCTTGAATAAAAGTTTATTTACATCTCTATTAAGTAAATGTGTTTCCTGTAGTAATACTATTTGAGTGTTGTGTAATTGCAAGTATTTGAACAGACTCCCCCTCTTTACTGGAGTTTTCATTCCATTAATATTAATAGATATGCATTTAAAATCACACATTTATATAAGAGAGAGAAAAAACACAGGTATGATGAAACTACATTTATGTACAGAACTTATTATATAATTTATGTACAACAATATGAAATACTCAGCTATGGGCAAAACTTTTGAAACAATTAAAAAAATACCTAATAATATAAGACTAAAACATTCTGCCATGGCATAATGTATTTCTAGTTTGTTGATAAAGATGAACAAACTACCTCTGAAACTCTCCATTAGACTGACAAAGCCTTGCTCATGCTTTTGGTTCATATTAATGTGTCTCACTTTATAGCATGCATCATCTTAAAATAGCCTGTCAGTTAGTTATTATGAATAAGAAATGTTAAACCAGTGTTCAGAATCTTTATTATAAGTTGACCAAACTAAATATCACTACAATCATATTTACCTGCACCTCACATTATCTCCCTGGTCTACTATAGCAATTAAGTCACTTGTCATTTTCAGATTTATTAATTTATAGGTTAGATGATTTTATATTTTTTCTGTTTTATTTACTATGTGCAAAGTTGTACATAGGACTTTAAGTTCATAAATTAGTACAAGGTTTACTGTCCTTGTGGGCCATTCCAAGCCCAGCCTATTATGCCATGTGAGAATCAAATGCTGCACCATGTACCTATAAGGGGAACCCCATAATCACTATGCCAACCTCCCACTCTTGTAGACATATTTATATTCTGATCTCTTTCTATTTCTGTATGCATACTAGATATTGAACTATTACTGTATTCCTAGGTTTTATATTTTAGTTATAATTCTAGTGCAGAATGTCATATAATAGAGCATTTATATTTACCCTTATATATTTGATACTCTTTAATATAGTACTACCGTCAGAATCAGTCCCATTTTTTTCCTTAAATATTGTCTAAAAGTATCTGAACAAACAACTGAAAAACCTTCCCTTTAAGATTCAAACTTTCCATAATAAATTGTTCTGAGATATTAAGTTTTTTTATTAAAAAGAGACAGTGACAAAGAAACGCAATCCTAATTTTATCAGAAGTGTCATTCTATGGGGTAGTATATAAAATCCTGTTCAGACCTATGTAATAACTGATGGTGGTTTAGAATACAATTCGCTGCCTTTTGCTTATTATCTAACTTGTATTCAATGACATCTTAGCATATGATTCAAAATGTTATGATTATTTACTTTTAGACTGGAAGAAGAAACCTGGACAGTTCTTACAATTTTAAGAACTCCAGCAGCATCACAAAAGTACTCATGAATCTAATTAAGCTGCTTCAAGCTGGTCCTCATGACAAGGACTTGCAAATGAACAGTTTACCAGCTACAATTCACACAAAAACATTCATGAGTGAATCCAAGCCACCTCCACTCCACACAACAATCCCTCACACCCTTTCAAAACACTAAAAAACAATAAAAACATTTCAAAGTATGTTAGCCACTAAAAAAGTTATTGTATTTAAAGAAATAACACTTAATGATTCATTAAGCACTATTTGTATGAGATGTTTAATAAAAAGCGGAATGTCATTTTTAAAGGAGGCATATCATATAAATTTCCATTAAAAGAATGCCAGTTTGTGTAATCCAGGTTTTACCTGTAAAAGTGTGAATGGTACTCTAATTATTTGATAACATTCCAATAATAACTTTTATATAAGCAAGAAGTTATATTTTTCTACTTTGTTTAGACCATAGTATAACTTTCCTGGGTGCTATTGCAGGTCAAGTATATATCAATTGTAAGCATTCATAACTATGTATTATACAATGACTGGCCATTAGCATTCAAAAAGTAGCAAACTGATTGGTCAGCCCAACCAGTGTGTCCGTTGTAAATCTGAGCATATACCAATGGAAAAAGGTCTGGTCGTCCAGACTTTTTTCCATTAATATATGTGTGATGCCACTGCACTGGCTCAGTAATCAAGGAGTCTCAGCCCTCACCACTGGCAATAGCTGTGGAGTGTACACACTGAGAAATGACAAGTACACACACACAGTAAAGCACAATGTCCCTTAAGAGCACACAGGGATCACAGTAACTCTGGGGCTGGTTTCTCCCTCTTTCTACAGATCATACCTCTCAAGCTAGAAACATCAAACATCTGGACAAGGCCCATAAAAATAGGTACAAATCTGTATGCTGTTTAACATAAAATTTGCATACATAATTATGTAACCCCACCCAATCCAATGGAATTGCGGGGTACCAACTTTCAAATGCAAACTGAAGAACAGACAACCAAAATATGGCACCAGAGTCCCCATGCAGCCATTTCAATGTCCCATTACCAGGCTATTTGGTCCCATTTACCATAAACACTAATGTGTGCATTCTGCTTTACTTCTACAATGATTTGAATTTTATTTTTACACTTTACACTTTACAGCACAATGCACAAAAACTAATACATCTGTTAAACAAAGCAATACTGTCTCACAATGAAAATAAACTTGGCATTAAAACTTCTCTGCCCTTGAAACTCACATTCATTACAATAGCATTGAAACCTATACCACATCCAAAGAAAATGCATCTAACCAGTGGTGGATAAAGATTACCTTTGGGCTATATGACTTTATTAAATTATATTCCTTGTATAATACAGCACACTTGTTAGAGCACATTTTTAAATTTATTGTTTAAACATTTTTTCAGTAGGCAATGAAACAAACTGCATGAACCACTAATGACAAAACTGCCCAATTAAGAACATTTCCATCATAAATGTCTACTTCCACACACACACATGCATAAGCATCTTGCACAGCTTCTTACACTTATTTTCAATTTTTTTGGGGGGTGGAGACAAAGGCCAAAAAACAGGGACACATTTTAAACATTGCTTCTATAATTTTGGAAAGTTGTTAGAATAAAATGTTGTGTTACCACCATACATTTTACTGGCAAGTCTTAGTCAGAGCAACATACCACTATGCCAAATCAGCAGCTTGTTTCCCAAAATATAGGAAGACTGAAACTTAAGACTGAAACTTAAATGGCTATCATTTAATGAAAATTGGGAGCACAATGTTCAACACCGGAAGTATACCCCTCACTGGTGAGATCAGATCACAAACTAATCTCGCTGGAGGTCCTCATCCCACCCCCACCTGAAATAAAAAAGACCACAGTAAAGAACTTCTCGAAAGCCAACTTCACACTTCTAAAGACTAGTGTGGTCTCCTTTAAGGCCCCGAGCCGGAAAACAGTACTCAAGCCGCTGAATCACTTACAAATGCCTTCTACCAGCACCTGCAGGACTGCATGGATAAGGCAATCCCAAGCAAAACAAAGACTCTTTGTACCAAAGGCAAGCGTCCACTCTGGTTGACCCCAGCCATAAACAAACTCTACAACAAAAGGAGGAAGCTACTACAAGATAGAGCAAAATCCTTAAAAGGTAAGACACCCTTGATCACTATAAGTAAAAAACTAAGAGCTCTCATAAAATCATCCAAAGCAAATTTTGAGAGAAAAATAGCTAAAGACTCAAAAGACAATCATAAGGCCTTCTTTAGCTATGTTAGAAACCTGGGAGGAAACTCCCAGATATGCTCAGAACTAGTTCAAAATGATGTGAAGATTACTGATCCTACAGACATTGCCAACATACTGGCTGACAGGTTCAGTGCAAACTTCTCCCTCCCCCAAAAGGAGAGATATCTATACCAAGCGATTGCAGCCCCCAAACATCTCCAACGCCCAAGTGAGAACTGCTCTCCAAAGCAAAAACACAGCATCCATGGGACCTGATGGTGTCCCCGGCTGTGTGCTCCACGAACTCAACGAGGAATTAAACCCACAGCTAGGACAGCTGTTTAATCATAGTCTTACCTCTGGATATGTACCCAGGAGTGGCGCACTGCAACTGTGGTCCCACTTCACAAAGGCGGTGCCTCCACCGACCCTGGAAATTACCGCCCATTAGCTTGACAAGCCTTATCTGCAAAGCCATGGAGAGGATCATAATGGACCTCATAAATAAAGACATAGGAATTTGCAGACTTTGGATCCATCCCAGTTTGGCTTTGTCAAAGGCAGATCATGCCTTCTAAACTTGGTTGACTTTTTGAAACAGTCACCAAAGCCATTGATGAGGGAAAGGCAGTCCATACAGCCTACCTCGATCTGGCGAAGGCCTTTGATACAATACCCCACTCGGGTATCATTGAAAAACTCATCAGCTTAAATGTTAACCCATACATCACAAGATGGGTTGCAAACTGGCTGAGTGACAGAACCCACAGGGTCAGAGTTGCTGGCGCCATGTCAGACTCAAAGCCTGTCACAAGTGGTGTACCACAGGGCTCAGTCCTGGGCCCACTCTTGTTTGGCATCTACTTTTCTGAAGTACAAGCAAACACAGGAGGGTTATGGCTGACAAAGTTTGCAGATGACTGCAAACTGGGCGCCATAGTAGAAAACACATCTGACACAGATATCCTTCAGAAGGGTCTCACAGAAACGGATAACTGGTGCCAGAGCCATGGCCTAAAGTTAAATGCCAAAAAATGCATAGTCATACCCTTCGGGAAAAACAAGGTTACCCCTAGCTACCAAATAGGTGGCAATCCACTGAGTACAGAAGAAGTTATCAGGGACCTGGGGACCCAGGTTGATAGTAGTCTGTCATTCGACACCCATGTAGCTAAAGTAGTTAGGAAGACCTTCTACATTGCCCACCTTATCATGAAGGGATTCTCATCTAGATCAAGGGAGGTCATAGTCTCCCTATACTCATCACTCATCAGACCAATGATTGAGTACAATGCCCCATTCGAATGTATCTGACCCGACACTTGCAGCAGCTGGAGAGGCCACAAAAGTTCCTCACCAAAAGGATAAAGGGTCTCAAACATCTGTCCTATGCTGCCCGACTGAAAGAACTCCAGCTCTATTCAGTCGCTACCGCTTGCTCAGAGGTGACCTTTGCCTAACATACAAGGCCATGTCAAACCCAGATTTGATGAATATGCTTCACCTCAAAAATCTAGATCCATCAGAGCCACAAGGGCGGGAGACTTAAACCTCGACATGGCTATTAATAGGACGTGCTGGAGGGATAGATTCATCACCCAAAGACTCCCTATGCTGTGGAATAAAATCCCGGTATATGTGAGGCAGAGCACCTCGCTGGCCTTGTTCAAGAGAAATCTTGACCAATGGATGGGAGATCGCAGATATACCCCAGGGATTACCTCAGTGTCACTGCTCAACAGAGGCACAGCAAAATAATGGGTATAGTTCCCAATACTAAAGGGGTGGCGTAAGCCACAAAACTATGGGCTAGGCTTGTAAATGCCCTCGGGCAGATAGCCTAGTATGAACCTATGAACCTATGAACCTATGAACTTCTCACCATAATTCTCAACCTCTTAGCACAAAAAAACTTGGGCAAAGCCAATAATGGGGGAATACAGAGCCAAATAGGTACAAATTTCAAATACTGATCTTATAAACTTAGAACATTGCTAGAATAAAAGGTTTTGTTACCATTTATTTTCTGAAGAATATGAAGTCTGAAATTCAAATGCCTGTCATTATTTAATGGATTCACCCTTCACAGATTTTATGAGGAACAGATTAAAAATATGGCAGAAATTCACAAGTGGTGGTGGCTACAGAACCAGTAGAACAAAAAATCTTTTGTGTTGTTTCCTTTAAATAATCTACATAAAGAGTACCTGGCATCAACTACCTTCTACACATTAAGCATTGCACCAATAGTATGCACATTCTACAACTACAAAACAGGAAAATGCTCTTAATGTTAATAGTGCTAAACATGCATATATAGCACTTACAAAAAGTGGGCTTTCTAAACATGAACAAAGATGAAAACTTTAAACACTTCAAAGACATTGGTATTACACCATATGTTGCCATATCTGCAGCACTGTTTTTAAACAGAACCACAAACAAATGTCTAAGAATTCATAGGAAAGCAATTACGTTTTGTAATGAAAATTGGGTGCCTGAACAGAATTTCAGCCTTCCTGCTGAAACTTCAAGTGTCCTTCACTTTGCAACAACAAATGATTAACTACTTAAAAGGAATGGCTATCCAGCCTAGCAATTTCTAATGGTCATTAGCTTGGCCTGTCTCTGATAAAACACCACTTCCCTGCATCTCATGCACTGTTCAGACTAGATGATCTTGTCTAATGAAGTTATAAAACTGCTGCATGCAATAAAGAAAATCCTTCACTAACAGCAACCAATTCAGAAAAAAAAAAAAAAAAAAGATTTAAGGAGAATTTTCTAGGTATGCTACCATGTAAACCCCCCAAACAAACTGTAGCTAGGCTAGGAAAAGAAATATATTAACACACATACACACTCTTTACGATAACTGCTTGCAGCATGACAACAGCCATGAATCAAAAAGATTTACTGCGATGACTGCCTGCAGCATTTAAACATATCCAAAACACACACACACACACACACACACACTCTACTACTTGTTTCAGCATTTGAACATATCCAAAACACACACACTCCTTACCTTAACAGATATCCAAAGCAATGTTCTCCTCCACAATGATAACTGCTTGCAGCATTCTCCAACAGCCATGAATCAAAAAGATATCCAAAATGAAGTTTTCTGCAATAATAACTACTGTTTGCAGCATTTAAACATATCCAGATTCCAAAACAACATTGTCCAATGATAACTGTTCTTGCCCACTTGCAGCATTTGAACAGCCTTGAGCGCCCAGCTGGAAATGTGTTCAGAGGTGAATTCCAATAAGCTGGTAGCACCGACAGCATTGACATCATTGTGCAAGTGATGATGTCAGCCAAAACAGCGTGAAAATTAAAAACAAAGTGGAAAAACAAATCAGAAATGAAGGGGTGCCACTCAGGAATCATGGCACCCCATCATTTGGATCCCAAAACTCGTCAAAAACTGAGTAATTTGGGACGGTTGAGAGGTATGCTCCAGATCCCCAGTAAGACTAACCACTGGCACCGGTATAGGGTTGAGGGTTGAGATCTCAACTGAGTGGCCAAGCTAAGATCACCAGCACCCTCTCTGTCCAACCAGTGCTTTGGGCCCACACACACACACACACACACACACACACACACACACACACACACACACACACACACACACACACACACACACACTTTGAGATTTGATTTATATACAAGCACACACACACTCCTGGAAAAGGCTGGCACAGGTTTACTAGCTATGCCCCCCTCTTCCCAGACTATAAGTTAGTTCCAGCTGCCACTAGCCAACTCTTTATCAGCTACTCTAAGGCCCTCAACAAAGTGTGTCCAATCTTACTGTGTAATGTTACTATTAATACAAATGGTTGTCTGAGCAAGAGCAAGGCTAATCAAGAATGGGCTGTACAGTGTCACCAAATATTTATGAAAGTACACTAACAGCTTAAATATGTCTCACAAATATCAGCCACAAAGATAGGTTTACATATATTTAATAATAAATAATAAAAGAACAAGACAATACTCAGTAAATCCAATATATTTACTTCAGAGTTCATAATCACAGGAAATATTTAAAACAGCATTGCAAGACAGTCTTAAATAAAAGAAACCATCTGAACTAATCTTTACTATATTCCTATTTGAATATATCTAGAAAGAGTTACTATGCCCTAAGAAATTACTGACAGAGCAAGGCAAGTGCAGATGGTGAGATAAAAGATAAAACATTTAATCATCACATGTTCTACTTAGTCAACAGCCATTGTCTGTTGTCATATTATTTTATAGTTGATATTTTACATTTTACATGTTTCACTCTGTAAGTGTTTTTTAGACATTTTGAACAACATTTATGTTTTATGTGTTTTTGATATTCACTATCTTGTACAATGAGTTTTTAAATAGATAATATTATTTTTTTTAAAATACTACTACAGTACTTAGCTTGCTTTAGCTTGCTTGATTGGTTTCATTGACTTTTTTGCACTAATTATATTTACTAATCAATCATGTGACTTTGAAGGGGCTATTTAATGTTGCTACCAGCAGTTAATTTTGACTTGATAAAGCTCGGTATCTAGCCAAGCGAAAGCGCTTGTTTTACTGAATAAAAGTTATATTTCACTTGATTTCATTTGGGTTGTTATCCTCGCCTGATTTTTTGTTCTTTGGCTTGGTCGTTTTGGATTTATCTATTTCGCAGATGGTGAGATGATGAGTGGATTTTCCCAGGTCCAAGACAAAATACAAAATGCACAGTCTCTCTCTGAGAGAGTTCTTAAATTAATATCAAATATTACTACTGGATAAGCTTGGATGACATCATTTTTTGTCATCTGACTTCAGGTCCCAGGCTAAACCCACTTTTGTCAGAAACTAACAGAATTTAACGTCTCTGTGTAAAAAATACATATTTCTCAGATGTTTGCAGATCCTGAAAGTAGTAAAACAATAAAACACTTACAAAGCAATGCAGAAGGCACCCTATTTCTAGACCTCCTCTCTCCTTGCTGCACATTGAAACTAACTTGTATAACACAATCGTAAAACAATTTAATTCCAACTTATTTCCTTGATGTTTTGCAAGTCAGTTCTGTATGTTCCAATGTCTACTATTAAAACATACATTTGCACAGGTATATTGTTTTTTTCCAGTAGGGTACACTGTGGAAACATTTTAGCTCAATTCTTTACACACACTTCTGTATAAAACACATCAATATTCACAAATGACATAGAATTATTTACAAAATTCCAAATAGCTGTGCTAGCAGTATCTCCTTCTGTTATATTTCTATATGGATCATCTTAATATTCACAAATGACATAAATATTTACAAAATTCCAGCTAGCTGAGCTGGCAGTATTTTCCTTGTGTCACCCCCTTGAAAACTCAAGCTAGTTTTTCAAGTGACCCTTGAGAAATGTTGCTTGAGAGGGTTGACTGTCTGGGAATACCTTACCTCATTCCCTGTCTTGAGATTCCAGCTGCCTTGAGATTGCTAACCCCAGTACAGTACTGCACTATCCTATCATATGCCTACAATCCTAGGTTCCACCATAGTAACTTGGGATTTGGATGGCTGGCTCCATGTAGCCATAGATTCCCCTCAGCCTCCTCCTGCCTTGTACTGCAAATATTTAGCAAAATGGTCTCCCTATCATGGTAAGGTTTCATCATGTAACATGGTACAATTTATGCCCCTGACACCTTCCTAGCAGTTCTACCATGTAGTTAACATTGCTGACCTTCCTTACCACCTTGCAGGGTCACTCCCAAGCTGCCTGCTGCTTGTTGTGTCTGACAGGAATGAGAACAATTACCTGCTGCCTTACAGCATACTATCTAGCTTCAGTATTCCTGTCATACCAGACCTTTTCTGCTCTTTGGGCTTCTGTCAGGTTCCCCTGAGCCAATCCCATGAGTTCTGTAAGCCTTTTCCTAAGGTTTAGGACATATGCCACAACAGACACTTTGTGGGATTCACACTCACCCTCCCACTCATCTGGAATCAAATCTAGAGGTCCCTTCACTCTATGCCCATGCAGCAACTTAAAGGGTGAAAAACCTGTGGATTCCTAGGGAGCCTCTCTGTAAGCAAACAACAGATGTGGCAAATATGTGTCCCACTTCCTCTTGAACTGGTCTGCAAATGCACATAGCATCATCTTGATTGTGGAGTTTTACCTCTCAACAAGACCATTAGCCTGAGGATGGTAGGGGGTGGTCTTTAGGTGCTTCACCCCACAGTGCTTCCACAGACAAGCCAGCAAGTCTGGCATGAAATTAGCACCTCTGTCAGTCAATATTTTTTTGGGGGGGAACCTACTCTGCTGAAAATCTCTAACAAAGCATTTGACACCTTGTCTGCCTCAATGAAAGACAGAGACACTGCCTCAGGGCATCTAGTAGCATAATCTACTACCAGTAGGATATACTTTTTCACTGTGGAACATGGGGTACTCAGAGGCCACAAAATATCAATAGCTACCTTCTGAAATGGCTGCTGCATCACAAGCAAAGGAATCAAATGACTTTCACCTTGTCTTCTGCCTTGCCTACCTTTTGGCACTGCTCACACATCCTGCAGTACACTGTTACATCTCTGGAAATCCCATGCCAATAAAAGTTCTACATAATATGTTTCTTTGTATGTTTTATGGCCATATGACCTGCAAGGGGAATATCATAGGCTATGACTAGAAGCGCCAGACAGAATGCTCTGGGCACTACCAACTGCTGTATTCTCTCACCCTCTACCCTCCCTCAGGGGTCCACTCTCTATACAATAACCCCTTGTTCCAGTATACAGATTCCCCTTCCCTTGAGAGTGAGGTGCCTCACTACCTACCTCCCTCAGGCCTTTTAATGTAGGGTCTGAGAGCTGAGCCTGTCTCAACTCTCTCTTTGTAATCCTTCCCAGCTCCCCTTATACAGGAAGTCTGGTATCCTCTGACAGCGGTGCCTCACTGAGCCTAGGTACTACTATTCACCTCTGCCCTTCACGTCACTCTGTCCAATGGAACATCAGTACCTACAAGCACCTGTGGTTAACCTTCAGTCTCTCTGCTACAGGGTATCTCCCTCCCTGAAGTAACCACCTCATCAGTCTTGGCTGCAAGTGCGCGGTCTATCTGGGTCTCCCACCAGGCTACCAGACCGACTTGCTTGTCTCAAAGCCCAACTGCATGTAACTATGCATACAAGGTACTGCATTATCAAAATCATTCGCTATCAGGACATCTGCAGGGATATTCTCAAACACACCCACTTGCTGGCTTCCTTTTCGACCCCTCAGTCAAGGTGAACCCTTGCAAAGATATTTGGAATGGGGTCCCTCCTATAGCGCTGACAGAAAAGACTACCCAAGCAAGTAGTGCTCCTCTGTAACCATTGCAGTCTTCAGAATGGTTAGGCCAGAGGCTGTGTCTCTCTTAGAAATGGCCTCTTTCCCATCCATTAAGATAGGATATAACCTTGTGTGGTAGTTTTGCACCCTTGTTGTCTCAAGACAACTTACCGCTGGCATTTTGTCATTCCCATTTACTGGCTCTCCCATCTTTTGTTCTGTACCTTGCCTCCATGGACATCTATATGCTACATGGCCCCACTGGTTGCATTTAAAACATTTAATCCTTGGTCCTGGATGTGTACCTGGACTAGTGGTTTCCCCTGCTACTGATGGACTCTATTGGGGCAGTCTTGGCTGGCCACCATGGGTTCCCTTAGACCCTTGAGCAGCACTGAGTGTCCCTTTCCTGTGCAGTGATGCCCTGCTTGCTAGGTATAGGTCTCACTTCTTCCACACTCATGTGCAGTATTGCATAGTCTATTAGCTAACCAGATTCTCATGTCCTCAGGCAAAGTGCTAAGGGCTTGTTCCCTCAACAAAAGGTCTGCCAGCTCTTCAAAAGTGGTAACCTGACATCCACTCACCCACCTATAAAAATAATTGCTTAGTTCAGCAAGTTATTTACAAACACTTTCATCTGCCGTGTGTGTATGCTCACAAAACATTTTTCCTAAAAGCTTCAGTTGTTAACTTAAAGCATTCTAAAAGACAGTTCTTTGCAATATTATAAATTAAGCAATCAGTACCAGACAATTTAGAAATAGCTGTTACACCTTTACCATAGAGTAAGGGGTTCAGGAACCATACCCAGAGCCCTTGGTCAACATCATACTGTTTACATACCCTGTCAAAAATATGAATGAAACTATCAAAATTATCCCCCTCTGTAAATTGTGGAAGAAATTTACTGACCTTTGTTGCTTCTGGTGTTCAGTTACTCCTTTCTCCATTTCATGTTGTCTCTGCCTCTCCTTCTCCTCTGCCTATAGACATCTCAGTTTCTCATTTTCCTCAGCCTCTAGACATCTCAATCTCTCTGCTGCTTCTATTTCCAAATGCTTGGCCTCCAGCTCAAGTCTCTTTAACTCCATATGGATGTTGTCCCCTCTGGAAAGGTTGTCTGTCCTCCTGATTGCTGGTCTGTGATGCAGTTGTGCCCAAAGCTATAACCATTTCTGCCTTACTCAGGTTGGCATGCACCAGTCCTTTAGCCTGGCACATCTCAGCCAACGGGCTCTTTGTCAGCTTGGCATACTCTTCTGCTGACAAGCTTGCCTACTCTCACTAAATAAGCTAACAAAAAAAATTAAATAACTGCGATGTGAAACTCTGAATGTTCACTGTGTAGCTGATTGAGAACACAAGCACCTTCAGTGACCACTGTACACAGGCTACAGGAATTCAATATCCACACCACTACAAGCCAATCAATATGTGATGTGGCTATCCTACCACTGTCAACCAATTAATATGTGATGTGGAAATCCCACCACTGTCCACCAATTAATATGTGATGCCCCTGCACTGGCCCAGTAATCAAGGAGCCTCAATCCTTACCACTGGCAACAGCTAGGGGACAAACACACTGGGAGGAGGACAAGTATGCACACAGTAAAGCGCAATTTCCCTTAAGATCACATAGAGATCACAGTCAGTCTGGGGCTGGTTTCCCCCTCTTTCTCCAGATCCCAATTAAGACTCCCCACTGGCACAGCTATAGGGATGAGATCTCAGTTGAGTGGCCAAGCTAAGACCTCCAGCACCCTATCTGTCCAACCAGCTCTTTGTGTCCCTGCCCAAGTAGCTGACACACACACACTTTGAGATTTGATTTATATACAAATGCATGGGTCTATATTAGATCAGCAAACGCTTAAAAAAACAAATGCTGATTGATCAAACTTATGTGAGCGAATGTTTAAAATATCAAAGCAACAGAAACCCAATTTTTTTCCCAGGGAAAGAATTTGGTTGTTCGTTTCTGTTGCTTCGGTATTTTCAGTGCTATGGTGGAAAGTTACAGGTCGGATTCAGGTAAGTGTGTGATTGTGTGGATGTGAGTGTTAAGGAGGGTTAGGTGAGTTAGGGTTAAGGAGCGGCTCAGGTGAGTGTGCAATAGTGATGGACCTTAGGGTTAGGGTTTAGGTAAGTGGATATTTAGTGGTGTGTGTATAGTTTAGTGTAGGGTTAGGTGTCAGCTTTTAGGTATACGTGTGTGGATTGCTGTTTGTTTGGTGTGCTTATGTTGTGTGTATGTGTTTTGGATCAGCAATTTTTTCCCTAGGAAAAAAATTGCTGATCTGACAGTTTGAGATTATAAGCTTTCTCTTACATAAGTTCGATCAAGCAATATTCGCTTTTTTAAGCATTCGCTGATCTAATATAGACCCAAATGCACACACTCCTGGGAAAGGCTGGCACAGGTTTACTAGCTATGCCCCCTTCTGCCCAGACTATAAGGCAGTTCCATCTGCCACCAGCCTACTTTTTATCAGCTACTCTAAGGCCCTTAACAAAGGGTTCCCAATCCGACTATGTAATGTTACTATAAATCCAAATGGCAGTCTGACCAAGAGCAAGGTATTTAGGAGTGGCCTGTACACTGTAACCAAATAGATATGCAAGTACTCTAAGAGCTTAAATATGTCTCAAACATATCATCCACAAAGATAGGTTTAAATATATTTAATAACAAATGATAAAAAAAAACAAGACAATACTCAGTAAATCCAACACAATTACTTCAGGGTTCAAAATCACAGAAAGTATTTAAAACAACATTGCCAGACAGTCTCAAATAAATAAAGAAAACATCCAAACTGATCTTTACCATAATGCTATCTGAGTCTAAAAAGCGTTACTATGCCCTAATAAGTTACTTACATGGCAAGGCAATTGTAGATGGTGATGATGATGAGTGGATATTCCCAGGCCAAAACAAAATACAAAATGCACAGTCTATCTCTGAGAGAGTTCTTAAATTATTATCAAATATTACTGCTGGGTTAGCTTTGATGACATCACTTTTGTCACCTGACTTCAGTTCCCAGGTTAAACCCTCTTTTGTCAAAAGCTAACAGAATTTAACATCTCTGTGTGAAAAATGCATATCTCTCAGATCTTTGCATATCCTGAAAGTCATAAAACAATAAAAGACTTACAAAAAATGCAGAAGGCACTCTAGTTCTAGACATCATGTCTGCTTGCTGCATTGAAACTAACTTTTATAACACAATTGTAAAATGACTTAATTTCAACTTATTTTCTTGAAGTTTTGCAAGTTAACTCTCTATGTTTTAGTTTCTACTAATAAAACATATACTTGCACAATTATATAGTTTATATACATTTCTGTTCTTTTTCTGTAGGGTACAGTATGGTTACATTTTAGCTCAGTACTTTACACATGGTTCTGTATTAATCATATCAATATCCACAAATGATACAGAATTATTTACAAAATTACAGATAGCTGTGCTGGCAGTATCTCCTTCCATTACATTTCTATATAGTTTATATTAATATTCACAAATTACATAATTGTTTACAAAATTCCAGCTAGCTGGGCTGGCAGTATTCCCTTGTGTCACAATATGCAATAAAAATTTACTTTTATTTCATTTTTTTTAAATAAGCTCACAAAACTTAAGACCCAAATGAACGAGAGAGATGGCACAGCGAAATATAAAATTATAATCATTTATGTTATACAAAATTAAATAAATGTACCTGACTATCCTTTAATTTTCTATGTTCCATCTCTCCTGTATGTTAAAAGCCTCCAGGTTTCCTTCTTTTCCTTTTTTTTTTTTAGTTAAAAAAAAAAAAGCAACGGATATATTCCTTTCTCCATTGCTTCCTTCACACAACACTGGTGTACTGCAAAATCGTGGGAATGCAAGTCCCATATGCATAAGCAGTACATTAGCAACACTCCAGGAAATCAAGGGGAAAGTGAAAGAGCACCACGGTGTCATTATAAAAAGACATTATTTAAGAAAAGATATTTTTTTCTTAAATAATGTCATTGTATAATAGCCATAACCGACTCTGTGGTGTGGTATATTGAAGATTTACCCATGGTTGCGTTTATTTAATCACTCTGACTTCACTCTCATGATGAAACCACACCAGCCATGGGTAAATCTTCAATATACCACACCCACATTGTCAGTTATTGTTATAATAACTAACAGTAGTTTAGAATGCAATTCACTGTCTTTTGCTTATTATCAAACATATTTGCATATGATCCAAAATATTATGATTATTTACTTTTAGGCAGAAAGAAGTAATCTGGACAGTTCTTAGAATTTTCAGAACTCAAGCTGCATCACAAAAGTGCTCATGACTCTAAACTGTTTCAAGCTGGGTTTCATGATAAGGGCTTGAAAATAAACAGGGCATCTGTTACAGTTCACGTAAAAACACCAACAAGTGAATCCAAGCTGCCTCCACACCAAACACCAATCCCTCAAACCCCTACAAATCACCAAAAAAACAACAAAAACATCTCAAAGTATCCCAACCACCAAGAAGCCATTGCACTCAAAGAAATAGCATTTAATGATTCATCAAGCACTATTTGTATGAGATGTTTAACAAAAAGCAGGCTGTCATTTTTAAAGGAGGCATAGCATATACATTTTAAAAGAGTGGCGTGTAATCCAGGATTAACTTGTAAAAGTTTGTTACTCTAATCGTTTGATACCATTCCAGTAGTATATTTTATATACATAAAAGTCTATATTTTTTATACTTTGTTTATAATATACGATGTCTTTCCTGGGTGCTATTGCATGTCAAGTTTACTATCAGTAGCACATTACTGGACCATTTTAAGAACCCAGAATGCAACTTAACATACCTCTTTAGTGTCAGTTGTTCCATTTTGTATTATATTTAATAATACATTACTCAGCTATGCCAAGATATCAGAAACTGTGCCACCTAACACAAGTTTCATCATAATAATGATTAACTTTTAATAAGATTAAAGTTTAACCTTTTAAAGTCTAAATGAAAATAAGTGGCTTTAATTTCATATATAGCTAAAAGAATTAAACTCTAACATTTTAAAAAGGGAACTAGTTGCTGTCAGTTCAAGAGCCTATCCCATTTCCATCCTCATAAACAATTCATTAAGTGAATCTACAGTTTTCTCTCTGTGGAAATAATTCTATACAATACCTCTCCACAAGGGTGGAAATTGTCACAAAAAATACTGGCAGCACTGAAACAAACTGTAGGAAAGAAATGGCTTTTAGTGTAAAAAACATTAATCAACGCTTTTGTCACAAGACTTCTTCAGAAGAACAAATACTAATTCCATGCAAATGGTTTATATAGTTTAAAACATCAAATCAAACTGAAAATTCACATTACATGATAAAACAATAAATTAACCAATAATTAACCACTAATATGGTTGACATAATAAAAAAACATGTTGAATACCTATGACAACATATAAAAACATTTTGACAGTTTTAAATATCTTTTTTTTTTTAAGGTGGAAACAGTACTAAATTTTCTAACTATTGGCCTATAGCTGTACTATCTCCTCTCTCAAAGATTCTTGAAAAATGCATTCATAAACAACTCTTAGACTATCTCATCCAAGAAAATCTACCCTCACCCACACAATATAGCTTCTCTGCCCACCACAGTACCACAACAGCTTTTATTTCCTTTAGACACTTTATCACCATAGTTAGAGACAATAACAAGTTGGTATCCTGACTTTTTCTAGAACTCACAATAGCTTTTGACATTGCCTCTCACCCTAATCTCCTTTCCAAACTTTCTCACCTTAATCTTTTAACTACTACTATTTCCTGGTTCAAAAGCTATCTTTCCAACAGACAATAAGCTGTTAAGTGGCTTTCCTCTTTATCCCTCTTCCTCGCCATCACGATGGGAGTCCTTCAAGGATCAGTACTTGGTCCCTTACTTTTCAACATATTTATTAACCACTTGTACACCTCCTGTCCACAATCATCCCTTATATAGTATGCCAAATGACTCCATAATCATCACCACTTCTGATACCCTCTCTAACTTACATACCCTTACACAAAAATCATTCAACCTTATTGCAATATGGCTCCCCAATAATCAAAGACAAATTTGCTGGGATAAAAAGAGTGAAATTTTAATTTAGCAAACAAGTGTTTCTCAGGGTAAGTAAACATTTGTCCAGCATCAGGGAATATGCCCCTTTCCCCACTGTAGTGTAATCTCAGAGTTGTTATATAGAGTTAAAGGGGTATTGGGTGTACAGCCCCCCACCTGGGTGGGTTTGATACATTGCATTGTGCTTTTTCTAAACTGTTGGGAAAGTGTTTACGTACCCTGAGAAACACTTTACCGTTTGGTAAATTAGTTTCATTCTTTTCATCTTGGCAAACTCATCTTTGGTTATTTCAGATTTCGGCCCTGTGAAGTAGATCCATATACATTTATATATATATAGGTTCATAGGTGTGCACTAGATTAATGGCCCTGGAGCCTTTACAAGCCTAGCCCATAGGATTACCCTGGCATTATGCCACTGGGCCTTAGATCCCAGTACCTTTGTCAGGTAGAGCCACTGGATTGATTCCCTGGGTGAATTTTCTATTTCCCATCCACTCAACAAGATTTCTCCTGAAGAGGCCCAGTGAGGTGCTCTATTTGACATGTATGGGAAGTCTATTCCATAGCAGAGGCTGTCTCTGGGTTATGAACCGGTCCCTTCAGCATGTTCTGTTGATTGTGGCAATGAGGTTGAGGTATCTGGAGCATGTGGTGTGGAGGGATTGGGATTTCTTTAAATATACCATTTCTAATAGAACTGGGTCAGATATGGCTTTGGAAGTCAATTAGAGATTGCCTCTAAGGAGGCAAAATGAGAATGATAATAGTTGGGGTTTTCTGAATCTGTCCGTATAGAACAAGTCTTTAAGGCCTAGGATCCTCTTTGTGAGGTACTTTTGCAGCCTCTCCAGTTGTTGCATGTGTCTAGAGAGATACATGCGAAATGGGGCATTGTACTCGATGACTGGCCTAATGAGGGAAAGTAGAGGGAGACAATGACCTCTTTCTTCCGGGATGAAAAACCTTTAGTAATGAGATGTGCCACATAGAAGGACTTTCTGACCAAGTAGCAATGTATTGGTCAAAAGAGAGGTTGCTGTTAACCTGTGTTCTCAGATATCCTATAACACATTCTGTGTTCAGTGGGCTAGCATCGATGTGGTAATTCATGGGAATCGGGTTTTTCCCAAAGGGGATGACGACACATTTTTTGGCATTTAGCTAAAAGCCATGGTTCTGACACCAGTCGTTGGTCTCATTGATGCCTTTCTGTAGAATGTCAGCATCACTTGGGGAATAAATAATAGCTCTCAACTTTCAATCATTGCAAACTTTGTCAGCCAGAGTCCCTTTGTGTTGGCTTGGACTTCAGAGAAGTAGATGCCAAACAGGATCCAGGACTGAACCCTGTGGGACTCCACTCATGACTGGTTGGCAGTCTGACTTGGAGTCAGCTACTTTCACACTGTAGGTTCTATCTGTGAGCCAGTTTGCAACCTACCTAGTGATATAGGGGTTGATGCCTAGCTTAGTGAGTTTTTCTATGATTCCTGAGTTGGGAATGGTGACAAAGGCCTTGGCCAGATCAAGGTAGGCTGTATGAACCACCTTGCCTTCATTCACAGCTCTGGGAAATGACTCAAAGAAATCAACCAGGTTGAGCAGGAATGATCGACCCTTTACAAAACCAAACTGTGTGGGATCCTGAGTTTGGGGATTCCCTGTATCCTTGTTTATTAGGTCCATGATGATGCATTCCATAGCTTTGCATATCAGACTCGTCAGGCTAATGGGGTGATAGTTTCCTGGGTCTGTTATCACTCCTCCTTTGTGGAGAGGGATGATGCCAAATAATCGGGCAAACTACTTTTCGCAAAAAATGCATTTTTTTCAAAAGGCAACTAAGTGAACAGCAATGGGGGCTGTTGCTTAGATTTCAGCACAGCGGGGATAAGGGAATATTCTCTTTTCCCCACTGTAGTGCAATCCTGTAATGATAATATAAAATTAGCAGGGTTGTGCGGGGTGTGGTTAGTGTTTTTTTTTTTTTTTTTTGGTTTATTTGTCTTTCGCGAAAGTGGATTTTCGAAAAAATGCACTTTCACAAAAAAGAGTTAACCTGTTTACATTTCACTGAAACATAATTTCAATGTGTCAAAATAGAGCCATATATAGATATATCTATCTATATATATATATATATATATATATATATATATATATATATATATATATATATATAAGTACACACACTACCCATCCTCCAAATGTGTATATACCAACTCCATGGTAGCTCCAATTTGTTGAAGGGAGAGATCTCCCAAAACAAATGAGTCATTACTGGTGCAAATGTAGAAATCACACAAGCAACGGTTTTCTGTGGAAAACAGTGTTCAGAATTATTACTTTTATCTTTTTTTCCTTAGTGCTACTAACACTTGGCAACTATAGGAGAGCTGGAGAGAACATCTTGCTTACTTTCTTAGGAGGAAGCTTAAATTTGGCAATTTGGGGCAAAAGAATGTTCAAAATATAACAATCAGTATAAAATATATCACACTGCATTGAAAATATAAATTATTATTACTGGAAGAAAGGGTAATGTAGTACAGAGTATTTATAACTTTAAATGCTATTGCTACCTTCATGGAATTGTATGTCGTGGTTCACATTGTTTTGAGAAGTTTCATAAATTCATTCAATAAATGCCACACTGAGACTAGAAGTTGATTGGCGAGTTATATATTTTTAATAGAATATTATGAGAAACCTCATCATGTTACAGTTTATTCCATGTCACAAAATCTAAAGAACCTTGCCTCAGTGACTTCTCTGCCTGCTCCTAGTGAGCAAATTTGTTCTGCAGAGGGGAAATTGAGTTCTACTGACCATTCTGTTTCATATGAGAAACCCAATCGAGCCATCCATTCCCATGTTATGAGAGATGGATGGCAGGTAGCCAGATGGCTTGCAAGTCATGCAGAGTGTCATAATGTTCCCTCCCAGAAGGTGACACAGTAACTCATAGTACTTGCCTGTCTAGGGAACAGACATGCAATTTCCATGCAAACTTATTTCCCCCTGCTCTGAGGTGTATATGTACTGCTAGCAGTGTGATCTTTCTGACTTTTTTTCTCAGGTGAATTTTCATGCAAGTGGCCAAACATCCTCTGCCATAAAGAGGGAAGATAAGCTGGTGTTGACTATTCAGTCCCACCCTCCCTACCCTTTCTCTTCAGGTGCTTTATCCTCTAATCAAGCTCAGGTTGCATAGCAAAGAATATTTTCCTTCTATTCTACTAAAACAGGGCACATGTTACAGTTTTGATATTTAACTCTCAACATTAGTAATATTTAAATTACTCATAAATATATATTTCCCATCTTCCCAGTTTGAACCGTACTGTTTAATCAGACTTTACTTCCTCACATGCTTATATATAGTAATAATTTCTAGTGATTCTCCATCCTTGCCTTGGATTTGTAAGACAGTATATCATAAAACAATTTTAACAACTTTCGCTATGCAATTCTTTTACCACCCTTACAGTTTAGATCATTATTGCTTGCAGCTGTAGTGGGATAGGTGGACTGGACACTCTAAATTGACCATAGGTGTGAGTGGGTGTTTGAGTGTATGGTATGGAATAACTACTATGGCAGGTCTAGCCACCCCGTGGTGTAAACCTTGAATCTTGATGATTGTCACTGTTGAAGAGACACCCTGACTCCATGTGTAAAAATAGGAAAGATATATTGGGAGTGGAGGGAGGGATATATGGATGGAGCCGTACTGAGATTTACAGTTTAGTATTATGTACACAGTGAAATTATTTCACAATTCTTTTTTTCTGGCCATAAAAGTCAATAAAATGTTCATCTATCTATCTATCTATCTATCTATCTATCTATCTATCTATCTATCTATCTTTCAATGTGGATCTAGATCATTCTTTAAAAGATGACAAAATAGCTGTATCCACAACAAGGAAAATAAAAGCATCTTAACAAAACACAGATTTGATGAATGTGCAGAGAAAAAAATGGTACAAATTTCCAGTCTTTCATATAAGTACATTAGCCTCATGTAAGATATACCTTTCTCTCACAATACTAATCCTAAGCCTAATGCTGTCAACTTAACTTAAAAGGTAAACTTAAAGCTAAATGTAACCCCAAATTTAACCCTGACACTAATGTTACTGACCTGTGCATATATATATATATATATATATATATATATATATATATATATATATATATATATATATATATATATATATATATATATATATATATATAGGTTTGAATCTCACAAGGGATAACTGACTAGGCTTAAAATGGCTCGCAAGGGCAGTTAGCTTAATACTAATCTATGAACCTAATATATGAATCTATATGACATTTGCACAAATACAATTGAACTCTGACAATTGCCCTAACTTTCTTTCAACCATATTCATAAAGTACAAGTATCATATTCTCTTTATCTATTGTCATGCAGTTTTCCGAAACTTTTGCATCAAATTTAAAAGTATAAGTTGACATATATACTTCTTAAGTCTTTCCAAAATTAATATTTTTGAATGTACCAAAATGATTTGTAAAAGTCTGCCTTGAGATTACAGCTATTTAAGGAAGACCCCAGGGCTGTTAGCCAGATGTTTGTAACTTGTGTATAAGAAGCAGTGAAAGAATTGATAAGACTGTGCTGTACTGGAATTAACTGGAAACAACTGAAATGAGACTGAAACTAAAGTCTTTGGGCAGGATTCACGAAGCCTCCGTGTAAGAGATACAAGGCTTACACGGAGGCTGCAGTTAAACGGTGTGACGTCAGCATGTCATGCATATGCATGAGGGCATGCTGAATCACACCTAAGGCTAACATGGTCCGTGGAAGACAGTAGGGGGCGTGTCCGTAGGCCGAGCCCTGCAAGCGGATATGCCCCCAGAGGAGTAAAAGTGCTCAAAGTAAACACCCACGACAGAGTCCATGTAAATGTGAATAAACACAACACAACACATGCCCCCACAGACTATGAACATAAAATATATAAATGAACATGTTATATATTTTTTTAAATTGTAAAGATGTTTGCCCGTGAGTGCGCTTGTTTGCGCGGGCGTGCCCGTAGCTTAGCCACAGTTAGCAGTCAGTGGAAAAGCATATAAGAACTAAATATGCAAAGTAAGCCAAGAAGCAATAGCATAGTGGTAGAGACATCAGCTAAAGAGCAGGCAGTCATGGTTCGAGCCCCCACAACATCAATTTTTATATTTAGTAAAATAAGCAAGAAACAAGTCCCTGACAAATATGTACACATATAAAATGATATTCTATGTAAAATGTAATGAAATAGGCCATTTATTTTGAAGAAATGTGAGATAACAAAACAATAAAAAATGCCAGATGTGCATATAGCTGAGCTACATTTTAACAAGGTGAGTGCATCTGCCCGTAGGTGAGCAGTGGTTTAACAGGTGTAAAATGAGTGCCTGTAGGTGAGCAGTGGTTTAACACACTGAAACTGTGTGCCCCTAGCTGAGCTGAGTGTAATATGCGTGCTTACAGCCAAATGAAGTGTAAACCAGTGTACCCCATTTGCGCAGAGCTGCGCACCGCGCCAACAAGCTAACCGACGGGCAACATTGAGCAAGCTGTAACAAAACTGCCTTTACACAGACACACCCCCTAGCCTGTCTAGACAGTCATAAAATATAAAAAGCAGTGGCCAGGTTTGAACCCAGGATACCATGCACCATAGTCAAGGTACTGAACCACTAAGCCACACCAGCTGTACTTAGATATGCAGTAATAGCAAATATATAGGAATGAATAGAAAGTGGAGCATGACAAAGCAGGTTTTGTGAAGTTGATACAATTCCAAAATGGCCAGTCAAAGATAAGTGTGGGAAAAACGACATATATAAGCCCCATAGGCGGGAATACACAGCATAAACGATTGTAGAACTAACTTGCAGCCAGAATGTCAGGAGTAGGCGAGGGTAGTTGCTTTCGAGCACAGAGGTGGGGTGTTGAGGAGTCCAGATACATGGTCTGGCTCCTAGTCCACAATCATGAGGCCCAACTCATGCAGGGCCAGGTCCTGTGGGGAGCATATAGGGCTGAGGGGTGGGACCGGTTGGCTCATGATCTCACCAGTGCCACAGGGATTCCAAGGACTGGTGCGCAGGTCTGTTACCACCATGCGGACCTGAAGAGACGTAAGCAGGACCAATTGAACCTTTGGATCCAGGAGGCCCGGCAAATGCCCAACGCCCCACTACTGAGTAAGTTACATTTAATTATGTATGTAAGAAATTAAACTAGCTGATATTATGGAGATGTGTATTCCAATATTACTTCATTTATATTACAGCTGCAGGTGTCCATTATGCGAACCGCAGAGCCTATGGCGATAGGCTGGTGCGGTTGCACCACTAGGCAGGTCAGTAATCCAATCCCAGTAACTGTAAAGAAATATAAAAGTATGACAGTTAGCAAAAGAGTGCAGTGTAGTCACTAAGTAATAGAATGTGCAAGTAACAGTGTAAGTGTGTTTGCAAGTATTGCTTGATTACAAAAGTGTGTTGCAGTCTGTAATTCAAACAGAAAAATGAAAATGTCTGAAATAAAGTCTAAAATAAAGATGCCCCGCCTGTAATATAATAGTACACAACCTGCAGCAGTCTGAAAAGTACAGCTGCAGAAGATGAGCAAATCACATGTGTGAAATATATCCCTGTTGAAATACTGAAACATGACAGAAGTGAGACTGCTGGAAAGGATTGTAATAACTACAGGAAAAACATGTCAATAAAGCCTAGAAGTAAGTACCATCCTGAATAGTAAAATGGAAAAAAGTGAGAGAGTGTGAGAAAGAGTTATGAATCCACCAATAAAGTAGTAATAACCCCTGAATAAAGTATACCGCAGTCAGTACAGAATGAAATGAAAGTAACAAGTAGAACCAAACTGTGAAATGTGTTTAAAGTGTTGCTGCAGCTGGAATGTGTATCCCAAAATCTGGATATGTTGCTCTCAGTCTGCAATATGCAGATAGTATGATTGTCTGACATACCAAACATCCACAATTGTCTATAGTTATATAAAGCAAATGTAGCAGGATGATGTAGCTGAACAAAGCCAGATATGAATGTGTATGAATAACAATAAAATGTATATTGATGTAGCAGTAACAGTCCTATCACCAAATTGAAGTAGTTATCATATAGGAAACTGCAGTTAGAACAGTAGTGTGTATATATCTGCAGCTATTAGAAATGTACAGCATATGTATTGGTATTCGAAGGTGTTAATAATATTTTCTTCACGCCACCCTATAACCACATATAATCCATTCCACGTGAAATTGGTATGTGCAATCAAATTAACACACCTGGACATTTGTCCTGTTGGGTCATAAATATTTGCATGTACGTTGATACATCTGCCCTGTTCATACATCCAAACCTGTTGGCCTGTTGCCATCAATCAACCCTGCATGTTGTTGGACTGTGTATTGCTTTTCAAATTATGCATGTGTTATGCTTGCTGTTCAATGGTGTGAATATCTGGGTGTTTGGTTAATGGGAATACTAATGCATGCTGTTACAACTAATTGTGAATGGTATTGTATGTTACTAACCCAAACTGTCATGACATAATGCAAAACATAGGACGACAGGGAAGGTGGGTTCCAGCGGACCCACCTCTCCCACCTCAGCTGGTGAGTGCACCTGGCACTAGTGCCCAGTCAGAAAATAGTGCGGGTGTGTGCCAGAGTAAGCACTGTTAAGCGGTTGTAAGCGGGTGTGAGCGGAGCTGAACGCCAGTGCGCATGCGGGAGCTCCGCACAAACCAGTGCTAACCCAGTTACAACTGCTTAAAAGTGCCTTAGTCACTCTGATTGACAGGTCCTGTAGTCAGTTCAAAAGCAAAATAAAATCCCACTGTCAGTCCCGAACACAGGACCTTGGAAACACTATTCTGCATGACCTACCACTAAGCCATGACTGTTATACAAGAACATTGTGCTAAAATAAATATATCATGTAATAGTAGGAATGAATGTAAAGGGAATATAGGATGTGTAGTACACAAAGCATGTCATTTATACTTACTGTCAAAACTAGTGGATTTCCATAATAGTAGTGTGCAAAAAGACACAGCCATGCTAGTTGGTAGCTAGTAGGTAATAATGGCAGTTAATGTACATATATAAATGTATGTATATTTACATATATATATATATATATATATATATATATATATATATATATATATATATATATGTGTAGTTGTAGGTGTCAGCATGCATACACACTTACTACAGGAAACAGGAGAGAGGAATGGAGAAATGTGAATCTACAACACAGCCTGAATCATGAGAGAGATACTAACCTTTACACTCACAGAACAGTGTTCACAGCATACCAGCATGGTCCCCGCCCTTACAATCTGAAAGGGCAATGCCTATCTCACATACCCTTTTATAGCACTGTCCTGAAATCAGAGTGAGAACTGCAATCAGTACACAACTGGCTGCATGCAATTAGCAAATGCTGGCTTACAATAGGTGCAGAGGCCATCACATGGACTTATGCAGCTACCTACAAAAGCATCCTGTACTCACACTCCACACATGCAATACTTTCATTGCACTGTCTGGAGGCAGACAGAGAGAGAGAAAGAGAGAGAGAGAGACAGAGAGAGAGAGAGGGAGAGAAAGAAAAAAAAAATTAAGAACACAAACAACAACACACGGTACACAAACTAATTTGAAGCTGTCAGCAGTGTCAGTACCAAGCCGTGCCAGCAGCAGCAGGAAGCTGTAGTAGTGATAACGCAACCAGCTGAGACAAACACAGGTAATGTAAAGTAACAAGTTAATAGTCTGCATACTGTGAACCCTCCATATGTGTCATAGGTCTGTATCTATAGGTATGTCCATGTGATATGTTGTGTGCATGTAGTTCCACCCAAAGGGGATGACTATACATTACATGTCATTCAGTGTTAGGCCATGATCCTGGCACCAGTTTTCCATTGCAGTGAGGCCTGTCTGTAGGATGTGTGTGTCAGCTGGTGTAACGACTATGGCGCTTAGTTTGCAGTCATCTGGGAACTTTGTCATCCACAACCCGCACATGTTTGCTTTTACATCTGAGAAATAAATGCCAAACAAGAGGGGTCCTAGGACAGAGGCCTGTGGGATACCACATGTGACTGGCATTGAGTCTGACAGGGCTCCTACAATATCAATATTATGGATTCTGTATGTCAACCAGTGTGCAACCCATCATGTGACATATGTAGTAACATGTAAGCTAATGAGCTTGTCTATGATGCCTGAGTGGAGTATTGTGTTGAAGGCCTAAGGCAAGTCCAGGTAGGCTGTATGGATTGCGCTGCCCTCATCAATGGCTATAGTGACTGTTTTGAAAGGTCAGCCAGGTTCAAAAGGCAGGATCAGCCCATCACAAAGGCAAACTGGCTGGGAACAAGTGTCTGCAGGTACCCAATATCGCTGTATATGCGTCCCATACTGAATCATTCCATAGCTTTGCAGACCAGGCTGGTTAAGCTTATGGTGCGGTAGTTCCCAGGGTCAGTAGAGGTGCCTCCTTAGTGGAGTGGGACCACTGTTGCTGTATACCAGTGTTCAGGTACATATCCCGTAGTACGGCCAAGGTTAAATATCAGTCTTATATGCGGTTGTATGTCCTCTTGGAGTTCACCTAGCACACATCCAGGGATACCATCAGGTCACATTGATGCTGTGTGTTCTGCTTTGCTGAGGGCAGCCCTCACCTGGACATGTGAGATGATAGGGAGGTTACATTCAGCTGAGATAAGTATTTCTAAGTGTGGGGGAGAAGGAGGGGGGATACGTGCACTGAACCTGTCTGCAAGAATGTTGCCAATATCTGTGTGTTTGGTAAATGTTAAGTAGGTGTGTAGTAACTCAGAGCATATCTGAGGCGTTTGGTCCATATCTGTAACATAACTGAAGAAGGCCTTGTGGTTATCTATAGTGTTTGTGGCCATTCCCCTCCCAGAGTAGGCCATGGATGTTGTTATGAGAGACCGTAGCTTATTACCAGTGCTGACCACAAATGCCTTCCCTTAATGTGAATCTGCTCTGTCCTGCAGTAGCCTCCTTCTATCGTTATACAATCTGCCTTTGGCTGGGGTCCACTGGACAGGATGCCTAACCTTTGTGCATAGGGTCTGGGTTAGAAATGTGTGTGCATGTTCCATGCATTCTTTGGGATGTCCGTGGGAAGCATTTGCAAAGGGGTCAGCATTGTGGGTTGTGGCTTCCACTGGCCCAGTGGGCTGCATGGATACCATCTCAGTCATAACAAGTGAATAACTGTCTAATCACATACATATCAAAGTAGTCTACTGTGCTGGTGGTGGTGGTGGTGGGATATGTATATCCAGGCCGAGTAACTTGTGTCCAGATCACACTAGTGGATGGCGTTCCACATACAGTACCTTGGTATGAACCCCCAGAGTGAGGTTGTGCATTGGACCTGTCGCAGTGTGCTGACCGATGGGGCATGCTACTATGTTGTATGGAATGTGGCAGGTATTGTTGCACAGGTGTTGGCTGAGCACTGATATCTGGCCATGTACTTGTGTATCCACCGAGACACACACATGCTATATATGGGAGTAGTAGTATATCACTACAGTTGAGTATCATGTATAGTATGTGTGCCATATATTGCTGACATAGTCTGCTGATATCCTGTTTGTGTTCTCTTCCAGGGACATGGCACATCAGCGTAATCCTGCCTACTCTGCAGCACAAGATGAGGAGATACACCAGAGCCTGGTGCAGGATTATGACATACTGTTTTCCCGCACCAGCCAGAATCAGCAGGAAAGGGCTGCACTGTGGCAAGACCTTGTCCGTAGGGTAAATTACATTGGCACGCATAATAGGACATATGAGCAGGTACGATATCACTGCAGTGATTTAAACAGAAATGTCCGTCAGCGTGCGTCGGATATCCACAGGCAACAGGTTGTCACAGGAGGTGGGGTGGCCACACACCCCCCCTCACCAGACTGGAGGGGCTACTCCTAAGTGTTGTGGCTCCAGCCCCGGAACATCAACAGCAACACACCTGCATCATGATGGAGGCTGGATCCACACAGCAGCACGACATGGAGCGTGCAGGTAATATGCCATATGTACGCTTGACTGTTCTGTACACTGTTAGTTTATGCATGTGTAAGGTGTGTCCGTGGTATGTAGCTGGAAACATAGTATGTAATTGTGCAGGTGTGATATTGCCAATATCAGCAGCTGACGTGTGAAAGGCAACTGGTGTACTACTGCACTGTATCATATGCAGAATCAATGGCACAGTTGTGCCCACTGACATTAATCTCCTCATTTCTGCAGGTCCCTCCGGTGTTACAGCAAGGCAGCCCATCCATGCTGGTGAGTGTGCTTTAACAATACCTATAATAGTCCTGATAGTGCTAGTAATACTAGTGCAACTCAGTAGTACTCTGTGTGCATACTGCGGGGTGTGCATGTGTGCATGTGTGCATGTGTGCCTGTGTCCACGTGTGCATGTGTGCATGTGTCCACGTGTGCACATGTCCACGTGTGCATGTGTGCATGACTGCATGTGTACCTGTGTCCACGTGTGCATGTGTGCATGTGTGCCTGTGTCCATGTGTGCATGTGTGCATGTGTCCACGTGTGCATGTGTGCATGTGTGCATAAGTGCATCACTGGTAACTGTGTAGACATTGTAAACTGTGTTTCCTGTCTTCCTCCCACAGGTTCTGGTGCTGCTCTGGTGTCCTGCAGCAGGGAACCTGAATCTGGTGCCACAGGTACTGATAATGATGATATCTATGTAATGGCACAGGAAGGTGTGTCAGGGTCCGTCATTGGTCATCCAATTGACAGTACACAGCTGTCAACCCCATCATTGCGCACAGTCATCCTGCCAGTACATCCTATGTCACCATTGTCCCTAGGTGATGGACAGGATACAGTGGGCATTGACCAGGGTAATGTGGTATCTGTGGCACATGCTTCCCCACACAGCAGCCATGGGCAGGGTCCTGCTATGGTACCACACAGACAGTTGCCCATGGGTTCTCGTGGGAGCATCCGTGGGCATACTGCCTCTGGCAGACATGCCTAAAGAGGTCTGTCAACCTCATCTATGTTTTGGGCTGTCATGCAGGCACAGTCGCGTATAGAAAGGTACACCAGACAGGGTCTGAGGGAGCTGAGAGCATGTCGCACAGCCATGACTGACAGTATGCATGACATCGCGGATGCTATCCGTAATTTCACCGATGTCATAGACAGACATTGTGGGGACATATTACAGCAGTTCCACAACCACATGTCCATGAGCCAGGGCAATGGTGGATGGTTGCAAGCCGACGCGTGCGTATGCCAGCAACAGCAGCAGCTGGCAGTCAGCGCGGACGACAACAGGCCCGCAGATGCCCCCATAGTGCCAGCAGCAGCCCCAGCAATGCTGGGTCTGTGCTGTCATCGGAACGCCCCAGGAGACCACATACACGTGACTCTGGACAGTCCCAACAGGGATCTGTGTCCAGTCAACACACTTCCACTTCTGATGACATTACCCAGTCTGGCTTAGTACCGGATACGGTCCATAGCACCCCTGCCAGGCACAGGTACCATGTCCGTGCCCACAGACACTGATCTGTATGTCCTGCCAGGTGCAGTCTGTGGCTGTCCACAAACTCCTGTATATGGTAGCCATGAGGTGGAACTGTGTGCGTGCATACACACATGTGAAATGTTAACACCTAGGGCTACCACATACACGCACACACTGCACCAACAGTGCCCCACCCTGTACTGCTGTCCCTCACCAACACACATACACACACATGTCAATTGGTGGTATCAGTGGCAGACTCAGGCATACCTAATTCACACCCTGTGCATATGATGAAACTGTGCCACCTCCTGCAATCTCCAACATCAGTGGAGGAACAGGTAAACACGTTGATGATGCACAGGGTGACTACATAGAAGTGTATTAGTAGTATCATGTTGGTAACAGTACAGTGTGCTGATATGACTGTGTGTATATCCCAGCATGCCTGATGCAGTAACCGTATGACTGTCCTGAATTGTTATCTACACCCATAGTAAGTACCATAGTGTAACAGCTGCACATTATTGCATACCGGTGGTAAGGATGTCAACAGATAGCCACATACATGGGTAGCACAGGGGGCAAGCTAATGCAAGTAGTGATACACAATGATGGACATGTACAGTAATGGTGGCAAGTTGCCCACAACGACTATGCAATGTGGATGTTTGCGCATGTTGATATGTGTGCAGTACCAATGTAATACAAATCACAATTAACTATGACATAATATTAGTTCTACCATGGACATCTGAGCTGTGCATTCCTGGGTATATGTTGATAGTGCCTACATATTTGCACTGTTACCTACTGTTAGTGTTACCCCTTCTTTGTTGTACAATGGACTACTTCCAGCCCTGCTTACTGTAGCTTTGTTTGCATGCATGTTCGCTTGGGGTTCACTGGAACACTGCTTCCACCTGCAATGCAGAGTTACAGTGCTTCTGTGGACTCCTAGTGACATCTGCATAGCGTACTATACGTATGTCAAGTTTACACATGACAGAACGTCACTGTCTGTCCTGTTCGCATGTACGTTGCCTGTGACACATTGCATATGACTTACCTGGCATTTACCCATGTGTGCAGTGATATATGCCAGTGTTATGAAATCAGTAGCAGTACACCCACACATACACACCTTCAGTATGTTGTTCCCCATTGGCCCTATGTGTTGGTAATCACCATGGCAATCACACTACTATGGTAGCATGTGCAAAGGTAACCTGTGAATCACCTGTATGGTCCAGTTGTGGTTTATGTGAGTCATGTGGCAATGTCACAGCTGCCACATGTATGCAGTCAACCCTCACCCCTGGCCAGGAACGTACAACACATGTGTGGGATGCCACCACATAGCAAATCTGGGGACTGAGCACTCTGAACCCAGTGCTGCCATACCCTGTCAGGTGGCATGACATACTACAGTGACTACAATACCAGTCTGACATAGACCCGCACTGACAGCAATCTGAACACACTGGGGCATACTTGGAGACTCAGAATAGCATCCTGCTTGAGCATCACACACCTCTGCAGCTGGCACACAGGCATACGTTACGTCGGAACAGAGCACATGCCACACATGGCATACACATCCCATGTGCCAAACACTCACAGCCTATAGGGCTACACAACACACCTGGTACAGATGTGTCAGGTACCTCTCTTGGCTGCTGCAGTGGGGTCCTGCTCAACAGGCTGTACATGGTGAAGGTCACAGTGATATGCCTGTGGGGCACTATGGTCCACCACAAAACACATGCATACAGGTCAGTCAGAGGCATGGACACATATGACTCAGTCATTGACCATGCCACTATGGATGACCTGAGACATACCTCCCTGGACTACATGATAGGGAACATGGAAGGGATCTCTCAGCATGTGGCATGGGCCAGTATGAGCCTGATCTTGGTTGCCATCATACCCTCACCAGGTATGCTACCACTATATGTAGGAAGGGTGTTCTATGTCTACATTCTGCTCAATTTCCAATGTCATTCATAGGGTATCCACTGGCTGTCAACGTGTGCTTACATGTTAGAGAAGCCACAATGATTTGCGAGGGGCAGCTTGCACGTGACACCCATGGGCCATTGTATATTGGCAAAGCCCCTTGATACACACATTGTGCCTTTTGCTGCAGGACACGGATTACATAGCCACCTCCATGGGTATCACACAGGATAGGACACTAACAGTGATGCTACACAACACCAGCAGTGTACACCGCAAGATGCATGCACTGGACACTGTCCTCAGCACAGTGAACTGCAATGTCTGTGCAGTACCAGAGTCCTAATTCACAGCTCACAGGTGCAACCCATCACTGCCAGGTTATACCTCATACCATGCCTGTCGTCCCCTACACATGTAACGCACATGGACAGGGGGGTGGTATCCCAAGGCACCACAGATACACACACCTCCAGGTTGTTGGCACAGCACAAAGCATCAGGGCCTATTCATGAGCAGCTAACAGTGTGTTGGACTGCCTTCTGGTTCATAGCCTGGCACACACAACTCTCCCATACACAGGAAACCCACCTATCCTCCCTAACAACACTGGCAATATGACAGTCTCAAGAAATGTCTTTATATGGCTAGACTGCATCCAGCCAAACATTATGCGTGAGCATTACTGTAGCTACAACACACTAGCTGAAAGGTTCCCAGCATGTGGTCACTGAATTGCAGTGGAATAACATGTTACCACTCCCACAACAGGTGGGAACATGCAGCACCTGTTCATCAACTACATGTAGACTATATGGCCCAGACCAGATGCGTATCCCCTGCTGTAGGTATTATACCATATACAACCCACACTGTATAGACACATACCGCGTGTGGCCCCTGCACAGTAAGACACAATCATATTGTTATACATTGTGAATACCATTTATCCACTCGAGGCACGTGTCAGACATGGTAACTACTGCAGGTCACAGGTATTTATGTGTATGTGTCACACACATACATCATGTGTGCATTGCCATTGCTGGTTTAGGCAATGGCATGCATTGTTATGCACAAAGACCCACACAAGGTCATATTGTGTGACACAACCACACGTGGCAGTTGTGGGTTTCCAAAACATACCTATCTGTGCTCTGACAATGGTAATAGACCCTGTAGCAGAGCACACTATTGGCATTACTGGCCAAGTAGCCCTGTTTGGCTGTACTGATAGTGTGGTGACATCCCCTGTGTTTACTGGGGGAATATGCAGCATCTGGTGTATTGTAGTATTTGCCAAATGGATCTGTTCTTTCACACTTGCAATTAAACACACCCTACTACCCCCCTCTTGCAGGTCACAGGTATTTATGTGTATGTGTCACACACATACATCATGTGTGCATTGCCATTGCTGGTTTAGGCAATGGCATGCATTGTTATGCACAAAGACCCACACAAGGTCATATTGTGTGACACAACCACACGTGGCAGTTGTGGGTTTCCAAAACATACCTATCTGTGCTCTGACAATGGTAATAGACCCAGTAGCGGAGCGCACTATTGGCATTACTGGCCAAGTAGTCCTGTTTGGCTGTACTGATAGTGTGGTGACATCGCCTGTGTTTACTGGGGGAATATGCAGCATCTGGTGTATTGTAGTATTTGCCAAAAGGATCTGTTCTTTCACACTTGCAATTACACACACCCTACTACCCCTCTGTTCTTTCACACTTGCAATTACACACACCCTACTACCCTCTGTGCTCTGACAATGGTAATAGACCCAGTAGCCCTGTGTTTACTGGGGAATATGCAGCATCTGTAGTATTTGCCAAAAGGATCTGTTCTTTCACACTTGCAATTACACACACCCTACTACCCCTCTGTTCTTTCACACTTGCAATTACACACACCCTACTACCCCTCTGTTCTTTTACACTTGCAATTATGCACACCCTAGTACCCCTCTGTTCTTTCACACTTGCAATTACACACACACCCTACTACCCCCACTGTTCTTTCACACTTGCAATTACACACACCCAACTACCCCTCTGTTCCTTCACACTTGCAATTACACACACCCTACTACCCCTCTGTTCTTTCACACTTGCAATTACACACACCCTACTACCCCCCTGTTCTTTCACACTTGCAATTACACGCACCCTACTACCCCTCTGTTCTTTCACACTTGCAATTACACACAGCCTACTACCCCTCTGTTCTTTCACACTTGCAATTACACACACCCTACTACCCCCCGTTCTTTCACACTTGCAATTACACACAGCCTACTACCCCCCCACACACACACTTGCCATTTGCAGGATTCATACCCCTACCTAACTATGTCATGACACATGAGAGAAACGCATTAGCGAAGCGCACTATTCGGATTACTAGGTGGTTCCTCTTCTCCGGCTGTACTTATAGGGTGCTGACATCATCAGTGTTTGGAAAGGGTAATGTGCATCATGTAGTGTGATATCCTGATTGCCAAAAAACACATGTTTTTCATACAGAATTGCACACACACAAACTCCCCACATCCAAACACACACACACACACTTGCCATTTGCAGGTTTCAAACTCCTACCTAACTATGTTATGACACTTGAGAGAGACACATTAGCAGAGTGCACTATTCGGATTACTGGGAGGTGTCCCTTCTCCAGCTGTACTTATAGGGTGCTGACATCATCAGTGCTTAGATAGGGGAATGTGCATCCTGTAGAGTGCTTTCACAGTTGCCAAAAGGGGCATCTCCCTCACACAGACTTGCACACACACTAACCCCCCCTCCACACACACTGGGCAGTTGCAGGATTCAAACCCCTACCTAACTTTGTTATGACACTCATGACAGACGCATTAGCGGAGTGGGCTATTCGCATTACTGGGAGGTTTCCTTCTCCTGTTGTACTTATAGGGTGCTGACATCATCAGTGCTTAGATAGGGGAACGTGCATCCTGTAGAGTGCTTTCACAGTTGTAAAAAGGGACATCTCCTTCACACAGACTTGCACACACACTAACCTCCCTCCACACACTGGGCAGTTGCAAGATTCAAACCCCTATCTAACTATGTTATGACACTCGTGACAGACGCTTTAGCAGAGCGCGCTATTCGCATTACTGGGAGGTTTCTCTTCTCCTGCTGTCCTTATAGGGTGTTGACATCATCAGTGCTTATATAGGGGAATGTGCATCCTGTAGAGTGTTTTCACAGTTGCCAAAAGGGACATCTTTCTCACACAGACTTGCACACACACTAACTCCCCTCCGCACACACTGGGCAGTTGCAGCATTCAAACCCCTACGTAACTATGCTATTACACTCGTGACAGACACATTAGCAAAGCACGCTATTCACATTACTGGGACGGTTCCTTTCTCCTGCTGTCCTTATAGGGTGCTGACATCATCAGTGCTTAGATAGGGGAATGTGCATCCTGCAGAGTGTTTTCACAGTTGCCAGAAGGGACATCTTCCTCACACACACACTAACCCCCCTCCACACACACTGGACAGTTGCAGGATTCAAACCCCTACCTAACTATGTTATGATACTCATGACAAATGCATTAGCAGAGCATGCTATTCGCATTACTGGAAGGGTTCCCTTCTCCTGCTGTACTTATAGGGTGCTGACATCATCAGTGCTTAGATAGGGGAATGTGCATCCTGTAGAGTGTTTTCACAGTTGCCAGAAGGGACACTTCCCTCACACAGATTTGCACACACATCAACCCCGCTCACCCACACACACACACACACACACACACACACACACACACACACACACACACACACACACACACACACACACTGAGCATTTGCATGGTTCAAACTCCTACCTAACTATATTATGACACTTGAGGGAGACGCATTAGCAGAGCACGCTAACCGAATTACTGGGCATCTGTTCTGCACCTGCAGTATTTATAGGGTGCTGACATCTTTATTTCTACAGAGGTATGTACATCTAGTACTACCTGCCAGGTGGGGATAGCATATATATGCATTTGCAGCCACCTACATCAGGGTCAGATATGCACATCGCACTGGCAGGTTATGTTCCTTACCATGCTTCGTGACCACAGGACCTGTAACACACAACACAACCAGTCCAGAACACCACTCCCACATCCAGGACACACACTTTGCTTCCCTGGGAACAGTGCCGGGATATGCAGGTGTTCACATACACCATTCCAGTTGTTAACATCGGGTACAGGCATATTGTGTGTGGGAACTACTCAGGCCTCTACAACTTTACCCTACAGCCACTACAATTTGTGGGTCCATGTGCTATGGCAGAACCACTCACCACAGCCACATGGGGGAATACATATTGCACCTGTCCATCTGCAACATGGGTACTCACTGTTTCACACCAGAGGTAGACCACCATTGTTGATATCTGACCATACCCACCTTTCCATGGACATCCATATCCCATCCCCACCCCCAGGCAAGGTTGTCACTGCAAACAAAGTGTATTTAGCACAAGCAGACTCTACACTTGTGAAGACTGGGGTGGACGACTTCAAAGGACCCATTCTGGGGGACTATACTGGCCACTCTGCATAATCCTTGACAATTGCATTCTATGAGCATGTGTAAGGTTTGCATTGATCATGCTATCCCACATATACCCATGACTGCTCCACAACAAGACACCTGTCAGGTGTACACCAGCCATATATGAGCCATCCAACAGACAGAGTGAGCTAATACATTGCAGAGCTGTAGCCCACAGAGGGAGGACATCTGTGAACACTACCAGCATGACACTTCATTCCCACATAATCATCACAACACAGTGTTGACAGTGGAATTGTCCAGACAATGCAGATAGGGCTCCCCTCAGTCTATTATTGATGCCCACTTACTGTTAGAGGTCCTCAGCAACCCTCTTCCAGCACACACCAACAACATGGATGTGGCTTAGCACATTCAAACCCTGGGATCTCCACTGTGCCCCTGCTTGACAGAGGCACAGCTCACTAGCCTCACATGTTGCCGTATGTGACCTACTTTACAGTGGCACAGTAGCCTACTGTACTGGGGATGCAGATGCCAAGCACACTCTGGCTAAGCTGTCATTCCCTAGGGCAACAAGCCTAGTATTGAAATCTACACCCATATGTTCAATTGTCAGATGCACAATATTTGTTGCTGTTAGACTGTTTGCAGGTCTTTATTGCCATAGCATTCCCTGTTCCTATGAACAACTTGTGTATCTGTGGAAGATGTTTGAATATGAGGGCAATCCACTATATCACTTATGTCTCTGAAGTCATTTACTGTGTGCACTGGGCAGATTGCTGTGTTGTGGTTGGTTCCTGGAATGACACGTACAAATACCAGATATGTGTGGCCAACTGCTAAACGGAGATATGGCCTAAGTGTGTGAGCATGCCCAGTTCAGCCTTTCCATGGCATGTTGTCTGACATATGCCTCATTTATCAAAGTGTGCGAGCATGCCCAGTGTGAGCTTTCCATATGTTGAACTCTGCAGTCCACCACATATTTGGGTGTGTGTGAACTTCAGCAATATCTCACATTTATGGTTGTGTGTTGGGTGTCATGTTGTGTACTAACTGGCCAACTGCTTCATGTCTGCCACAACAGGGATTATACTGTGCCTGCAGGGATTGCATGGGATACTTTGCATACAGTTGTCAACATCCTTTCATAATGACCTAACACTGTAGTACCGTATAGTGTACTGGTTCAGTACTTTCACTGTGGTGGACAGTATCCTGGGCTTTAGTCCTATCACTGCTTGACATCTTCATAGTGAGCACAACAGACTGTGTAGGGGCCAGTTGTGCACATATGACCATGTTGCATTATGTTCAGATATGGACTACCTACACCAGGCTTGTCCAACATTGGTAGTGTATTCCACAACATAGGTGGACATTGGCAAAAACTAGCGATGTTCCCTAGGCCATTTCTGATGCTAGTCACAGAGTGTGTTTGTCCTTCGACACACATTGTAACTGGAGTTTGCCATGACATATGTCATGGTTAGTATACTGTGCCTCCGTCTACCTCTGACATAACAGTGATATCCAGGGTTAACCTACCATCTCCCATCCACTCATCAGGATTCCTCTTGAGGGGTGTCAATAGGTGACTCTCTGGCTATCCTGTACTGGGAGTTTACTCAAGAGTGGGGGTGGCTTCTGTGTTATGGATCATTCTGTACAGCTTGTCCTATGTATGTCAGTGCTGGGGTTCAGGTCTCTCATGTGCATAGCTCACTGCCATTCAGATTGTACAAGGTGCAGCATGTTCATTGATTCCAGCTTGGACATGGCTTCATACATCAGGCACAGCTTGCCTCTGGGTGGGCAGTATGGCAGTGTGTGGAGCTGCAGTTTGTTTACTCAGGCAACACATGGCATCTGTTCATGCTCTTTGCTACTCCTGGTGGGGTACTGTTGTGGACTTTACAGTTGATGGAGGTGTCTGCTGCGGTATATCCCACAGTGGCTATTGCAGTCAATCGTGATGCTGATGAAGGATGACTGCAGAGCCACAGTGACCTCCCCTTATCTACATCTGACAACCTTCATGATTGGGTGAGTATATGGTATGTTTCTGCGAACACTACAGCCACATGTTTGTCCAATGAGGATATCTATCACCTTGTGTCCCCAGGTCTCTCATTACATGTTAGGTACGTAATGGGTTAACACCTGTGTGGTAATTGGTGGGCACTTACTGTATATCCATGGTGGTTGTCTATACACAGTTCTGCAATTAGCTTGCTGACATGGCTATGGCTCCAGTTGTCTGTTTCTATGTGGCCCTTTTGTGGGTTGCTTGTGTCAGCTGGGGGTCGGATATGGTGGGCAGTTTGTACTCCTCTGCATACATGTTCAGTCACAGTCCTTCCATGTTGGCCTGTACCTATGGGACATATATACGGAATGGGGGAGGTCCCAGGACCAAGCCTTGTGGGATGCCACTCATATCTGCTTTGTAGTCTGACATGGATGCAGCATGTCTGACCATGTCAGTTCTGTCCTTGGTCTGGTTTGCAACCCCTCTACTGACATAGGGGTTTATATTTAAGCTGGTGAACATATCCATACTGAACTCATAGGGTATTGTCTGGAAGCATATGCACGGTCCAGCTACGCTGTGTGGACCACATTGCCCTCATCAATGAAATTAATGACTGTTTCAAATGGGTCAAACATGTTTAGGGGCAGGATCTGCACTTACGACAGCCACACTGGGTAGGGTCCGGTGTCAGTAGGTCCATGATAGCTTTATGTCTGTGGTACATACTGATCCTTTCCATAGCTGTACAGACCAAGCATGTCAGGATCCTGGGGTGGTAGTTTGCAGTATCCATTCAGGCAACACCTTTGTTGTGAAGGACCACTGTTGTTGTACACTGCTCTTTGGGTACATATCCTGTGGTAAGGCTGACACTGGGCAGTAGTGTGATTTGGCATTCCATTATTCTTGGAGTCCATGTTGGCCACAGCCCAGGACACCATCACATACCTTTGCTGCTGTGTGTTTTGCTTTGTAGATGATGGCTGTTACCTCAGCATCTGCAATGTCAGGGGACCAGCAGTCTGCTGGAATAGATATTTTGCATTCTGGTGTGGGGGGGGGGGGTTGCACTGAACCTGTCAGGTTGTATGTTGGCAATATGTGTGTGTGTTTGGTATGTTGTTTGTAATATCTGTGTGATTCGGAGCACATCTGTTAATTCCCAACATGGTTCCTACCATCAGTTAAGTAAGCCTTGTGATTATCCTTAGTGTCCTGTACAATTTTTATCTTCATAAGTTCATAGGTTCATACTAGGCTATCCACCCTAGGGCATTAGTAAGCCTAGCCAAAGTGTGTATGTCTTTTGCCGCCCCTTGCTATGTGACTATTATGGCCATTTATGATTTTCTTTACTGTGCCTCTGTCTGGACGTGACACAGTGAAGACCCCAAGTGTACATGTATGATCATCCATCCACTTGGCAATATTCCTGTTGAGGGGTGTCAGTGAGTGGCTCTGCCTAACATGGATTGGGATCCTGTTTCTGGGTGTGGGGAGCCTCTGGGTTATGTATCTGTCCCTCCAGCACATCCTATTTCATTATGTGTTGAGGCTGACATCTGTCACTCTCACAGCTCCAATGGCTTTGATTTCTTGGGGTGGAGCATGTCCATTACTCCTGTGTTGGACACGGCCTTGTACAACAGACATACAATGCCACTGTGTAGGCAGTCTGTGACTGCATTCAGCTGGGGTGTCTACAGCCAGGCAGCATATGACATATATTTGACACCCTTTATCTTCTTGGTGGGGTACCTTTGAGGTCTTCCTAACCGCTGCAGGTGTCAGGTGCGGTACATCCCATATGAGTCATTATACGAGATTATGGGTCTGATAAGGGAACAGTACAGGGGCACAGTGACCTCTGTTGATGTAGATGTGAATCCTTTTATGATACAGTGTCCAATATAGACAGTCTTCCTAGCCACATTGGCATTGTGAGTGTCACATGACAGGTTACTGTCGACTTGTGTCCCTAGGTCCCTGATTACTCCTTGCATACATAATGGTTTACCACCTATGTGGTAATTTGTGAGTATCTTGTCTGGTATTTGGTGGGACATTCATATTGTCCAGTGTCTTCAGGATGTCTGGGTGGGGTTCCTGTGTGTGAGAGTGTGGTCTGTCGCATGCTACAGACTGTACAGCAGTTTTGACTACACTTAGGTGCACATGGGTGGTCTCTGCTGCTTCGTGCATTGTGAGTTACCTGGCCGTATGGGTGTCTGTGCTGCATATGGATACTCCCCCTCCTTTGATGTTTTGGTCCAGGTGTTGGGGCCATAATGCATGATATGTGGTATAACCTGGTAGTGCTGGTGTGCTGTCAGTAGGCTTGCAGCAGGCTTCTGTCACTGCACAGACATCGATGTTCTCCATATTGGGAAGTGCCTCAGGTGCATGCATATTGCAGTTTACACATCTGGCATTGGTCAGCATTACCCTTATGTTTCTTACCACTTATGTTTTCTAGGGTGGTGGGTTAGTCTTTTTGGCCTTGCCTACGTACGGCTCTATGGAGGTGGCAAAGGCCTTATCCAGTATCCAGATGCCCAGGGGTAACAGGTGCAAGCCATCCCTGGAACAGCAGCATGGCTTGTCATGCATGACATCTCAAGCAGACAGACATTAGACCCTCTTGGACTGACAGCTGTAACTGTGCCACCTGTTAAAGCTGATCATTCTGTGTTTGTACTGTGGCATCATTCTTGGTGAGGGTTGGATGCTGCAAATGGCCAGTGTCATATCGGCCTGGAGTACATACTCAGAGAGCTCATCCATGTCTCTTTTCATGTAGTCCAGGGAGGTACATCTCAGGTCATTCACACCAGCATGGACAATGAGTGCATCATATTTCTGCTTGCTTTGGGGTGACCTGCGTACTTGTGTTATGTGGCATATTGTGGCAGCCTACAGGCAGCTTACTGTACCCTTTCCCTTGTTCAGTCTGGTGAGTGGGACAGCAGTGTGTCTGCCTATACAGACACCTATTACAACTGTATCAGGCATGTTGTTTCTCCTTCTGGCCTGTAACTGTTTGGCACACCAGCTTTGTGTACTATGTGTTGCATGTGCTATGTTTGGAGGTTGTGGTTGCTTGGGGTCTGCTTTGGAGGCCTCTGTTGGTGTGGTCTGTTTGTAATTAGGGCCTCCAGGAATGTTTTTCTGTGTTTATGTGTTTGAGTTACAGTTGTGATAGGTCTATGTAGGACTGGGTTTGTGGTGTATGTGGTTACCTTCTCCTCCTGACTAGTTTTGACAGTACTGAGTTGGGGGAGCTCAGCCTCCGGTTTGGATAAATGGTTGCATCTCTCACATATATTTGTATTTATTGGGGGAAGTTGTGGGTTGTCTGTGTACTTGGGGCAGGTGTCACATTGCCTCTGGATTCACAGATTCTACTTGTTGTGGCTGGCCTTAGTGGATTGTATGTGTGGACATATTTTATTGCCATACTACTGATCAGTGATTACTTCCCTTTTTATGTTTGCTCTATCATGTAGTAGCTTCCTCATTCTCTTGCATGGTTTGGTAATGGCTGGAGTCCAGCATGCCAAATGCCTGCGTGTATGGCATTGTGTCTTGCTGTTATTTGTGATTGCATAATCCAAGCATTCCTGGCTGTGTTCATGGAATGCCTGTATAACATGTTCTGCGGTGTGTCCCATATTTTGCACCTGCACAGGGCCTTTCGTGGATTCCACATCAGTTTGGAGGGGTGCAAACTATGCTTTACACATGTTTTTCACTGTGGTTTTCTGGCCAGGGACTGTGGTCAGGATTTGTATATCCGGTGTGATTACTCTATGATCTGGTCTCACCAGTAAGGGATACACTTCTCATCTTGCCATCCAGTACACATGTTGCTGATTATCACATCCAGTATGCTTACCCCTCTTGTGGGAGTGGTATATTGTTCCTGGACATTTTGGTTTATGGAACTTTTCTCCTACTGTGTTGGTGCTAGTATAATGCTCCCAGTGTATGTCTGGGTATTTTCAGTCAAGCAATATAATGTAGTTTGGGGGGCTTGATATATTCATGTATTCCAACATAGGCCAGGTGCAGTTCCTGGTATTAGGACAGTAGTCTGCAGCAGACTATATACTGGGAGGCGGTTTTAGCCATTGATATTTGACCATGGCTAATCCATGCTGCTTCTTGTTGTGGTACCAACATGGGGGTGTGGTTATCCTTGACATTTATTGCTAGTCACCCTCCTTTTGTAGCTTGTTCCATGTTTTGCGGCTGTACAGCACAGTATGAGGTGTAACCTGGTAGTGTTAGGGTGCTGATGTGAGCCTTGACCCAGTTTTCTATTACAGGACTGATATCAACATTCTCCATACTGTGTGCGTTTACACTGCACGCATCTTGCTGTTTAGACTTCTGGCATTGGGTAGCATTACATCTAGGTTCCTATCCTTTGCGGTACCTATGAAGGTGGGTTTGTGTTTTGAGACTTACCTATTCAGGGCATGCTGTGGGTACTGACAGCCTTTGCCAGTATCCATGGGGCCTGGACTGATAGGTGCACGCCACCCCTAGCAGGTGGTGCATCATGTCATGCTCAGCATGTCTTCCCAGGATGAAACACATTGTCTCCCCTTTGACTAACTGCATTACTTCAGCCAGTTATTGCAATTGATCATCCCATTGTCATTTTGTGGCTTCATGCTTGGTGAGGGTGGATGTTAGTCAGGGTCCTCAGGTGTGCATATAGTACATGGTGTTACATTACTTAACACATGGCATTCATGCCTCAGGTGGTGCTGCAGGGCTGCCTCTGTCGGATGCACATATTACACTCCCTGTACATGTTTGTGAGCAGGTCATGTCATTTTAGGCATCCCTGTTAATATTTGAATGAGTCAGAGGGGGTATCATTCCCAGGGTTCCTACTGAGCCAGTGTATGTGCTATACGTTGCCTCTTTGCCAAGGCCAGGGCATACTGGGCATGCCTCCTTCTGCCTACTGGGGCAGGCTCAGGTTGTTCCTCCTCCGAGTCACGCTCTGCCTGTGATGGCCTTGGCAATGGTGGGGGGCTGTTTGGCCCAGCCCTATGCTGGTCCTGCTGTAGCTGTTTTTGCAAGATCATATTATGTAGCATAGCACATACCATGACAATTTGGGTACATGTAGTTGGTGAGTACTGCAAGGCTCCACCAGATGTGTCCAGACACCAGAACCGTGACTTGAGCAGCCCAAACACACGCTCTATTACATTACGTGTTTGTGCATGTGCCTCATTATGGCGTTCCTGTTCAGGTGTGTGTGCGTTTCTGATGGGTGTCATCAGCCACGGCTCCAATGCATAACCTGCATCCCCCACTTGGTGTCCGTGTGGGATGTCCCCATTGGCAAATGTCTGGTACAGCTACGTCAAATGCCAGATGGGGGAATCATGGTAGCTCCCAGGGCAGCCAGCACACACATTCATTATTATGCCCTGGGCATCACACATGACCTGGCAGTTGATGGAGGGGAAGCGCTTAATGTAGGCCCTACCCCACTCACCGGCTGGTGCGTTGATGCGTATGTGCGTGCAGTCTATTGCACCCACTATCTCAGGGTATTTTGCTATTTGCTGGAAGAGACGCATATTGCTGGCCAATACCTCACGGGCATTGGGGAAATATACATGATCACCGACATGTGCTGACATGGCATCCAGGAACTGGTGCAGTACCCTGGAGGCTGATGCCTGTGATATCCCCATCATATCACCAGTTGGTCTCTGGAAGGTACCTGTTGCTAGTATTCTTAGGCCAACACATACCTTGGTTTCCACTGGGATGGGTTCCCCTCTGTTGGTTCTGTGTGTTAGGCGTGGCCTGCACAGCTCGACTATTTGCTGCAGGAGCTCTCTGGCAACTCTATAGCGCTCTACTATCTCCAGCTCATGTAACCCTTGGTAGGTGACCCTGGGCCTGTACACTCTTCTCCGTCTCCTCACTGTGGGTTGTCTGGCACCATCTGCATTGTACCACCCTCAGCAAATGGCCTATGTCTCATTATGACAGCTATGGCAGCCCCTAACATTTCTGCTCTGAGTTCAGCTTTTTCAGTTTTCACTTCTAATAGCTTACTCCTGTCTTGCAGTGTCTCTTGAGAGAAACATCCTGCACTGCTGTTTGCAGAGTTTTAAGTGCTGGGCTGGGCTACTATTCTGCCTGTGTAATTGCCTGCTTCTAATTGTTTTCACCTGCTAGCTCCAGCAGTATTCCCTGCTAGCTTCCTACTAATTCTGTTGCTTCCTTTTTCCTTTCTGTTTCCTCAGGGGGGAGCAGCGTGCATACCAGCAGAAACGCGCTCACAGTGGCTTACACGCGCGCACACATGCTTACACGGTTCAGGATCTGCCTATTCTGGTTAAAACGCGCGCACACCAGCGCAAACAGTGTTACATATCTACCAACACACTCCCACATGCACGCACACTGCCCTACTCGCGCTTCATGGCGCGCACACATGTGCATGCATGCCCAGCAAGAAACTTTGGTGTAAGTAACAGTGTACACCTTCCATTTCTTGACTTTCCCATGCTTATCTTGTGGCACTCCTCTTTCCCTGATGTGTATCTGTCATCTGTCATGTTACACTGACCTCCAATGAACTGCATTTCTTTCTACCATTCCCCCCTGTGATGTCACCTATCTCCTACTCTATTCCTCCCCCTTATGTATCTCTTACACTACTCAGACTGTGCTCATTTGCTATGTGACTGTGGGATTCAGTATCCTAATCCTCATTTACATGAGATTGCCTACTAATGCTTAGTTACATGTCTTAGACTCAGCTTCCCCCCTTAGCAACCACTACATGGTGGCCATGTTGTTTTTTGTCTTCTGGTTCCTGCATTGTCATTCCATGTATTGCATAAAACCCACATTTGTGGGTTTATAACCTTCATTTTTATGTTTTATACAGCGCAGCCCATTATATTTTTTTTATATTTGCATCGGGTTACCTTGCCAGTAGCCACATATTTGGCCATTGGCATGCTGCCTGACACATATGCACCCTTTATTTGGAGCTGACATGGCTCCATTGTGATTTTTGCAGAAACGTACTCTGTTGTCAACTGAGTACGTTTCTGCAGCTAAAACGTCTCTTACACGGGCTGGTTTCTGCTTCGTGGATCGCTAATATACCTCATTTGCATACCTTTCAGCTGCAAGTGAGGTATTTAGCATATCCACGCCCAGTCCGTGTAAGAGACATTTTAGCTGGTCTCTTACACAGAGTTCTGGGCTGTTCCTGGATCATGAGGCTTGCATGGAGTGTTACACGTCTCTTACACTCCGTGCAAGCCTTCATGAATCCTGCCCTTTATCTGTTAGTTACCCAAACTCATGCAGAATGGGTGCCAGTCTCTCTTTTATGGACAAAGTCATGTGTACTGTTCAGAACGAATTCTCCAACCACTGTAGTTCATTCAATAAGGCTTTATTAGATGTTCTCAATATTTGAATACTGTCTTCATTAACAGTGCTGATAATAACAGTGCTGCTAAATATATCCAAAATTACTGCACATATCTTCTGATTGTCCTGAATGATGTAAATGGAAACAGTCTTTATTTGACCCGACTTTAGTACTCAAGTGCAAGTGTCTGTAATCTTTTCTGTAATGTCAGGTCAAATAAACTAACTAACCTTAACTGACTTCCCTAACTGTATCTGAACTATATTTTAATAATACCAAAACTCTGTAATGCTTTACATGCCCTCTTAGCATTGCTTCCCTTGGTTTTTCTGCCTGTTCTCCATTTTCAATGGAGGCCCGGGGAGAAAAACTCCAAGAGATAACATTTTTGTAGTTAACAGACAATACATTAAATATTAGTAAAAGATAGACTACACAAATCTTAGTATGTGACAATCATATGATACATACTTTGAGACATAGTAGAGCAAAATGGAAGATAGCACATTGGACAACATTCATGAGATACATTTCTTTCACCTCTAGAGAAGCTGAATGTACAATTAGTCCTACTGTCTTAAGATAAGGCAATACATCTGAATTTATGGACTTTATAGGTCGGTAGCTAAACTATGAATCTGGTTGATAATAGCAAAATACAGAAGTACTAGTCAGGGGTGCTACAGGAACATAGTCTGTTATTGATGATGTAGTTTCTTGAATTGGGTTGAAGAGTAGTTGCCTGTTATATGGGCAGGAAGGGAGTTCCAGATTTTAGAAATATACTGGCTGTAGATGGATTTTCCTGCCTCTTTGTTAAATTTGGTAACATTAAGGAGGTTTTGTGTGCTAGATCTTAAGATTCTGGTAGTGGTGTAAGGTTGAAGTAGTTGTTGTAGAGCTGGTGTGTTGTCTGAGTGATGTAATAATTTGTGTGTAAGTGATAATTGATTGAAGTATTAGTGGGAGTTCTAACCAACTGAGTTTTTTGACGCAGTCACAGTGATGTGTTCTAAAGGACAAAACTGTAGCAAATCTAGCTATCTTATTATAACAGTTGTTGAGTTTGTTTAGGTCAGTTTTGTGGAGATTGGTAAGCACAAGGGAGGCATAGAGTGAGGTGGATAATAGGTGTGTCCTGGCTATTGTTATTTTGGAGTGGTTGAAGAGAAACTGTTTCGATAGAGTAGACCAGGTTTTTTATGAACTTTTTTTATGGTTAGGGAAATGTGTAGGTAAAAATCTAAGGTGATTGTCAATTTCCAAGCCTAGCAGTTTGATGTGATTGGTAGGAGTAATGGCTATATTGTTATTCAAGGAAATTATAAAGCTATCTGGGGGGGGGTATGCATCTGTGGGAGATAAAGAGGAGTAATTTTGTTTTAGCTGGGTTAAGAATGTGGTTTTGATTGGTGATCCAAGTTTCAGCTAGAGAAAAGCATTTGTGTGTTTGAGAGAGAAGGAGGGCTAGTGTGTTGGCTGCACATATTATGGTGGCATCATCTGCATATTGCACTATCGAGGCTTTGGGAATGTTGGATGCGAGTTAATTAGTAAATAGGGTGAAGAGCAATGGAGCCTTGGGGAACCCCCCTAGGAAGACAGGCAATAAAGGAAAGAGTTAGTTTTGCCATTTTACATCTTGCTGCCTACCATCTAGATAGCTCTTAAACCAAGAAATAGCAGGGATACTAAGGTTTAGGGTGGATAGTGAGTGAAGGAGTTTTGTCTATGTGTAACTGAAGTTGATTTGTCTGTAAGCAATAAAGTATTGTCATATTTTTTAGCCTTAAACAATGACAGATTAATGCTCTGATTTGGTGCCAGACTGCTGCATCCTTTACAGATAGCTATGGAATGCATTTTTTCCTTTATTTCACTTTGAAATGGTAGCAATTTTATCTTCCAGTGAAGTGTTTTTCAGTTATATTGGAATTTACTTTATTAAAATCTGCACTCTGATTTTTCCTATCTGTCCTCCGTGCAATGGTTACACTTGATTCTGAAAATAAGAAACTAGATGAAGTAATGTGAACTTGAGACATTGCCTGCATGTTATGTACAATGACTGTGTTGACATTTGTATGTTTAATACTGCAACATATTTCTGTATTTTGAATTACATGTAAACAAGAATTCATCACATTTGAACATTTGTTTTACTACAACTTAACTGTGTATGTTGAATTGTATATGCTGAACTTGTGTATGAAAGTGTACTGATAGCTTGCTTCTGTGATTTATCCTTTTTGTGTTTAGACATATTTAACTTTCTTGAACTAATAACCTTCAACTTTAAGAGGACATTTTTAACCTAATTTACCCCGTTTTTAAAATAAGATTTACTGATGTTTTAACTGCAGTAGTATTAATTGACATGTTTATACAACAGGTATGGAAATTACTTTTATTGATGAATTTAAACTTATTTTGAGCTATTAACTATAAGGTGCATATAAAGTCTTACATTACTTTATGGTCCTAGAAGTATGTGTGCTGTCATCTTTAGCTTATTAACCTTTTTCTTGCTTTTTAGCTGTGTGACGACACACTGGAAACCTGAAAGTTTGCGACGATAGCTGTTACCTGGATAATGTATTTTATATTCTGAAGGAATACTGCTTTGATTTAATACTGGTCTGCTAAAGTTGTTTGAGGCTTTTTCTGAAGTAAGCACTGGTGCTGTACACTTTTTTATTTATTTTATTTATTTTACATTTGTTGACCGGGCTAGTCTAGCTGGATATATGTCCATTTTCAGTAGAGGCCCAGGGAGATAAGCTCCAAAGTTCAATTACAGTACATATCTACAGAAGCACATACATGAGATTGACTACATTAATAATAACTAAAGCAGTATTAGCTAAAAAGTGGTTACAGGTATATAGAGTATATAACACAAAATATTGACTAAACTTAATATAATTTATCATGAGGCTGCATTTTAACTGTTCAAAAAGATTGATAGTAAAACACATAATATAATTCTAGATATAAGAAGGGGAAAAAAGGAAAGTAAGATTGGAATAGAAGTTGAGTAAGAAAATTCTAATCGTGAAGACTGGTACTTTTATGAGAGTATACAAATAGGTAAGGCTAGGTAGTAGAGGTAGAATGGTAGTTGAATTCTGAAGTGTTTGTTACTGAGCTGAGACAGTGAGGTAGAAACAGGTAGCTAGAGCATATAAGGTGGGGTTGAAACAAGTAGTGAGAGCATGTAGGTTAGTCAGGTTTAGTACAGGGGCACATCCAATGTGGTTTAAGGAAGAGCTTAAGTTTATTTTTGAACAAGGAAATAGAGGGAAGTGTTGAAAGTTCAGTGGGGAGTAAGTTTCAGATTTTCCCAACAGTATTAGTGAACAGAGAGTCTCCAGCTCTATTGTTTGATTTGATAATATTTATGAGGATTTTTTGTGAAGATCTTAGGGATTTTAGGTTATTGTAAGGATGAATAAGGTTAGATAGTATGGGTGTCTTAGCAGGTTGATAAAGAATTTTATGGGCAATGGTCAGTTGATTATATTTTAGCTGTTGCTGTAATTCAAGCCACCCTAGGTATTTTAGATTAATACAGTGGTGTGTTTTAAAGGGGTTACCAGTGACAAATCTGGCTATGTTGTTGTAGGAGTTTTCTAGTTTTATAAGGTTATTTTTTGACAGGTTAGTGAAAATGGGAGAGGCATAGAGTCGGGTAGAGATTAGATGGGAGCGGGCGATAGTTATTCTAGTTGCAGGAGTGAGGAAGGGTTTGATCCTATATAGAGAGCCTATTTTTCTGTTAATTGTTTTCAAGATATTATTAATATGAGTGTCAAAGTTAAGGTTGTTGTCTATGGTGATACCTAGCAGTTTGGTAGTAAGATCCTGGGATGTAACAGTGCTATTATTGGAAGCTATAGTGCAGTCAATTGGTGGAGATTTATTGGTAGGTGTAAAAAGTAGAAGTTTAGTTTTTTGGGGATTTAGTATGAGACAGCGTTTTGTAAACCATAGTTCTACTGTACTAAATAAGTTCTGTGTAAGGAAGTGAAGTTCAGATTCAGATGTGGCTGAGCATATAAGTGTCGAATCATCTGCGTATTGTATGCATGTAGCTTGGGGAACTGCTTTGTGAAGGTCATTGATGAATAAGGAAAATAGGAGTGGGCCTAGTATGGACCCTTGAGGGACACCAATATTAATGGGCAGTTGGGTAGAAAGAGTGGTATTCCAGAGCACAGCTTGATGTCTGTTATTTAAGTAGGATAGGAACCATTTTATAGCTAGTGCATCAAGTGACAGAGATTTCAGAATGTTTATGAGTATACTGTGATTTACCATGTCAAGAGCTTTGGACAGGTCAATGAAAAGTGCAGCGGAGAGCATGTCAAGGTTGCGTTTATTGTTGATGGTGTCCATGAAGGAGAGGAGGGCAGTAGTAGTGCTGTGTAGTTAACAGATGTTTTTATTATGCTGTGTCTATTTCCTGCGTGAAGTAGTGCTGTCTTACTGAAAAGTCTTCTCTGTAATAAGAAACTGTACTGTCATAATTTCTGGCTTATTCTATATAGAGTTCACAGTCTTTAATTATGGAAAAAACACTGGTATGCTCATGAAAAGTCTGTTATGAAGCATTTGCTGTCACTATAAACTATCAGTGAAACCTTGAAGTTAAGCTGGCTACTGCACTAAAACTGTACGTGAAAGGGTTACTTATTGCAGCTGTTTCTATCAAAGTGTTGTTAATAAGGCTGCTTGGAATATTCGCTCTGTAGAACATATGCAGTTGAACGAAACACGGAGTGCTGCACGGAATGAATACACTGCTATTCCGTAGTATGTAGAACACGTAGTTGAATGAAACACTGCTATTCTGCAGATTTTTTGTAGAACACATGTAGTCTGACTGCTGATGCAAGGTTCTATGGGGTTTTGGGAGTTACCGCAATCATAGTCGCTCACTATTGAAAGAATTGATAAGAATGTACTGTTCTGGACTTAACTGGAAACAACTGAAATGAGACTGAAACTAAAGTCTTTATCTGTTAATTACCCAACCTCATGCTGAACAGGTGCCAGTCTCTCCTTTATGGGCCAAGTCTTGTGTACTTTTCAGAATGAATTCTTCAAACACTGTAGTTCATTCAATAAGGCATTATTAGATATTCACAATATACAAACACTGTCTTCATTAACAGTGCTGATAATAACAGTGCTGCTAAATATATCCAAAGATACTGAACATATCATTTTATAGTCCTGAACGATGTAAACAGAAACAGTTTTTGTTTAACCTGTTTTCAGTACTCAGGCTCAAGTGTTTGTAATCTTTTCTATAATGTCAGGTCGAACAAAGTGACCTTAACTGAATTCCCTAACTGTATCTGAAGTATATTTTAATAGTACCAAAACCTTGTAATGCTTTACACGCCCTCTTAGCCTTGGCTCCCTTGGTATCCCTGTTTGGTCTTAATCTAAAATTCCATTAAGGAACATTCTGTAGCTGGCAAGATTGTTCTTTCCCTTAAGAAAAGAACATTCTGTATTTCTATATTTTCTGCGCATTTTATGCTTATCTTTCTTTTCAAATAAACTGCTTGACCAGCAAGATTATGCTTTCTTTCTGCTTAACTGTCTTTAATTCATAAATAAAACACAATTTCTAGGCTTATTTTATCATTTAACCTGTTTAATGTCTAATAACTGCTTTAAAATGGAAGTCCCTAATCTAATAGGCAGTGATGTAAAATTGATCAAAATTATTTGATTTTTGTAAGCAGATAACATTTTTCCAACAAATTGCATGGTAGGTGAGCTCTTTATGCAGTATAGACAATAACATTCTCCACTGTCTCAGAAAATTCCTTATATTTAATGTATGTGGTGTAACATGCCCTAGTTTTGTGAATATATTTCTTCAGTTATCTGTTCTTATTGCTAAATGGTCATTATTGCTGTCGATTCTTTCCCTTTCTTATTTCTTTCTATATGCATTATACAAAGAAAAGACTGTCAGACAATTGTAGTACAATTTCTACAAGCCATTGCAGCACATTATGAGTGATCATACAAAGTAAAATGCTTCATAGATGTATATTTATCTTTAAAGGTGTTGAAAACACTTTTATACATGAATATGCCCCCCACCTTTGTTCAGGTAGTCTGCACACCATGATGTCAGAAAACTGTTTATCTGACCCTAGAGTGTGTGTGTGTGTGTGTGTGTGTGTGTGTGTGTGTGTGTGTGTGTGTGTGTGTGTGTGTGTGTGTGTGTGTGTGTGTGTGGCATTTATAAGCCTAGCTGGAATGTGTTGGCTTTTGCCACCCCCTTAGATTAGTTCCCTGTGCCTCTGTCCAGCAGATCCATTGAAGTGATCCCTGGGGTAAACTTTCTGTTTCCCATCCACTCATCAAGGTTTCTCTTGAAGAGGGTTAGCAAGGAGCTCTGCCTAATGTAGATTGGGAATCGTGTTCCAGAGCATTGGAAGTGTCTGGGATATGAATCTATACTTCCAGCATGTCCTATTTATTGTGGTGGTAAAGTTTAGATCCCTAGAGCGTGTGGCTCAAGGGAATATGTTTTTTTTTTGTGGAGCATGTCCCTCAATTCTGGGTTGGACATGGCCTTGTATGTCAGGCAGAGATCACGTATGAGTAGACGGTATGCAACTGAGTACAGCTGGAGCTTCTTCAGTCGAGCTGCATAGGGCATCTGCTTGAGACCAGTCATCCTCTTGGTGAGGTACTTCTGTGATCTTTCCAGCTATTGCAGGTATCTTGTAAGGCACATCCCAAATGGGGCATTGTATTCTATGATGGGTCTACCCAGTTCGGCTTTGTTAAGGGAAGATAATGCCTCCTAAACCTGGTGGACTTCTTTGAGACAGTTACCAAGGCTATAGATGAGAGAAAGGTGTTCCACACAGCCTACCTAGACCTCACAAAGGCCTTTGACACCATTCCCCATTTTGGTATTATAGACAAGCTCAAAAGCCTGAACATAAACCCCTACATCATGAGATGGGTTGCCAACTGGCTCACAGACAGAACCCACATGGTAAGAGTTGCGGGAGCTAAGTCTGACTCAAAACCGGTTACAAGTGGCATTCCCCAGGGCTCAGTCCTAGGACCCCTCCTGTTCGGCATATATTTCACAGAGGTACAGGCAAGCACAGAAGAACTATGGCTGATCAAGTTCATAGACAACTGCAAACTAGGGGCTCTATTTGACTTCGGCTGACACAGACATCCTGCAAAAGGGTCTCACTGATACAGATACCTGGTGTCAAAACCATGGCCTCAAGCTAAGTGCCAAAAAGTGCATAGTCATACCCTTTGGAAAAAACAAAGTACCCAAAATTGCCACATAGTTGGTAGCCCCCTAAATACGGAAGATGAAATAAGGGATCTGGGGACCCAAGTAGATAGTAATCTCTCCTTTGATAATCACATTGCCAAAGTTGTTAGAAAATCCTTCTATGTGGCCCACCTAATCACAAAAGGGTTTGCATCCAGATCAAAAGAGGTCATTGTGCCCCTCTACACATCACTCATCAGACCCATCATAGAGTACAATGCCCCAGGCACACACATATATATATATATATATATATATATATATATATATATATATATATATAATTTTCAACATTTTATCTATTCTTAATGTATATTTGTGGTGATACTCTTGGTGTGAAAATTCTGAGTCCTTAAGCAATCCATAACATTAGATGCACTGTGATGTAACCTGTTGTCAAACATGCTTTCTATGTATTTGAAATCCACATCTAAAAATATCTTACATTTAAATTTTAAAGCCAAATGTGAGCATTCTTGTCTAACTAGAAATACCTTGTATCTTTCCTTGAAAGACAAAATTATAATGACACTACAAGATGAATCGTACCATAACCACATTCTCAGTATTACCAAATGGTAATTTTGAACATGTTGCATAAAACCTTGGTGCTTCCATCGTTTCAGCTTTAGGAATTACATAGTATAATGTCACTAATAGTAACATGCTTCTTTTTTCTAAACAGGAAGATTTAATTATTTTCTTTAAAAAGTTTGTGGTCTCTTTAACACAGGAAGATGAAAAAGGCATAAAATGTTTAAGAACCTACCCTAAAGTCTAAATCAGTTTTGGGAGTGTTCAGATGCAAGAGGCATATGTCTACATAGAGGCATGATTAATGCTTAGTATATTTTTGGCAGGCCATATATTTATCCTTATCTTGGACATGATGCACTCAAATAATCCTAAAGTTTCTTTACAGATATACTGGCACATGATTCTGCTCATATTAATACCGTCACTACAGAAAAATAGCTAGTACAGTTTTACCTCAGGCAGTTAAACTTGTTTTCTGACTTAAACATTAATAAATGTAGCACTCTATTATAAGCCATAAACCAATCCCACCCCAATCCCCACTACACATACACACACACACACACTCACACACACACACACACACACACACACACACACACACACACACACACACACACACACACACACACACACACACACAGCATGCTTACATAGTTCCAGTGCATCCTTTAATAAACTTCATAAAGAAATGCATGTCTATCACTTTCTACTGGATTGGACAAGGTAAACTAATGTTGAAACGACAGTTGCGCAGAGGTCTTATCCAAAAAAAGATCCCCACAAAACACAGAGATCTGCATATCTAAACATGTGCCCACCAGCCCTTTCACGATATCATCAAATATTTCAAATTTCCTTTAAAATATTGCTGACAAGCAAGAAAACTATGAAACACTGTCTATATACACTGAAACTATTTTTGCCTTGATTGTGTTATAAAAGTATGTTTTCATTCTGAGACAGTAATTTGCATAATACATATAACGCACCAAGCAATGGAGTTCTGCATAAATTTTGATTAGACATTTCTGTTTTCCACCAAGGCCTTTTTCTCTTGGTTCACTACATATATTGTGAGAAATTGCATTTTACTATTTAAAATTTGCATGGTACCCTTACCGTATGAGTAACAAGAGGATTTTTATAATCTGTAAGAGGTTCAGTAACTTAACACCAGCCACAATAATGACTTCACTAAAGCATCTGAAAAAAAAAAACTGAAACAAATGCTATAACAAATTCCAATGAAGATTTCTTACTCATTTGTGTTAAGAAAGCATCTGAATAAATTGCCACAAGATGGCCAGTGTTTCATTTTCTTATCAATTTTAATGAATGCTTTTATTAAAAAAAAATAAATAAATAAAAAACATTTATAGGTAGTTACTATGCATGCAGTCCAGGAGACCACTCAGTATCATAGAACATATTACAAAATTACCCAAAAGCACAATCAGGTTAAGTGACTTGCTCAAGGTCACTCATTAGACAAATAACAACTGATAGAATCAAGAGCTAAACCAAAGGACATTAGTCTGTTAATACCTCAGAGCCTTAACCCTGTGCATTAACTGCTTATAACTGACTTTCAGTTACATACAGCAATGACATAAAAAAAATTCCAAATGCACCTATAGACAGAATCATAAACTGAATAAACCTCCTTCTACCTTATCCACAAGTGGCAAGTAATAATATACTACTGAGAATTAAAAATAAATACATAGAGAAAGAATTATGAATATTATGTGATCGCAACAAAAAAATCATTGTCTTAAACATTATGGTTTGCATTACTGAGTATTCAATTGAAAAAGGAAGTAAACAGAATGTGGTGTTATTATTTCCAGGAAGTCTAAAGGACAAAGTAAGAAAGACTGGTCATTGCAGGGTAGTCGTCTTGATACAAGATTGTGAGACCATGGTGTTAATGTATTGAACTTCGGATGTGTAATGGAAAAGCTTCCACTTGGGTCCCGCAGGGAGGCTTTACCCTGCAAAAAAGTTTCCTCATGAATGATCTGTGTACAGTCACTAGTAAATTTACAACCCTATTACAAACATTGAGGGGCATACCTTTTTAGACAAATGAACTACAAAAATCAGAATAAGTTATCGCACTTACTAAAATTGTACATAAGAACATTATGAACACACAACAGTGGGGAACATAGGCAGTCCAATTTAAAACACACACAGCAGTCTTTTACAAATAGCAGTCCAGCTATGGATAAACACTTAACCTTTGGTCTGCACTGAGAACTGAGAAACCCACCATTTGTTGAGTCCTGGGACAGGGATCCTCTAAACATTGTAGCAGGAAGATCATTGCTTTTGGGTATTGATTTAAGGGAATATTGATGCTGACTTGATCACTGAATTCATGCTCTGTTACAACTGAAAGAATATATGGGGAATTCAGTAAAGCCTACATGGAGTGATATTCCGTATAGGCATAGTGGCATGGAGCTTGCACAGAAGTAAGCTGCCATGCATTCCAGTAAACAGCATGTGGACACTGAAGTGTCCATGGCATGCAAATCACCTCATAATCAGGTGAATTGCATGCAAATGAGGGTGCTGGAGTGATCCAGCAAGCAGATAGGCAGTCCTGCAGACCCTGTGTTGGTGGTGTCCGAAGTGTACACAGAAAATATCCATGTACAAAAAAATAAAACTGGAACACAGCTTGTAAAAGGTCATTTAGAAGGTCAGGAATTGCATAATAGGCATAGTTATGTGCAAAGCTGTGCCCTTTGTGTACAAAAAATCATGCAAAAGAATGTAATAACTATATATTTTTTTTAATACTCATATTATGTTTGTGGGGCGTGCAGCAGCGTGCAAATGTGTTGTTATGCAAAAAAAGTATTAAAAAGTATAAAAAGTAAAAATAAGACATATGTGAGGATAATGGATTATAGGGCTCTGCATGGAGTATGCACAACGGTAAATTTCAGTAGTTGCTAAGGAGGCAGGCCCTGGAATAGTGAAGTATCCAGGTTGTGTGCACAGATCTTTATGCAAATGAGCCTGGGATACTGAATAGAAAAAATGGGTTGCTGTGTCCGCGGATAAAATCCATGTAGCACCAGAACCATGTTGGTTTCCATAAAAGAGTGAGCTGACATCAAAAGGGGGTGTGTCACTATATGTTTAAGCTGACTGGAGCTCAGCAGCGGTCGTTTGTGTGGGGAGCCTCTCACCTAAACAGGGGTGTGTGTCCAGTGTTGCTAAGCTTTGTTTAGCTATGGGGCACATGTTATAGCTGGTTTGAGCTATGCTAAGCATGCCTGTACATGGAGGGTGTGTCCAGGCTGCTGAGCATTGTTTATACCTGCGGAATGGGTTTGCGCGCCATGCCACACTGCTTAGCAGGGAAGACAGTTTAAAAAAAAAAAGTAATTGCCCGGGAAAGCCAATCATGTAGAAAATACTGATAACCCCTGTTTCACTTACAATGGCCTATTCAAACCCCTCACTGATGTACCAGGCAGGTAGAATGCATCATAGGTAGCCAATCACACAGGCTGCATCTACAGCAAAGCTCCATAAAGTATGCATACACCCTACAATCTGATTTTCTCTGCACCATTGTAGTACAGACTTGGGAATTTTAACTGACAGAATACTAGGGGCTGCTGCAGCCCTGCTACATCTGTATGTGTCAGAGACTGAGGTCAATGCTGATGCTGCCACTGACAATAAGCCTAGACTGAGAAGGAGAAGAGTGTTCAAACCCAGTGTAACCTTCCAGGAGCTACATGAGCTGGAGATTGTAGAGTGCTACAGAATGGACAGGGCCATACTACAAGATCTCAATGAGCTCAGCCACTCTCAACTCAGACCCAGAGCCAACAGATGGGACCCCATCCCAGTGGTATGTGTAGCCCTTAGAAAAGGGTTCCTATCAGAAGACCGAAGATGCATTTTGTCGAATGTGTCTTGGTCGAACTTCAAATGTTGAAAATGCAAAATGATGAAGCGACATATTAGCAAATTCTTTCCCTGGGAAAGAAGTCGATTGTCCACTTCCATCACTTTGCCATTTTCGGCACTGCAGTGCAATCTCAGAGTTGGTATATTTAAGTAGGGGGGGTGTGGGGGACACAGCCCCCACATCGGGGGGTGTGGGGGTGAAGCCCCCCAATTTATGTAATTTTTGAATGCTTTTTTTTTTTTTTTTTTTTTTTGGGGAATAGCGACTTTTTTCCCTGGGAAAAAATTTGCTGTACTGGTAGTTTGATGTGCTGTAAATTTGAACTTTTGAGTTTGATATAACAACGTTCAATCATTTGATCATTTGTTGTTATAATATAAACCCTGAGAATACTATCTACAGGTACTTTTCAAAGACCAACTGGGAAAATTATGGGGGCCTCACAGGCATCTGCATCCATGGTACTCCACAAGTTCCTGGCTGCCGTGCAAACATATGCCAGTGAGCATAATTTCTTTACCCTGCACCATGAGGAATGAGCCAACAGTATGCATCTCTTCTTACCATGTAGCACACTACCCTGATGTACTGGGTGCCATAGACTGTACTTGTGTACACATTAGTGCACCGCCCGGTGAAGAGGGTAGAGTCAATGTCAACCACACGGGGTATCACTCCATCAACTGCCAGGTCATGTGCAATGCCCAGGGCATTATCATGAATGTGTGTGCTGGCAGCTCTGGCAGTTATCATGACTCCAATATCTGGCATGCATCACAGCTGTATCATATGTTTGCCAGGGGGGACATCCTGTATGTCTATCTAGTGGGGGATAGTGGCTATGCACTGGAACTGTGGATGATGACACCCATCAAAAATGCACACACACCTACCGAAGAACACCATAATGTGGCAAATGCACAAACTCAGAACATCATAGAGTATATGTTTGGGCTGCTCAAGTCACAGTTCCAGTGCCTTGATATATTTGGTGGAGCCTTGCAGTACTCTCCTGCCACATGTGCACAGATGTTCACAGTATGTGCCATGTTACACAATATGATCCTGCGGAAACAGCTGCAGCAGGATCATCACAGGGCAGGGACACACAGTCTCACACCAGTGCCAAGTTTCCCACAGCCACACCCACAGGGGTACTTGGAAGAGGAACCCCCTGAGGCTGTCTCTGTAGGCAGATGTATGCATGTCCAGTATGCCCTGGCCTTGGCAAAGAGGCAATGCATAGCATATGGACTGACAACTTAGGGTCCTAGGGACTGACACCTTACTCCAACTTGCATACACAGTTAAAAATATGTCAGTCACACTACACAACCTGTACCTTACCATGTATTGGCTGTGTACTGCATGCATCAGAAAAAGTCAGCCCTGGAAAACAGGTATCACAACTGCTGCATGCAGAAGGTAAGTCATTTTCTTCTACAACAAATATATGGGGGCACTAGACTATGGTTGCATATCTATGGACCTGCTGCATTAATGCAAGGGAATAGAGTGGGCAACTGGGCTACTTTCAGAGAACAAACAACTGCGTAGGATAACAGGTACTCTGTCCAATAGTGACTGCCCCATAATATGCAGTAGGCCACAAGGCAGCAAAACTCACTGTAGTATGCAATGGAAGTGTCAAACAGCGGGGTCATAAAACAGGCACACAGCTCACAATGCTACAGTCCCCTACTCCAAACACATCAGTGTTCACATGCAACTGCAGTAACAGAGTATATGTTTGCAAGGATATATCAACAGACTGCACAATCCCAGGGCTGTCTCAGACAACCTGGCTATATGTCCTATGTTGCACAATATGCAAGGGTCAAAGTGTACATGCCTGTGTGCTATTGATAGTGTGAGGATTTAAAGCTTTCCTTCTAGTGGCTGTTGTGGCTCAGTGGGCTAAGTACATTAGCATGGTTGATGATGTTCATGGTTCAAAGCTAGCTGCATCTACAACTTCTGCTTGCAAGGTACTCCTGT